>NC_079438.1:23842000-24084500 GCF_903798145.1 Danio aesculapii
GAAGTTCAGAGAGAGTCTGGCTACTGCCCGGAAAGTATCCATTGGCCTTGACTTGTGGACAAAAAAAGGATTGACAGCCTCATTCCTTGCTATAAGTGCATGCTACTTTTGTGTTGAAAAAAGTAAGCCTGAACACATATTGTTGGCCCTTCAACAAGTAGGTCACCCACACACTGCACAGGCTATTAAGGCATGTGTGGACAAATGCATGCAAGAGTGGACCATACCAAAGGAGAAGATCCTGACGGTAATAACTGACAATGGGAGTAACATGGTGGCAGCCTTTAAAAACACCACAGCAGAAGAAACCAGCTCTGAGGACAACTCCCCTGGGTCCACGATCGAAAGTGACTCTGAAATCGATGACCACCGATAAGCCATATTTACTTTATTCTTTTTCCTGAGAGTCAATCATCACATAAATTATTACTCCCTGCCACACACTAGATATATACAGTATACACATATATCACATATTTGATTTTCTTTTTTTTTATTGTTAGGTATCGTCATGTCGACATGGAATTGGACCGGACACCATGTGTTGTGCATACCATACAACTGGTGGTCCACATGTTGCAGAAAGAAACAACTGTCAAAAGAGTTCTCGATAAAGCTAGGTCTGTGGTGAAGCTCTTTAGCAAGTCCTCAGTTGCAACACAGAAGTTATTGGACCAATGTGGTGTTATTGTTGTAAATGACTGCCCCACACGCTGGTCAAGCACATTTAACATGATCACACGACTCCTTAAAGTCAAAGATGCAGTCTGTCAAATTTCAAATGACATGGGATGGGACAGTTTGCTTACTAGTGAGTGGCAAAAGCTTTCCTCATTGCATGACCTATTGCTGCCTTTTGCAGAACACACTAAAACTCTTCAGAGTGACACCACATCTATGTCTCTAGTGGTTCCTGCCCTCTTTGATCTGCTCACCCACCTAACTGACTTTGCAGTGAACACTCGGTACAGAGACCTCGCTACTCTTGCAGACAAGATGAGATCAAATCTGAACCAGCGTTTTGCTTGCATCTTGGATACAACTGATGAAAAGTTTTCACCACTTGCAGCAGCTGCCTGCTTTGTTAACCCAACTGTCTGTGAAATCATTGTTGATGTGGCTAATGGAAATATCCAGGAACTGCTAAAGCAAGCAGAAGACTATGTAGTCAAATGCACAAAACAGGAGGGCCAGTCTGAAAATGATGAAGAGGAGGTTATTGAGGAACCAGAAGCAGCGCCATCCTCAAAGCAGCCGGTGTTTAGGTTTCTCTCAAAATGCCGCACCACAAGGCCTAAACAGAAAACCTCCACAAGCAGCATCAGATCATCAAGTACAAGGAAGAACTCTCCCATCCCATCACTGAGGACACAGGAACAGACTTCTGGCTGGGAAAGTGTGACAGTGTTTACCACAGTTTAAAACCTTTTGCATTAGACTTGTTAGCTATGCCCGCTTCTCAAGCTTTTGCAGAGAGGGTATTTAGCATCACAGGTGACCTCACAAGAGGACGGCGCAACAGAGGAAGGGTCACATTGGAGCGAAGTGCTTTCCTTAAGATGAACAGAAACAAATAGAAATATTGTATTCACTATTGCAACATTTCCTGTAGTAGTATACAATTTACACAGGACAGTAAACGCTAATGAAGAAAATGATGCTAACATAGTTGTATGGTTGTTTTTGTTGTTTTTTTGTTAGTTTGTTTAATGTGATTTACCTGTATTTTCACTGCTGAGAGAGCAGAGAGTAGTTTTTATTTACTTGAACTTTAAGGAATATTTCTTTGGCATTGTGTGGCATTGCAGCCAATAAATCTTTTGTTCTACATGTAAGAATTGCACTAATTTGTTCTGTTCAAAATCTTGTTGATTTTACAGAGTAGCAAGGCATTGTGTCTTAGAAGTTATTTAACTTCTCTTGAGGTACATGGACATTTCCAGTAGTGATTTTTATTTTTTTGTATTTAGATACCTTGTGCAGTGGCATTACAACCAGTTATTTTAATTTTTGAGAATTGCACTTTATATTTCTTTATGCTTTTGATTTTGCAAAGACTGTAGAAGACAGTAAGTTCATTAGTTATCTATTTCAATAATGCTGTACTTTATCTTGAATGAATGTCATATGCGTTTCATATAATTCAGGGACAATGCATATCTTTTTCAGGGAGCATGTATATTGTTCAGGGAGAGCAGGTCTTATGGTTATTTTTTGTGAAAAAGTCTCATGTTTTTGACATGTAATAAAATGTTTTTTTATTACAACAATTAGATATGTGCCTGTATTCTATATATGCTTCCATATAATGAATTATACTTACAATTACGTGAATTATAGAGAAAAATCTGCTAATATTTGGTCTACTAAAACTAGACTAGGACTAAAAGACTTAAGACTAAACTAAGACTAAAACTCTTATGATATTTAGTCAACTAAACTAGACTAAGACTAAAAGATTTCAGATGACTAAAATAGGACTAAAACTAAATGGTGTATTATTCCAAAGACTAAGACTAAATCAAAATTTGCTGTCAAAATTAACACTGGGTTGCAGCTGGAAGGGCATCTGCTGCATAAAGCATGCGCTGGATAAGTTGGCGGTTCATTCCACTATGGTGACCCCTGATTAATAAAGGCACTAAGCTGTAAGGAAAATTAATGAATATATGAGTAATATCACACGAGTAGCAGTGCGACGTGGCCTTCTATCAGTTTTTGTATTTCTATTTGTTGTTATGGCCTGTTGTTATTGCAATAAAAAAAATAAAATTAAAAAGCTGTGCGATGTGGCTGTATATCAGCAGTGGTTGGATTTGCTCATCTTCAGAACTCAAATGAAAACACTTTAGATGAAATCAGAGAGCTCCCTCGTCTGTCATAAACAGCAAGAGTCCCGAGCTGCTCAAAGTCCAGAAAAGGAACCAAAAACATTGTCAAAACAGTCCATGTGACTTTAGTGGTTCAATTGTAATCGACTTCCAAGAACATTTTGAGTGCAAGAAAATGTTGAAAAAAGCATCCAAAGTAGGAACTGTTTTGAACCATATAGTGGCTGTTTTTGCTCCTGTATTCTCTTCATTTGCATTCAGCAGAAGAAACTCAAACCGGTTTGGAACAAGTAGAGGATGAGGAAATGACAGAATTGTAATTTTTTATGTGAACTACCCCTTTAATGCTTCTGTAAGTAAAGGTAAATTAAATATTATTACTGAAGATATTGCTAAAGAATGGCAGGAAACGTGGAACGCAGATAATAAGAGACGACAATCCATGTGAAAAAAAGGAACCCTGTATAGACCTATAGTTGTAGAAATAGACAAAAAGAGGTCATAATTATGATAATGAGATTTGGACTCAGATATTAATAGGAAGTAATGTGTTGTAGACATGCAAGTCATCATGAACTGGATTTAAATAAGTTTCTCAAAATTGTCTTAAAATGTTTAGATTAAAGGTTTAGATCAACTTTAAATACTGAAGTGTGTGTTTGTGAGAGAGAAAGAGAGATCTAATCTATTTTTTATTTTTATTATTCTATTTTTATTTATATATATTTTAATTAATCTTTTTATTTTTATTCATCTTTTTATTTTTATTAATCTATTTTTAATTTTATATATTTTATTTTATTTATTTCTGTGTTTTCTTTGTATTATATGAGAGAGAGAGAGAGAGAGAGAGAGAGAGAGAGAGAGAGAGAGAGATTAGATATAGTATAAAGTGAAAAACATGGGAGAAATGTATCAATAAGTCATGACTGCAACAGTAAGTGGTAAAAAAGCCAAACAAAAAAAAGACTTTTATTTTGGCGTGGTGTGTGACGTCATCATGCGGCGCCGCTTCAGCGCTGGGATTCAAGTGGAGAAAGGTTTGTTTTAAAGCGTTTACAGATATAAACCGATTTAATTAAAGTTTCAGGTTTTTCATCCGATGTTAAATTGTGTTCCTGCTGTTGGAAATATTATTTTAACCCTTTACAACACCATACTATTTTATTCTCAGTAACCAAGGGCTATTGTTTGAATAAAGTAACAGAAATGTGTGTAATAAGTGTTTTAAAGAAACGTTTTACCTGATTTCTTTTTGTTACTCTCATTAAAAGAAACTGTTGAAGCAAGTGTAGAAGAGAAGTTATTTTGTTTCTGTTCATTGTTTTATTTATTTAAACAGAACATTTTTATTAATTTGTTCATTTTAAACAGGATAAAGTGTCCAAACACAGAGAAAAACTGCTGAAGCGACTGATCTCCACACTGTTATAAAGATGGTGTTTATTAAAGAGGAGAGTGAAGATGTGAAGATTGAAGAAACATTCACAGTCAAACAGGAAGATCTGCAGGAACAAACAGGTTGATTTTCATTCTCAAAGACCAACTCAGTCATTTGATCCTCATTCAGATATATTTTAATAATAAGAATACTAAATTAAATCCATCTTGCAGCCCTGAGTGTGCTGCCTAGTTCTCCTAAATGCACATAAGCACTCATTGAAAGAGGAATGAGTTTCATTCGTCACTTGTTCTCATGTCTTTTGTCATTATTTTTATGTATAATTAGTCTCCCATTTTCTCTACCTTCTTAAGGTTATTGCTTTTCTTGTTCTCCTACTGTTTGTAAAGCGTCCTTGAGCACTGGCACTATATAAAATAAATAAAAACAATAAATTAAATTTGACCTACAGTATTCTCATAGAAGATATCTGCTATTACAGTGATAGTGTTGGCTTGGTACATTCCACTTGCATATGTCACGTTGATCACAATTTCCATTTTTTATTAACTTCTTTAAGGGTTTAAACTTGTTTCTAGTAGTTGTTACTAGTTCTCACAGATAGTATGTGAGTTTGAATTATTTCATCATAATAACTAATTACCAGGGCTATTGTATTTAAACAGGCTCCTAAAATGTCTTAAATTCCAAAATCAAAATTTTAGGCCATAAAAAGTCTTCAATTTACTGAAATATTGTGTTGTAGGTCTTAAATCTTTTTTTAACAAGTCTTCATTTTCTTTTGTTCATGTTTTGTTACCCAATCTGGCCAAAACCCATACAATCACCAACAATCCATCTCAATAAAACATTCAACTTTTAATCAAAAAGGTCATTTTAACTCTATTTATCATAATGGTTTAATTATTTTCCTTACAATAACATTTGTTTAAACATGCTCCATGTATTTACTGCTGAGGACATCGACCTGGACAGATTGTTGTGCATAGATTTAGTTTATTATAGTTTTTAAAACTTTTAAAAAATTTGTTCATTTGTTTTTTATTTTAAAGAAAGAAGTTTATTTTCGAAAAAAAAGTGTGTGGATACAAGTAGAGCTGTCTAGTTTTAACACATTATTATTATCTTTTGCTAAGAAATATCTAAAATATTTTTTTGATCGGACAAATAAAAATCTTTTTTCATCTGGGCCATTTGAAAAATTCCTTAATCTAAAATTTCAGTCATAATGGTCTTAAAAAGTCTTACATTTAACTTGGTGAAACCTGCAGAAACCCTGGTTTAAAGTATGTCAATAAACGTGGATGCCCCCAATATTAAATATGCTGAATGAAATGGACACTAAAATAATTAATTATTATGAAACATTGTACAGTATTCTAAACTATATGATGTTGTTGTGGGACGACGTGAGACAAAACTAACAAATTATAGTGGAACAATAACGTTTAGCATTGCACTGACTACAACTGGCCAACAAACTAGTCTAAATGACTTTTGCTGCTTAAGAAATAGATTACAGCATGCTGATGATATGCAAACATTTGAGTGTAAAGTTCGTCAGTATTGACCATATTCTTCACCTACCAGCAGGCGCCGCCATTGGAATCTTTTTAAAACTTTTTTTAAAGAATGAATTTTTGGATCCTAAAAGCAGTGTTATGCTGCTTAGGCATGGGACGATAACCGTTTTCAAGGTATACCGCGGTTTGGAAAAGTCAAGGTTTTAAAACCACCAAAATGTTCTGCTACACCGTTCCAACAGTATATGTAAGGGTTTTTTTTTACACTTTGTTTGAAATTTTTTAGGACAACAGTATCTCCAGCAAAAAAGATATTTAAAGATGCCGTTTTAAATTGTAAAGAAATCTGTGTTCATGAAACTAATGAAGACAGCAGAAGTCAATGATTCATTTGATTGATTTAGCCTGACATGTTTACTGCTCCAACATACTTTCAAAGTTTCTCAAAAGCAAATATTTTGTGTTAAATTTTTTTGTGTGGGAAAAAGGTTTTGTTTTTACCCAGCCATTTAAAAAGAATATATTTTAGAGCCGTAATCACAATACAGTGAAACCGTGATATTTTTATTCAAGGTTATCATACCGTCAGAATCTTATACTGGCCCATGCTTAATGCTGCTTGATGTTTCAAAAGCCATATTTTCTAATTTTATTATTTTTCTTTGTATGTATAGTCATAAACACTTGTTTGTAGAGCAAGTAGTGTGACCGTTTTCTGCCTTTTATAACTCCTGGTCATTTCTTCAATTGTCAACTGAATTGTAAGTGCTAAAACAATAGCAAATGAGATCAGGTCACTATGACATGATTGACAATTGTCGCTGTTTGTCATTGTGTTTTGTTTAACCTGTGAGCTGATGCTGAGTATTCCTAGGGCTGTTTACACTTTAAATTTTTAACCCTGGGTCATTCTAACCCTGGATAAACAGAATCATGGGTTATCTGTAATCACGTTCCAACCTGTTTATGCTATACCTGGGGTTAACAAATAATCCTGGGTGTTCATTAACAGACAGTTCACATTGGTAAACCCCAGCTTAACATTATTATTTGTTTATTTCCGTTTTCACTGTCCCTGATTGGACAAACAGCAGGTCACCTATTTAGATGACAATTCTGCATCTTGTCAGGTATATAAAATGTCACCACGTAGGTCTTCAGCTAAGCCTCAGGACATGCACAAAGGCAAATATAAAGACAAACGTACAAATGAATGAAAACAAGAAGCAAAGTATGTCATCTCGCCATCTCCTCATCACTCCAGTTTACAGCAAACGTGGCATTAAGCATTTGCATAAATTCATTCATCTTCCTTCAGCTTAGTCCCTTTATTCGTTAGGGGTCGCCACAGAGGAATGAACCACCAACTTATCCAGCATATGTTTTAAACAGCGGATGTCCTTCTAGCTGCAACCCAGTACTGGGAAACATTTGCACCAGTTATATACAATAATGCAAACTCACAAATATAAGTGTGAATTATGCGTACTTGCTATGAACATGCAGGATTTGTCAAACATCCATGTCATGCTTGTCACTTTGTGCCTTTATATTAAAGCCAACTTTTTTGTTGTTTGTTTAAGACCTGATGGTGCTGAAAGAAGAGACTCATCAACTGAATGAAATGGAAGAGAAACACCAAAATATAATGACTGATGAAAAACCCACACTGACTAAAAAGACTTCATCAACGGGAAGACCACGGAAATCCAAATCTAGGTGCAATTTCACTTGTCATCAATGTGGAAACCGTTTCAGCCGAAAACAAAGCCTTCAAATCCACATGATAACTCACACTGGAGAGAAGCCTTTCAGCTGTAAACAGTGTGGGAAGAGTTTCAGTCAAAAGCCAAACCTTTATGTTCACATGAGAATTCACACAGGGGAGAAACCTTACACCTGTGAACAGTGTGGAAAGAGTTTTGCTAAAATCTATGACTTTAAAGTCCACATGAGAATTCACACTGGAGATGGGTCATATACATGCCAACAGTGTGGAAAAAGCTTCTATAATGCAGGAAACCTTGCAGTCCACATGAGAATTCACACTGGAGAGAGGCCGTACACATGCCAACAGTGTGGGAAAAGATTTTATCATGCAGGAAACTTGGCAGTGCACATGAGAATTCACACTGGGGAGAAGCCTTACTCTTGCCCTCAGTGTGGAAAGAGTTTTAAGTTAAATGGCACCCTTGAAGTCCACATGAGGATTCACACTGGAGAGAAACCTTACACATGCACAGAGTGTGGTAAAAGTTTCACATATAAAAACACACTCAAACACCACATGATAAGTCTCACTGGAGAGAAGCCGTTTGTATGTTTTCAGTGTGGAAAGAGCTTCACAACCAAAGCTAGCCTCATGAACCACATGAATAATCACACTGGAACCATAGTGTTTACATGTGATCAGTGTGGAATAGGACTCACACGCAAAGACTCCATTAAGCAACACATGAAGATTCACTCAGGAGAGGATCGTTTTAGATGCAGTGAGTGTGGAAAGGACTTTAAACATAAAAGAAGCCTCAGCACTCACATGAAGCTTCACAACTGAGAGCAGAGTCCTCAAAATTGAGTCCTTGTCCACACATAATCACGGGTATATTCAAAACAGCAGCTTTTTCATGTAGTTTAGCTGTTTATTGACGTGAGGTTTATTTATAAACTACTTTTGAGAGGATCACATGCTTATGATTGTCCACGGCTGGTCCCGCATTAGCTAACACATGATTCACCAATCAGGCGATTCGTGACTCACTATGAATAATCAGAGTTTCTTATCCAAGTTGTCTTGACCTTGAGGAATCCCCCCCCCCCTACTTTCTAGATTGGGCGAAACGGTGGCCCAGTCGTTAGCACTGAAGCTGCGAACGTGCACTGATTAGATAACAATAGATCATGTCATTCACCAGTTAGAAAACTCTATGGAGACACAAACTTTATCAAGCGTAGTTGTTGACAGTCCAGCGGGTGCAGGAATTATATTTCCCCAAAACTGTGTCACAGGCTGTCACTGTTCAAAAATGAACAAATGTGTGTAGTCTTCTATAGCCACTTGTGGGTTTGATCCGACATTAAAGGTACTGCACAATATCTACAGTTTGGGTTAACTTTCGTTTTCCTTCAGTGCATACAGTCAAAGACAACACGCACACGGTTCTTTCGGTGGCTGATTAAAACGTGGAAACCTTGGAAAATATGTCTGTAAGTCCACAATTTTGATTGAACAACAATTGTATGTTCAAAGGTTGTATGTTAAAGAATCATTATTAGATTTATTATTCCTGTATTTGTTGTCCAAACACGTGTTCATAATTACTGAGACGTGTTCATATTGCTGAGTGGCGTGACACATATGTTAATTTACTGACATTTGATACAAAATGGGTTTGATTTAATAGATTTTCTTTATGTGTGTATAAGATTTGTGTAAAAAGGAACTATGTACATTAGTAGTAGGATAATGTCGAGCTGATTGAACTAAACATGTTGGACATATTATTGTCATGTGAATAAGATTGAATCCTTATTTTTCCCTTTCCCTTTGTTGTAGTTTTACAAACAGAATAGAAGATATTATGAGGAAAAATACCCAGTAAAGTCACTCAAGTTATCAAACTGCTTTCTGGTCTTCTTTTTCTGGAGTACGCTATCTGTTAAACCTTCTTCTCAGTAAAACACCATTGGTTGGGACAGAATCAAATGTGTGAATATAAATTAAATTTTACCTCAGTAAAGCGGGTTAGGCGGAAGAGCACGTTTACCGATGTTTTGTTATTATACTAAATAAAAATTAGACCAGAAAAATGGAGCTAAAAACAGAAATATCCTGTCATATTTTTACATTACACTTATGTTTACGTTACCAAGACAATGAGTGACTTTTCTGATCCTGATCGCTTGTTTTCAGCAACTTTCAGCAACTAAACAAATGCTCAGGTCTATTTACCCGACTATATTATAGATGCTGTAAAAGGTACTCCATGAACTTGAAAATAGCCTATCTTTCGCTTTGGCTGAACAACACTTCTGTGCATATAAACCTATTCATAAACAAGAACACAGTCTATTTCTGCGTGGCTGAAATAGTTTAAAAACATACCTGTGTAAAAGAAATACTTCAGCCGTGGTGTCATCCTTCAGGTCGTTGTTTTGAACTGCATAACATTATTTCCCTCCAGCTTGCAAAAGTAACTCCGATATTGATTCAGGGTTTAGAAAAGTTTTGATTCTGCATTTTTGGTAGAAGCCCTTTCAAAAACAATCTTTCTTTTCATGGATACAAAGCCACGTTGGTCTTTCAGAAAGAAGTTCAGCTTAATGCAGAGCTTGCCTGATGACGTCTGTCTGTCAGCGGTAGATCTGTGCTTCACGTGTGCGAGAGTGAGGTATCTGCTTAAAGAGGCTGCACAGAAATTTACATTTAAAGTTGATGAGTTTGAAATGCCTGTTGTAATTGAGCTGCTTGTCGGTCCGACAATATTTAATTGGATGAACATTTGTTTAGTTTTATGCCTTATCCAGAACATAAAAACACATATAAATACATTTAGATCATTTACTTTAATCATTACTATTGAAGAGACTTTCAGCCAGCACAACAAAACATGTTTCTGAAGACAATCACCTACTGCACCTTTAATCAAACATTAATAACATTATTCCAACCTTTATTAGGATGTAATCAAACTAATTGAAGTGTACCAACCATTATTAAATCCATAAATATATTTGAATCAATCCATTAAAATGATTATGTTTGCATTATTTTGGTATAAACTATTAATTTAAATGCAATTATATCATATTGTGTGATATTATATGGTTTTTTATTTTTGTATTATGTTACATTATATTATATTAAATTGTATAGCATTGTTATATCATATTATTAGGTATTATATTATATTGCATTATATTATAATATAATTAATAAACTATCGCTATAAACATTTATAGTTCTGTTTATCCTATTAAGATATAGTTTATTATTTACACTTCACAGAAATAAACTTGAATCTCACTTAAATTTACTTAGACTTATACAAACAGAAATGTTTAGTTATTTGTCCTATGCTTGTTTATTGTCACATGCTTACAATGTAATTACGTATTTTAAGTACATTTGGTTTGTAGTTATTTTTACTCCTTTTAATTGATTGGACAATTTAACATATGCCCATATTATTTTTTCACAATGTTACAGACACAAGTTTTGAGACAAAATTTGTTTGAGTTGACTTAACTGAAAATAAATAGCAGTGACAGATCCTAAATTGCCAATGACCATGTCCAATGTCAAATCTTTACAAAAGGGGGTATTCTTATAATGACACTAATTTAACTGCTTACTGCACACTGTAAAAATATTATTTGTTGTTTTGACTTAAAAAAAGTAAGTTACCCGGTTGCCTTAACATTAAGTTTATTGTAATTATAAATGTGAGTTATAATAACTTGAGGGATTTTGTTGTTTCAATTGTTCTAATATTTTGTGTTGTATCAACTTCTTCAAGCAGTTCAAGTTGACTTACAAATGTAAGTACACTCAACTAAATAGTGTAAAATTGTTGAGTGAACTAATTTTTTTAAGTCAACCTAATCCATTTGATTGCTTAAAGAAGTTGATACAACATAATGTGAAGTTATATGAACAAAAGATTTGTCAACTCAAAAATAAAAATAGTTTGTCGAAACAAAAACCTGAAAAAGTTACCTGGTTGCCTTAAAATTGTGAGTTAAATCAACTAAAAATAGTTTGTTGTAACAACTAAGAAGTTTACACAGTTGACTTAAAAATTATGAGTTAAATGAACTTAATGGAGTGTGTTGTAACAATTCACAGTTTACACAGTTAACTTACAATTAAGAGTTAAAGAATTCAACACAAGTTAACATGACAAATGCATTTAAAAAAGTAACAAAACGTCAGCATAAATAATCTGTAATAACATTTATCATAACATCAAGAAAACATTTTCATTCAAGCAGAAGTAAAGTTATCAATTCAATAAATTCATATTAAAACTCCTTGAAGCAACAGGATACAATCTGTAAATTCAAACACCTCTGAAAAAAAATCATGCCAAAAGTTAATAATCAGTCGTTATAAATAATTTCTCAAACAGCATTCAAATGAACCCATTGAAATGTTTCTTTATCTTTTCAACATTTTAAAGGCTTACACCAATTCATACCATTTTATAATGAAAAGTGTGTTTACACAACTGATTTTGTTCTCCCATGCTGAAACTGATATTCTATGCTCTGCAAAAGTTCACAGAGTAAGAAACAAACTCTTAAGTGTTTAGTGGATTTTGCTCACCCATGCTCAAACTTACTGATGTCCATGTTGTTCATTCAATTTTAAGGACTAAATCTCACTCCAGTGTAATGAGTTGCTTACTCTTAATGAAAAGGAGAAAATGTGTTCAATGATAAGCAACTTTAATGTAAGTGGTGATTTTTCTTGTTTTGGCATTACTCTTCATATTACACAATTCCTATCACTGTCATTGAGTTAGATATAAAACAGTCTGCTAGAACTGCAGTTTAACACAACCTGAGTTTGTTTAGAATGTCTGTAACAGAAAGTCTATTTGAATATGTTGCAGAACAGTTGTAAACACACTTTTCATTATAAAATGTTCTGAATTGTTGTAAGCCTTTAAAATGTTGACTAGACTAAGAAACATTTCAAAGGGTTCATTTTAATGCTGTTTGAGAAATGCATTTTACTGTTTCTTGAGATTTCTGACTTGTTGAATTTTTGTTAAAGCGCAATTGTAGCAGACAGAGTTGATATAGAATGTCTGTAACAATGTCTGCTGTAATATGAAGTGTAATGCGAAAACAAGAAAAAATAATCACAATAAAGTTGCTTACCCAACAAATGTTTCACTTTTCATTAAAGGGCACCTATTGTGAAAAATTGACTTTTCAAGCTGTTTAGACAGAAATGTGTGTAAGTATAGTGTATAAACTGTCATATTGGGGTGACATAAACACACCCAGTCTTTTTTTTTTTCAAATTTAACAACATAAAAACGGTGGACCAATTAGAGCTGTTTTCAGATTGACTGCAACTTGACATAGGAGAGCGTTCCCCCCGCCCACCAATATTGATTGACAGCTGCTCGCATTAACATGTCCGGTAGTCACGTGAATAAAAGGTGTGTTCAGTTCGCTAGGATCATCAATCATCATCAAATGTGATCAAGAGTGAGTTTTAACAGTTTAAAATGTTTTAAAACAGAGCATGTGTGTAATGAATTACAGCGATTCACTTCAAATGCACTTAATCAGCACAGCCGCGTGTCAGAACAATTATAAAGGAAGACGCTTCAATCCCGGTTATTACTATACATTAATATAAGAGATATCCATACAGCAGTGGATATTACCAGTATCATGTCACATATGCGTGCAAAACGAGTGCAAAGCTTAACGCACTCTCTCTCTCTCTCGTCTCTGTGTGTGTGTGTGTATGTGTCTTTGTGTCTGAGCTAAGTGTGTGTGTGTCCGCGTCTGAGCTATGTGTGTGTGTGTATGTCAGCGCTACGTTTGTGTGTGTGTGTGTATGTGTGTGCGCTATGTGTTTGTGTCCTTGCTGTGTGTGTGCGTGAACTTTGTAATGACATTGTGTATGACTCAAAACGAGTGCAAAGCTTAATGCGCTCTCTCTCTCTCTCTCTCTCTCTCTCTCTCTCTCTCTCTGTGAGTCTGCGTGTCTGAGCTAAGTGTGTGTGTGTCCGCGTCTGAGCTATGTGTGTGTGTGTGTGTGTATGTCAGCGCTACGTTTGTGTGTGTGTGTATGTGTGTGCGCTATGTGTTTGTGTCCTTGCTGTGTGTGTGCGTGAACTTTGTAATGACATTGTGTGTGACTCATTGTTGCAAATCCACAAAAAAATGCATCAAATACTGATTGTTAAAGTTCTTACTGTAGTATTTCTCACACACGTTACGGGAGATCTGCTTCCTGAGGCAGCCGAGGGCGGAGATTGCTGACAGGCACGTGGGAACGGTGGGCGGGGAGGACTAGCCTTAAAGGGCCAGTACAAAAAAACAGCAAAACCTTTTTTCCAGCTATAATATAGACACTTTAAACAGCTATAATAAAAAAATCTGATGGGTGTTTTGAGCTGAAACTTTACAGACACATTCTGGGGACACAAAAGACTTATATTAAATATGAAAAAAGTGGTAACCTATGTGCCCTTTAAGAGTAAATGTAACGGGGCAAAGAAGTGTGTTAAATTAATGCCTAAATGGGGACAGCGCCCTCTACAGTGTGCGTGGTGTGATAAGCGCGTGGAGTAGAGACCGCCCACAGCAGAGTTAATGAAGCAATGCTGTGGGTAAGTCTCCCGGGTGGAAAATGACCATTTATAAGTGTTTAAAGCACATAAATATCTGCTTTATTGTGACTGAATGTTTCAATGAATATGTTGGGACACTGTTGAGCTGTGTTTGGCGTCGAGTGTGTTGCTCAATCTTGAGTTATAACGTGTTTATATAACGAGGCCTGATTGTAATCAATTTGTGTGCTGTCTTGTGTTTTATATAGAAGTGGTCATTTTCTTTATGAACCAGCAACTATTTACACGCACTGTCTGTCTCCATTGTACAGGTATAGTGTTAAATGTTATTAAATAATTGCTTGTAATTCCTTTTTTTATTATTCAAAACGAGTTGCAAAAAGTCTCCACTAGGTGGGGACGTTTACTTTCTTTTTGAGTTAAATTGTGTTGCTCTATATTACTCAGTGATTGTACATTAAGTATTGTCATTCATTGATCTGTCATTTATAATTCAAAGTGTATTAAGTTTTACATATTCAAAACTGTTAAAATTTACACTATACGATCACAAAGTTAAAAAATAATTAATTGGCATATAAAAATATATAAAACAGTTTTAAATAAAACAGAGCAGAGTTAATGAAGCATTGCTGTGGAAGAGGTCATTTTCTTTATGAACCAGCAACTATTTACACGCGCTGTCTGTCTCCATTGTACAGTGTACAGTAAAAAGACAGCCCAAGCAAGACCGTCACATAAGCAACTTGTTACATTTGATTGAGATTTAGTCCTTAAAGTTGAATGAACAACATGGATTTCAGTAAGTTTGAGCATGGGTGAGCAAAATCCACTAAACACTTAGGAGTTTGATTCTTACTTTGTGAACTTTTGCAGAGCATGCTTCACCACCAATTTTCAGGATCTTTTTGGAGGATGTCAAATCTATATTTGATTTCCTTGAGATAAGTGATATTCAGGGAAGGAAGAATCCCTGTTAGCACAACAAAGACATCTGACATCCCTCAGACCATCGTACAACCTCTTCCTCTCACACCACAGTCGCATTCATTATTTCTTTTGGCAGAAGAATCGAGGTGTTCTTTTCTATGACTATCAATAGTCCAACATTTATTCCTGTCACTGCCTCTTCTGCCTCATTCAGAATAGCAGCGACTTTGTTGCTGCCTGCCGCTTTAGGTCTATATAGCATGAATACAACCAGCCTCTGAGTGAGCTGAGAGAGGATCACGTGAGCTCTACTGGTGCTTCTATTGGCTGTCGCTTAAGAAAGTCACTCTTCATTTGAATAAAGTTGAGGCATTCTCAACGTTGTCATGTTGCTCGACATACCCACCTTGTTAAAACAAAACTAGACAAATGTAGACTAAATCCGACAAAACAAAACTAGACAAAATCAGACAAAACAACACTAAACATGAGAAGACAAAATAAAAAAAAACAAAACTAGACAAAATCAAACAAAACAAAACTAGACAAAAGTAGTCAAAACTAAACAAAAGTAGACAAAATCAGACAACAATCTAGACAAAAATACACATAATCAGACAAAACAAAAGTAGACAAAATCAGACAAAACAAAACTAGACAAAACTAAACAAAACTAGACAAAACTAAACAAAACGAGACAGAAGAAAAGTAGACAAGATCAGACAAAACAAAGTTAGACAAAAGTAGACAAAATCAGACAAAACAAACTAGACAAAACTATACAAAACTAGACAAAACTAAACAAAATCAAACAAAATCAAAACAAAACAAAAGTACACTAAATCCGACAAAACAAAAGTAGACAAAGTCAGACAAAACAAAACTAGATGAAAATACACAAAAGTAGACAAAATCAGATAAAACAAAACTAGACAAGAGAAGACAAAATCAGACAAAACAAAAGTAGACGAAATCACACAAAATGAAACTAGACAAAATTAGACAAAATCAGACAAAACAAAAGTAGACAAACTCAGCCAAAACTAAACTACACAAAACTAAACAAAAGTAGACAAAATCAAACAAAACAAAACTAGACAAAAGCAGATAAATTAAGAAAAAACAAAACTAAACGAAAATAGCCAAATGTAGACAAAATCAGACGAAACAAAGCTAGACAAAATCAGACAAAAGAAAACTAAACAAAAGTAGACAAAATCAAACAAAACAAAACAAAAGTAGACAAAATCAGACAAAACAAAACTAGACAAAATTAGACAAAATCAGACAAAACAAAACTAGACAAAGGTAGACAAAATCAGACAAAACAAAACTAGACAAAACTAGACAAATGTAGACAAAATCAGACAAAACAAAAGTAGACTAAACCAGACAAAACAAAACTAGACAAAATCAGACAAAACAACACTAAACATAAGACAAAATAAAAAAACAAAAGTAGACAAAACTACACAAAATCAGACAAAACAAAAGTAGAAAAAAATTGAGAACAATTTTCAGACAAAACAAAACTAGACAAAATTAAACAAAACTAGACAAAACTAAACAAAACGAGACAGGAGCAAAGTAGACAAAATCAGACAAAACAAATTTAGACAAAAGTAGACAAAATCAGACAAAACAAACTAGACAAAAACTAAACAAAAGTAGACAAAATCAGACAAAACAAAACTAGTTAAAAATTAGATAAAATCAGACAAAAGTAGACAAAATCAGACAACACTAAACAAAACTAGACAAAATCAGACAAAACAAAACTAGACAAAACTAAACAAAAGTAGACAAAATCAGACAAAACAAAACTAGACAAAATTAGACAAAATCAGACAAAAGTAGACAAAACTAGACAAACTAAACAAAACTAGACCAAAGTAGACAAAATCAAACAAAACAAAACTAGACAAAATCAGACAAAACCAGACAAAACAAAAGTAGACAAAGTCAGACAAAACAAAACTAGTCAAAAGAGGCTACTTCAGACAAAACAAAACTAGACAAAGGTAGATGAAATCAGACAAAACAAAAATACACTAAATCCGACAAAACAAAAGTAGACAAAGTCAGACAAAACAAAACTAGATGAAAATACACAAAATCAGACAAAAGTAGACAAAATCAGATAAAACAAAACTAGACAAGAGTAGACAAAATCAGACAAAACAAAAGTAGACGAAATCACACAAAACAAAACTAGACAAAAGCAGATAAATTAAGAAAAAACTAAACTAAACAAAAATAGCCAAATGTAGACAAAATCAGACAAACAAAACTAGACAAAACAAAACTAGACAAAAGTAGACAAAATCAGACAAAACTAGACAAAAGTAGACAAAATCAGACAAAACAAAACTAGACAAAAGTAGACAAAATCAAACAAAACAAAACTAGACAAAATCAGACAAAACAAAACTAGACAATACTAAACAAATGTAGACAAAATCAAACAAAACAAAACTAGACAAAATCAGACAAAACAAAACTAGACAAAACTAAACAAAATTAGACAAAATCAGACAAAACAAAATTAGACAAAATCAGACAAAACAAAACTCAACAAAATTAGACAAAATCAGAAAAAAAAATCTAGACAAAAGTAGACGAAATCGGACAAAACAAAACTAGAACAAATTAGACTAAATCAGACAAAAGTAGACAAAATCAGACAAAACAAAACTAGGCAAAACTAGACAAAACTAAACAAAACGAGACAGAAGAAAAGTAGACAAAACTAGACCAAACAAAGCTTGAAAAAATCTGACAAAACAAAACTAGACAAAATCAGACAAAACAAAACTAGACAAAACTAAACAAAAGTAGACAAAATTAGACAAAACAAAACTAGACTACTTTTTCTATAATAAATCTATTCAATTACTCTCAACTGAGTGTCCGAGTTTGGATGTCGACCGAAGGGGATCTTTTCTATTAAGGTTTTGTTTGGGAAATCCACCACCCCAACACATTTGTTTTTCCGTTTATTATGCCCATATTGTTTTCCCCTAGACTTGGGGTGTAATAACAAGGTTACTTTTATAACTGCATTTTTAAAAAATAAAGCAGTCTTGTCCCAAATCTTTGAAAAATAATCCATGTTGTCTTTATATATTTAGATGGCTTCATTTATTACTGACATTAATTTATGCTTTCAAAATATGTAATTATGCAGTTGAAGTGATATTGTGCTATATTGCTATATAGTAGAAGTGAACTAGTTTTGTTTTGTGTTAAAGCCACAATGGCCATGCATGTTCATAACCACACTTCTTTGCATGAGTGCTTTATTGGGACCTTATAGGCACATTTTGTGCCTGGACTCAACTTAGTATTAGTGAGGCCTAACTATTTTGTTAATTACTAAATACCCACAGAGCATGCTCATAGGGCATACTTCTGACCCTGATACTGTGCCCCAGTATACCTATATTTCGCCCAGTGTGGCCATATACACTCCACTTTGTGTGGATTTGCTATGGGCCCACAGTGGACTTCTGTTTTGTGTAGGCCAGCCCACAGTTTGGTCTGGTGGCATTGTACATATTTTTGGTCTAGGCATGTTTGTTTGGAAATTTGTGCACTAATACTGTACACTCAAGTACATGAAGGTGAGCTTTAGCAAACTGCATAAAACATTCAAAACTATTGTATAGTAGGCTAAGAGAGAATATAGAAAAGCATATCTTAAGATATAAATTGGATCCCATTAAAATACTGTAGAAATTATCCAAAAGGATTTTTATGTCTTGTCCTATAAAACAATCCTATCAGAAAAAAATCCTATTGAAATCCTATAGGAATGGTTCCAAAATATGATAGAAATTCTGATTGGAATTCTATAAAGAAATCATAAAATGTTACGCACAACACCCGTAACACAAGTGGAATTAAACAGCAAACAGCAAAGCTCTGCACTCTCCGCCTCAGATTGAGCGCCATGGGTGGGATATTTGCCTGCATGATGATCAGCGAAAGCTGATTGGCTGCCTGTATGTGGCTCAGAGAAAGCTGATTCACTGTCTGTAAGCGCTCAGCGAAAGCTGATTGGCTGCCTGTAGGCGCTTAACGAAAGCTGATTGGCTGCCTGTCTCTCAATCAGTCTCTTGACAACAGAGGGAAACATTTAGTGAACAGCAGCTGTAAAAACCTTCTTTAGATGTGTTTGCCTGTCATTGACTTCCTGCCGTGTCATGCAAATGACCTGTTATGACTAAAAGGGTAACGAGATACCTAACGCGAAAGGCCATTTTGAATCCTGCATGGTGCCTACAGAGAAGAGACTGTGTACAAACACAAAAATGGTGCTTACATATAAAGCTGGTGGGTTGTTCAAGATCCATAAACAAATATAAGAACTGAATCATTACTGCTCCTTTTTTTGTCTGTATAATTGTACATGTTAGACTGATTTAGATCAGAAGTCCACTAAATGTTCATTAACTAAAGTCACAGCAAAAGTTGCTGCAATTAACATCGAAACACAACAGATAGCACAACACTGTTGCGTTTTCTTTGACAGGCATAGGCCTCGTCAGGGATTTGAACCCTGGACTTCTCGCACCCGAAGCAAGAATCATACCCCTACACCAACAAGCCCTCTAGAAGCACTTTGCAGTGACACAAAAAGTTCAGTGAAACTGATCCAATCTACTTTTTGTTCATGTTGTTTTGGTCACGTGTGTCAGCAACTCCCTGGAGGCATATTATAGTTCACGGGCTGTAAGCAACAGCCTAATGGATAAGGCATCAGCCTTCAAAGCTGGAGATTGTGGGTTCAAGTCCCACCTGGGTTGTTCTTGATGGAGTTCCTTTTAAGTTGGCTGTGCAAGACAATCCATTGTGACCTTCAAAAAGCTAGGTTCATACCCTTAGGTCAAAAAGACATGACAATGGAAACTCCGCAGAGAAGTTTGAAAATGGCCTTGTCTGGAATTTGAATCTCAAGACCAGTCGCAACATACACGATAACCATACCCCAGGAGCAATGAGACACGAATGTGGATGATTCCACAAAGAACATGTTTGTCTATTAGTTGCACACATCTTATTTGACGGAATGCAAACTGGCATCGAGATCCTAAAGTGCAGTTTTCCATGCATTGGCATCTTGTTGAAGGCATACAAGAGATCCATGACAAAAGTTTGGCAACATGGCCCAGTGGCCTAATGGATAAGGCATCATCCTCCGGAGCTGGGGATTGTGGGTTCAAGTCCCACCTGGGTCGTCTTTGAAATCTTACTTCAAGTCGGGAGCAATGTTTGGTAGATGAAACACAGTAGCTGTGAAAACCTTCTTGAGATGTGTTTGCATGTTATTAACTTTCTGCATGCTCATGCATTTTACATGTTATGACTAAAAGGGTAACGAGATACCTAACGCGAAAGGTCATTTTGATTCCTGCATGGTGCCTACAGAGAAGAGTCTGCATAGAAACACAAAAATGGTGCTTACATCTAAAGCTGGTGGGTTGTTCAGAATCCAAAAACAAATCAACAACCGAATCATTGCCGCTCCTTTTTTTGTCTGTGTAATTGTACATGTTAGACTGATATAGATCAGAAGTCTACTAAACGTTCATTAACTAAAGTCACAGCTACAATTAACAAAGCAACACAATAGATAGCACAGCATCACCGCTTTTTCTGCAATAGGTGTAGGGCTCATCCAGGATTTGAACACAGGACCTCTCACACCTTAAGCCAGAATTCTTCCCCTAGACCAACAAGCACCTGCAAAAGCACTCTGCAGTGCCACAAAAAAATTCAGTGAAACTGATCCATTCTACTTTTTGTTCATGTTGTTTTTGTCACGTGTGTCAGCAACTCCCTGGAGGCATATTACAGTTCACAGGCAATAAACAACAGCCCAGTGGCCTAATGGATAAGGCACCAGCCTTCGAAGCTGGGGATTGTGGGTTCAAGTCCCACCTGGGTTGTGCTTGATGCAGTTACTTTTAAGTTGGCTGTGCAAGACAATCCAATGTGACCTTCAAAAAGCTAGGTTCATACCCTTAGGTCAAAAAGACATGACAATGGAAAACTTCTCAGAGAAGCTGTTTTGTCATTAGGTGTACACACCAGATCGTCTAAATGCAATATGGCATAGAGATCCTAAAGTGCTGTTTTCTGAGTTACAAGAACTTCCTGAGCCATACAAAAAAATAAGGAAAATACTAGTATTGGCCCAGTGGCTGAATAGATAAGGCATCAGCCTTCAAAGTTGGGGATTGTGGGTTCAAGTCCTATTTGGATAGTGTTTGTTAGGTTACATTTAAATTGTGTGAAAAAATCCTGACTGCTCTCCTCAAAGCTTAAGTGTGATGATCTGAGGACAATAGTTAGCTTCAAATTCTCAGACTTGCTGCACACATCAATTAAAATTCATCCAATCTTGCTAGCATCTCACTGTCACGTTACAAACCTAAAAGGTTCCGCTAAGCTCTGGTAATGGAGATCTTGACTTCAAGCACCCTGTGGTTTTCAACTAATGGTCTCATGTTAGGTGGATGATGATGAAATGTAAACCAGGAAATAGCTGCAGAAAGGTTGTGACTTCAAGTTAATGAGAATGGCCTTGTCTGGAATTTGAAACTCAAGACCAGTCGCAACATACACGATAACCATACCCCAGGAGCAATGAGACACGAATGTGGATGATTCCACAAAGAACATGTTTGTCTATTAGTTGCACACATCTTATTTGACGGAATGCAAACTGGCATCGAGATCCTAAAGTGCAGTTTTCCATGCGTTGGCATCTTGTTGAAGGCATACAAGAGATCCATGACAAAAGTTTGGCAACATGACCCAGTGGCCTAATGGATAAGGCATCAGCCTCCGGAGCTGGGGATTGTGGGTTCAAGTCCCACCTGGGTCGTCTTTGAAATCTTACTTCAAGTCGGGAACAGTCTTTGGTAGATGAAACACAGTAGCTGTGAAAACCTTCTTGAGATGTATTCACATATTATGAACTTCCTGCATGCCCATGCATTTTACCTGTTATGACTAAAAGGGTAACGAAATACCTAACGCGAAAGGTCATTTTGATTCCTGCATAGTGCCTACAGAGAAGAGACTGTGTACAAACACAAAAAATGGTGCTTACATATAAAGCTGGTGGGTTGTTCAGAATCCAAAAACAAATCTAACAAGCGAATCATTGCCGCTCCTTTTTTTGTCTGTATAATTGTACATGTTAGACTGATTTAGATCAGAAGTCCACTAAATGTTCATTAACTAAAGTCACAGCAAAAGTTGCTCCAACTAACACCATAGAGAGCACAGCATCACCGCTTTTTCTGCGATAGGTGTAGGGCTCGTGCAGAATTTGAACAGAGGACCTCTCACACCCTTAGCCAGAATCCTACCCCTAGACCAACGAGCACTGTAAAAGCACTATGCAGTGCCACAAAAAATTCAGTGAAACTAATCCAATCTACTTTTTGTTCATCTTGTTTTTGTTACGTGTGTCACCAACTCCCTGGAGGCATATTATAGTTCACGGGCTGTAAGTCCCACCTGGGTTGTCTGATGCAGTTCCTTTTAAGTTGGCTGTGCAAGACAATCCAATGTGACCTTCAAAAAGCTAGGTTCATACCCATAGATTAAAAAGACATGACAATGGAAAACTCCTCAGAGACGCTGTTTTGTTATTAGGTGTATACAGCAGATCGTCTGAATGCTATATGACATAGGGATCCTTAAGTGCTGTTTTCTGAGTTACAAGAACTTCCTGAGACATACAACAGATACAGAAAATGCTAGTAATGGCCCAGTGGCCTAATGGATAAGGCATCAGCCTTTGAAGCTGGGGATTGTGTGTTTAAGTCCCATCTGGGTTGTGTTTGATGGGTTATATTTAAGTTGTGTGAAAAAATCCTGACTTGTCTCCTCAAAGCTTAGGTGTGATGATCTGAGGACAACAGTTAGCTTCGAATTCTCAGACTTGCTGCACACATCACGTTACAAACCTAAAAGGTTCCACTAAGCTCTGGTAATGGTCTCATGTTAGGTGGATGATGATGAAATGTAAACAAGGAAATAGCTGCAGAAAGGTTGTGACTTCAAGTTAATGAGAGTGGCCTTGTCTGGAATTTGAAACTCAAGACCAGTCACACCATACGCGAGAACCACACCCCAGGACCAATGAGACACGAATGTGGATGATTGCACAAAGAAAATGTTTGTTCATTAGTTGCACACATCTTTTTTGATGGAATGCAAACTGGCATCGAGATCCTAAAGTGCAGTTTTCCATGCGTTGGCATCTTGTTGAAGGCATACAAAAGATCCATGACAAATGATTGGCCAAATGGCCCAGTGGCCTAATGGATAAGGCATCAACCTCCGGGGCTTGGGATTGTGGGTTTAAAGTACCAACTGGGTTGTCTTTGATGCAGTTCCTTTTAAGTTGACTGTGCAAGACAATCCAGTGTTACCTTTAAAAAGCTAGGTTCATACCCTTAGGTCAAAAAGAAATGACAATGGAAAACTCCTCAGAGAAGCTGTTTTGTCATTAGGTGTACACACCAGATCGTCTGAATGCAATATGGCATAGGGATCCTAAAGTACTGTTTTTCTGAGTTACAAGAACTTCCTGAGCCATACATCAGATATGGCAAAGGCTAGTGTTGACCCAGTGGCCTAATGGATAAGGCATCAGCCTTCGAAGCTGGGGATTGTGGGTTCAAGTCCCATCTGGGTTGTCTTTGTTGGGTTACATTTAAGTTGTGTGAAACAATTCCGACTGGTCTTCTCAAAACTTAGGCGTGATGATCTGAGGACAATAGTTAGCTTCGAATTATCAGACTTGCTGCACACTTCAAATAAATTTCATCCAATCTTGCTTGAATCTCACTGTCACGTTACAAACCTAAAAGGTTCCGCTAAGCTTTGGTAATGGAGATCTTGACTTCAAGTACCTCGTGGCTTTAAACTAATGGTCTCTTGTTAGGTGGATGATGATGAAATGCAAACAAGAAAATAGCTGCAGAAAGGTTGTGATTTCAAGTTAATGAGAGTGGCCTTGTCTGGAATTTGAAACTCAAGACCAGTCACAACATACACGAGAACCATACCCCAGGACCAATGAGACACAAATGTGGATGATTGCACAAAGAAAATGTTTGACCATTAGTTGCACACATCTTATTCGAAGGAATGCAAACTGGCATCGAAATCCTAAAGTGCAGTTTTCCATGCGTTGGCATCTTGTTGAAGGCATACAAAAAATCCATGAAAAATGATTGGCGAAATGGCCCAGTGGCCTAAGGGATAAGGCATCAGCCTCCGGGGCTTGGGATTGTTGGTTCAAGTCCCATCTGGGTTGTCTTTGAAGGTCTCACTTCAATTTGGGAGCAATGTTTGGTGGATGAAACACGGTAGCTGTGAAAACCTTCTTGAGATGTGTTTGCATGTCATTAACTTCCTGCATTGCCATGCATATTACCTGTTATGACTAAAAGGGTAACGAGATACCTAACGCGAAGGGCCATTTTGAATCCTGCATGGTGCCTACAGAGAAGAGACTGAGTACAAACACAAAAATGGTGCTTGCATATAAAGCTGGTGGGTTGTTCAAGATCCATAAACAAATCTAACAACCGAATCATTGCCGCTCCTTTTTTTTGTCTGTATAATTGTACATGTTAGACTGATTTAGATCAGAAGTCCACTAAATGTTCATTAACTAAAGTCACAGCAAAAGCTGCTACAATTAACATATAAACACCATAGATAGCACAGCTCCGCTGCTTTTTCTATGACAGCCGTAGGGCTCGCCCGGGATTTGAACCCGGGACCTCTCACACCCGAAGCGAGAATCATACCCCTAGACCAACGAGCCCTGTAGAAGCAGTCTGCAGTGCCACAAAAAAATCTGTGAGACCAATCCAATCTACTCTTTGTTCATGTTGTTTTAGTTACGTGTGTCAGGAACTCCATGGAGGCATATTACAGTTCACAGGCAGTAAAAAACAGCCCAGTGGCCTAATGGATAAGGCACCAGGCCTTCGAAGCTGGGGATTGTGGGTTTAAGGTACCAACTGGGTTGTCTTTGATGCAGTTCTTTTAAGTTGGCTGTGCAAGACAATCCAGTGTGACCTTTAAAAAGCTAGGTTTATACACTTAGGTCAAAAAGACATGACAAAGGAAAACTCCTCAGAGAAGCTGTTTTGTCATTAGGTGTACACACCAGATCGTCTGAATGCAAAATGGCATAGGGATCCTAAAGAACTGTTTTCTATGTTACAAGAACTGCCTGAGCCATACAACAGATATGACAAATGCTAGTATTGACCCAGTGGCCTAATGGATAAGGCATCAGCCTTTGAAGCTGGGGATTGTGGGTTCAAGTCCCATCTGAGTTGTGTTTGTTGGGTTATATTTAAGTTGTGTGAAAAAATTCCAACTTGTCTTCTCAAAGCTTAGTCGTGATGATCTGAGGACAATAGTTAGCTTCGAATTCTCAGACTTGCTGCACACTTCAAATAAGATTCATCGAATCTTGCTTGAATCTCACTGTCACGTTCCACACCTAAAAGGTTCCGCTAAGCTTTGGTTATAGAGATCTTGACTTCAAGTACCCCATGGCTTTCAAATAATGGTCTCATGTTAGGTGGATGATGATGAAATGCAAACAAGAAAATAGCTGCAGAAAGGTTGTGATTTCAAGTTAATGAGAGTGGCCTTGTTGCGAGATGAGATGCTCTCCCATTATTTTTAAGTGCCACTAGGGGGCGCTGCTCCAACCTGCCCTTCCTGGAGTTTCCAGACAATACTTCCGGGGTTGAAAGGAAGCGGAAGGTCAGGTAGAGGAGAGGATAAAAGAGGGAAGAAAGGCTGGAGAAAGGAAGGTTTTTTTTTTCTGTCCATGTGTTTGGTGGTGAAGTTTGTCTGTAAAGTTTAAGCTCAAAACACCCATCAGATCATTTATTATAGCTGTTTGAAGTGTCTATATTATAGCTGGAAAAAAGTTTCTGCTGTTTTTTTGTACTGGCCCTTTAAGGCTAGTCCTCCCCGCCCACCGTTCCCACGTGCCTGTCAGCAATCGCCGCCCTCGGCTGCCTCAGGAAGCAGATCTCACGTAACGTGTGTGAGAAATACTACAGTAAGAACTTTAACAATCAGTATTTGATGCATTTTTTTTTTTTAGATTTGCAACAATGAGTCACACACAATGTCATTACAAAGTTCACGCCCACACACAGTAAGGACACAAACACAGCGCAGACACATACACCCACACACACATAGCTCAGACACGCAGACACACACACACACACACATACCCGTTTGTCGGGATAGAGGGACAATTTTTGAAATTTATCAGAAATCAGACTGGGCATAGGGTTATGGGGACACTGGGTTCCAGTGGTGCTAGAGCTACAAAAAACATATCAAAAATCATTAAAAAAATCAGCGAACCTATACACGACTTAAAATTAAAAGATTTTCTTATAGCAACCGAGATATAAAAAAGGGATTTTTTTCAGACTTTTTGGTGGGTTGTAAAGACTTTTCTGTAACACTGTTTATAAGGACAGTGTGGTGTATAAGGTCAGTGATGTCATCATACACACACACACAAAGTATAACCTGGTTTGAAAGGACACATGGTGTGTAAGGCCGCTTCACCATACACACACACAAAGTATAACCTGGTTTGAAAGGACACATGGTGTGTAAGGCCGCTTCACCATACACACACACAAAGTATAACCTGGTTTGAAAGGACACATGGTGTGTAAGGCCGCTTCACCATACACACACACCAAGTATAACCTGGTTTGAAAGGACACATGGTGTGTAAGGCCGCTTCACCATACACACACACCAAGTATAACCTGGTTTGAAAGGACACATGGTGTGTAAGGCCGCTTCACCATACACACACACCAAGTATAACCTGGTTTGAAAGGACACATGGTGTGTAAGGCCAGTTCACCATACACACACACCAAGTATAACCTGGTTTGAAAGGACACATGGTGTGTAAGGCCAGTTCACCATACACACACACCAAGTATAACCTGGTTTGAAAGGACACATGGTGTGTAAGGCCAGTTCACCATACACACACACCAAGTATAACCTGGTTTGAAAGGACACATGGTGTGTAAGGCCAGTTCACCATACACACACACCAAGTATAACCTGGTTTGAAAGGACACATGGTGTGTAAGGCCAGTTCACCATACACGTAAGGCAGACAATAATAATAATAATAATAAATTCATTAAGAGGTCATTTTTGCTTTCTCCGTTGACTGCTGTTGTGCAAATTTAGTGCATAAGTTGTACATAACTCTTCATATCAGTAAATACGTTGCAGTTAAATGTACATAAGGAAAAAAAAAACTCTACATTTCTCCATCTAGAAAATATCAGTATCTCCTATCAAATTCTGTCAGGCTGAATTATGTATACTTCTGTCAAAAGTTTACAGTAAAACACAGCTTTAATCTGATGGTATTTACAGGCTGTAGGTTGGCCAACACTCATTAAAACATCCACAAGGACAAACTCAACCCCACCAGCGCATGCATTGTGGAGTTTTTCCATGTCCCAAACTAACGGTCAACATGCAATCATGTTTCACAACCACACTACGATCAGTGTGTCCAGAGTCTGCCATTGCCCACTGCACCGAATCATACATGACCTGAGAAAAGAGCTTTTTCAGAGTGAATCTATTATGCCATTTGATTGAACATCATCACTGGTCAGAAATGTTTGACAATAAATGCAGTATAGAGAAACCAGTTCAATCCCTTCTCTCACTTTCTAATCAAACACGATACACTTTACTGGTCCATAGCCCATAGAATCTACCTTGAGATGTGGCCTGGACTTTTAACAACAACAACAACAACATGGATAAAGGAATCTCAATTTTCAAAATATAACTAATCACACCTGCTCCTTACCAATCCACTCTTCAAAAACATGTTTATCTACTTTGGGATATTGTCACAAAATATATAAGTGAGTGTATGTTAAAACCTACAGTTTTTAAAAAGAATCTATATCAGAGTTCATTAGCTTGGCTAGAAAATGTAAAAGTAAGGGCTTATAGATTGCAACAAGCATAATATAACAATTCGCAAATTGGATGAACAGAACTCAACCAGTCCTGTTTGTATAGCGTAGGTTTATAGTCTCAATACAATTAAACAACCTCAATTCTCAGACAACCTAATGACATTTTTATAATTCTGTCAGGTCCACTTCATCTTTAACCGTCTTTAAAGAGGATTAATTGACTATTAGCATATACCGGCTGGTCATCTAATTAGAAAATCTTCAAAGAGTTGATTTCACTAATTTCACTCAAGAAGTGAAACTTGTATAATGTATACATTCCTTTTACACAGACTGATATATTTCTAGTGTTTAATTCTTTTCATTTTGATGACAACTAATGAAAACCCCAAATTCAGAAAATGAGTAATACTTAAGACCAATACAAAGAAAGGAGTTTTAGAAATCTTGGCCAACTGAAAAGTCTGAAGATGAAATGTATGAGCATGCACAGCACTCAATACTTAGTGTGTGTGTAATGAGTGCTGTGCATGTGAAAAAACTCAGTTTTTTGATGATATTCTAATTATGACCAGCACCTGTAGTTTGGATTGGTGGTATGGTTCTGTTCTGGGTAAGAAATCCATGCATCCTGAGCAGGGAGACAAGCAACAACCTCCCCAAAAGTAAGCAGAACAGAACCAACATAATATTTTGCAGATATCATATTTTGGTAATAAATGTACAAAATAATTCAGGAATTTAGACTTTAGACTGATTCAAGGGGAATTTAAATAATAAATCCTGACTGAACAAGAGGAAGAGCTGGGGGTGGAGGAGAGTAAATGAGCTCTGGAGAACGCGATAGCAGATGATAATACTGAGGCGCTAAATATATGTATGCTGTGATTGAGGTCATATTCCTATAGGTAGACGTGATCCGCTAACAGTCAGCTGATGCAAGCTTGAAGCTTTTACGTTACCTGACAGAACTGATGCTATACACTTGATTGATGCCTGCTCTTTTGTTGTTTTGTGGAGATTACGAATAAGATTGCGACTTGCAGAGGTCTCACCAAGCTGAGGTCTTACCAAATATTGGAAGTAAAATTCTATGTTTGTCATTACACACAACACAACATTTGTTGAATCACTGAACTATATTTGATTCAGTAACATCAAAAATCAATTATTTAAAACAACAGCATTGTAGAAATAAGTAAAGGTAAATAAAATCGACTCCTGGCACCAGGTAACCACATTGCAATACAAACAAAAACAAAACACGGCCTGGAGCAAAATAAATGAATTTACCCATGCCATTTCTGAACAAAGGACAGCAACATTTAAAACATGCCTAGAAAGGTAAAGGCTCAGGCTGTCCAAAAGAGCATTTAGTCCTTAGCATGTGAACGCCTTTTAAAGGCCAAGCCTCTGTTGCGTACAAAATCTCGAATATTTTGAATCGATCTTGCCTCTAAGATGGGTTGTTCCTTTACTTTGCAATTCACACACTGCTCGTTGGTGACAGTGACACCATTTTCAATAAAAGGCCGCATATGCTTCATTACAGCTTCAATCTCTTCTTCAGACCATGGTCTCTTCACACATCGCCTCCATGAAACACGCGAACCTGAACAATTAAAAAAGACAAAACGTGTCATAATAAATTGGAATTAGGTCTGCTAAAAATCCATTTTGATTATTAGCATTACATTCAGCTATTTTATTTGCGTTAAATTATTAATGTGTTGACTGCACCGCATTTTATAAATACCTTGAGTAACTGAGTCAGGGAGATGAGGTGAACTAGAGGTTACACAGGCAGCGTTCCCCTGGTCATCTAAAAGAATATAGGACAGTATAAATGTATGGGCTTAAAGAGCCATTCATGAAACTGTCAAGAGATAAGGCGGGGTCATCTTAAGTTTGGAAAGCTCATTGGATGGTGACATTTCTCCTTTTGGCTCCTTGGAGTATCCGTCAGAGTGCAAAAGGTCGGCGGCCATTTTGACAAGCAAAATCGCTATAGTGTTTGTGCTTGAAAGACTATTCTGCTGCACGCGCTCCAGCAGCTGGTTTGACTGAAAACAGTGCATCCTTCCATGGACGGTTATCAACATATGAGTATGTTGTGGACTAATGTTTTTGGAAAAGATTGCTTGATCAGTTGCAATCGAATTACTTCTGCAGTCAGAAAGTTATGGATCTGTGGACAGGCGGGAGGTTGAGAGGTGAGTTCTTTATTGAAATCATTTGATTCACGCTGGTCTCATCTTTCAAAACTTTTATAAAATGTTTAGTCTTTGTTAGAGTGTAGTTATGTAGCGAAGCTTCCGCTTAAAGCATGTACGTTACCAAAAGTGGACCTCTAGGATATCAGTGAGAGTCAGGCTTCATAGAAATGGCTTGGATCGCTGGCGTCTTGAGTTTAATGGAAGGTGTGGCTTGCGTTGAGTGGGGCAGTAGGAGTAGAAGTTGGAAGAGCTGGTGGGCCGGCGTCTTGCTGTAATTCAGGCTTAATAGCTGGCGAAGCAGCGGCTGAAGTTTTGGGGAGAGCGGGGTTCTGGCTGGAGTTGTTGTTGCTGTTTGTTTGTTCTTCTAAAGGTTTAAACAATGCTGAAGCCTAGGTTAAATGCTGGAGCGTTTGTAGCGGGAAGCATTCTTCCAAACGAAGATAAAACATTAGGGAGAAAATGATCCATTTATAGTAAACTAGGATCACTCTGATTGGATTATTACTGATTACAGATGAGTGGCCAGACGTGCTCAATCATATCACGTGCTCCTCTCGAAATTTGGTTTATGAAACTTCACTTAAAACATGCAATTCAACCAGGGGTGCGTTTCTCAAACAACGACGTAACTCACCGCTGAACTATCATACAATGTATTGTTTGGGGAAAGAACTATGACGAATGTTTCCCAAAACGCAGTTTCTCTGTCACAGATCCATCGCTTGAACCACGTTATAACGTAAAAGGCCCATAATGATGTTCTAAACGGAGTGGAGAAACTACTTTTTTAGAGAACCCCATCATTTATTTGTGCAAATAATATTGTTTTACACGCACACGCATTTAAAATATAGATTTAATATTTAATATTAGTTTTGCTAAAAACATGCACTCGCTTTCCATATTAACTGAAATATATGTTAATGCCACATAGAGCCTATGTTTCCTTTACTAATATTATTGAGAATATGACATATCCTATTCTAAAACAAATCACTTACAAAAGCTAACACGTATTCTATCATATATAAATCATATTTATAATGAGGCTATTTATTATAAAATTAATTTATTATTTATTAGGAAATGAAAAAAATCCTAATTTAATCATATTATTAATAATACTAATGATGATCATGATGGGGATGATGATGTCTGAAAGATAACATTATTCGTTCATTTCAGTTCAGTAGAAAACTCTGTCCTCTTCATAATATTTCTATTTATTTCTCCTTTGTATTATAGTATCAATTAAAAAAATATGGACTTTCCTTTATGTCTCCCATTCATTTTTTTACTTCCTGCTCTCCATCTTAATTTTATGAGTCACCAGAATCACGTGATTGCACCCAAAGTTCTGCTGATAAAAATATTTAATCTTTTTGCAAGCATTCACTTTAATAAGTCAATAACAGATTATTAATATCTAATTAAAGATAATTTCACCAAGCTCCTACCAGAATGCTAAAAACATGATGGTTTTGATTTCTACAACTAACAATCTCACTAATAAAGCATGTGTTAGCTACTGACAATTTGTGAAGGTAAAAATTAAAAGAAGTACTGTTCAATAACACTGTTTTTACTATTACGGTTTAAGTATAATTTAATAAGACTCTCAATTTATGAATAGTTAACTGGTAATCTGGAACCTTCAACCTTTATTAAAATATGAATTGTTAAATAAAGTTATATTACTCAATAAAAAGAGTAAATATATGGACGACTACAATACATTTGTCTTCTTTTGACACATAATTTTAAACGTGTGGCTAAAAACTTATCTTAATAAGTGGCTTAAAATTTTCTTTTATATTTTTTTGGTGGGCCAGAGAAAAAGTTGGCAGGACAAGTAAAAATCTTTTCCGCTGGCCACACCATGCCATTAGAAAAAATCTTAAGTGTTGAGCCCTGTTGAGTAATTCTCATTAAAATTCAAATGTGCATTGTTTTGTGACGATTATTTTTGATTTTTTTTATAAAAATGTATTTAATACAGCCATAAAAAAATGGCTAAAAGATTGTAAATACACTGTACTGTAAGCACAAGTTTGGTGTGTTTGAGAGAGAGAAGAAAAAAGATTTCCAACTCCTAAAAACAAACTTTCTCAGACTTCAAATATACTGGTCACTAACAAAAACTTCAGTCATGGGTGCTGTTGTTTTACTACAGTAATACCTTCAGAGTCTGCGACGCAGTGGCGCAGTAGGTAGTGCTGTCACCTCACAGCAAGAATGTCGCTGGTTCGAGCCTTGGCTGGGTCAGTTGGCGTCTCTGTGCATGTTCTCCCTGTGTTTACATGGGTTTCCTCCAGGTGCTCCGGGTTCCCCCACTGTCCAAAGACATGCGGTACAGGTGAATTGGGTAGGCTAAAATTGTCTGTAGTGAATGAGTGTGTGTGGATGTTTCCCAGAGATGGGTTGAGGCTGGAAGGGCATCCGCTGCATAAAAAGGTTCATTCCGCTGTGGTGACCCCAGATTAATAAAGGGACTAAGCCGAAAAGAAAATGAATGAATGAATGAATGAATGAATACCTTCAGAGAACATAGTAGTCAGTGATCCACATAAGCAGAGAGATTAGTGTGGTGCAGTCAGAACTGAAACAGAAGTCTGTCCAGGCTGACACAGGTTAATGATCTTGATGTTTTCAATTGAAGATTCCAGCGAAACTGCCATTAAAAAGTTATAAGAAAAATAACTCAGCATGACATCTCACCTGGTATCTACTATTACAAAGTACAATTCCAATGTAAATTATATGTTTAATCCACAGTATTTGTACCATAAAATAGCCACAATTTTGACTCCTCACTCAGAATATTAAGTTACATGGTATTTTGTGAGAAATACAATTATCTTGTTTGGAGTTCATTTCCTTGTGAAGTTATAAAAAGCTTAATGATATAATTTTTTAATGAATGCGTTTACAAACATTTTTTATCTTTTATGAGTAAACTGCAGTAACGTGAATCGAAAGGGAAGGATGTAGACAAAATGAATTTTAATAAACAGGAAAAAAAAAAAAAAAACGTACACCAGAACCTAGCACAACAATCAGAAAAAAAAACAGACAAGCATGGTTTGTGAACAAAGGAAATCAGGAACAGAACGAAACCACAAATAATTAGCTTGACTAGCGACATGTCGGGTGGACAACTTACGAAATGGCAAAGCTTCCCCATTCAAGGCTGTGGAGCGTCTCTGGCGAGGAGTTCATCACTAAATGTAGAAACAGAGCAACAAAACCGTTAACCGACAGCGATTCACGTTGTTGGCATTATTACAAGTTAAAAAATGTTAGCTCGAAGTACCGTTAATGCTATTTGCGAAGCGTTTCTCATAACGTTAGCCTTTAACGATAGCCGGGGCAGGAGCATCTTTTTATGCTAATTCAGATTTTACAGATATTCTTATATTTTTACACAGGTTAAAAAGCAATGAAGACATAAAATGAAGTAATTTTGTTGAAATCGCCAAATAAATAACCAAAACAGCTATTATTTACCTTCATAGATTAGCTGCTGTCAATGACCTCGTCACTATACAGGGCGACATAAAAACGTATAAAGTGATTAAGTGTTCATTAAAAATAATAAAAATGTAAAACGTTACACATCTAAAGTTCCATTTAACATAAATTATAAGTAAAACGACTAATGAAACATGTGAAACGTCGAATATAACGTACTTACCTTCAGATTACCGTTCCGCCCGTCGCTTTGTGTCCGTTATTTATTTCAAATGATGAGCACGCGCAAGTCCGCTGACTCGCGCAGAGGAGTTCCTGGCTGTGTGCTATTGCCACTTATCCCCCATATGTTCTATTCATTTAGAACATTCTAACATTCAAAGTTGGAATTATTGAAAATTAAAAAAAGCATTAAAGATCATCTCTAGGTGTAATTTGCTTTCAAACTATTTTTACAATTCAGTTTTAGCGATCTTCATGTTTACAATTGTGTTCCCTTCGCAGTGCACTTTAAAAACATTGATGTCATTTTGAACACCGCCTCATGGCAAAGCTATAGGTGACCTATTATTAAAAAAAGGGACTTTATGTTACATCTCCAAAGCTTGCGAAAACAAAAAGCATATGTTAATTCTTTTAACTTATAGTGGGTTATTTATTACCTGTACTGTATGTGACATTTCTGCTGTGGTTTACATGTGTTAAATTAAAAAAGTAGACTTTAAAAAAACCTACTTAATAATAGTAATAATAATAATAATAATAATAATAATAATAATAATAATAATTATTATTATTATTATTATTATTATTATTATTATTATCATCATCATCATCATCATCATCATCATCATCATATTATTATTATTATTAAAGTATGATTTTTTCATTTCTTATAAATAATAAATATTAATTTATGATTTCTTACTAACAAGATTGAAACATAAAACAAAAAGGCATTATAAAGTGTATTACCATTTCGTTTTTTTTCTACCCTATTTTATTTAATCTGTTTTTACGTTGATGGACTTGAAATCTTAATTTACATTATTTGTTACAATATTTGTAGGAATCTTTTGCTTTATTAACAAATCGACTTAGGCTACCTGAAAAATATTTACATCAGTGCATCAGCTGTCATGGATTGGTCAGGCTCTCACGACCCCCACTCACGAAGATCACCATCACCTGACTTCTAATGAGCACACAGCTGCATCACATTCACGAGCACCAGATAAAAGCACAGCACTCCAGTCGCTCATTGTCCGGGCTCGTCTCGACGAAAGCGGACAACTGAGCGACCACTCAGCGTAGTCATCCTCAGCTAAAACAAACGATTTACTTACCTGTTCTCTTTGTATTCCTCCTAGTCTTCCTGGTCCTCCCGAATCGTCCTGTCTTCCAGTCCTTCCAAGTCTGTGTCATCCTCTGTCAGCTGTATCTGGTGTGTGCTGTCCATCCTCGTGTATTCCTGTTACCCAGCCACGGAGGAAAAGACCCCAACATCATTCCTGATCCTCCTGGCTATCCTTCATGTGCTCCTTGTTGTCATTTAATAAACACCCTAACGTTTCCTTACCTCTGTCTCCTGTCCGCTTCATAACAGAAGCCCGGACCCATAACGACGACAACATGAGCACCCCCGATCACCTTCAAGAGCTGGTGGACCAGTTGAAGCGGATTCTACAGCCACCAGCTCCACTTTCCAACGCACCACCAGCACCGAGCACTTCCGCCTCCACAGTTTCTTCTTCGGCCCTTCCTTCCAGTCCCATGGCCCGACCAGCGCCCTACTCAGGCGGAGCGGGGGAGTGCAATGGTTTTCTGTTACAATGTTCCCTCATATTCGAAATGCAACCTTCTCTATATCCCACAGATAAGTCGAAGATCGCCTACATCGTATCTCTACTCTCTGGACCTGCACTTAAATGGGCTGAGACGATCTGGAACCAAGCCGGGCCGGTCATGAATTCCATCACTACCTTCACGGAGTATTTCAAAGAGGTGTTTGGACGTTCTGATGGGGAAGTAGCCGCTGGAGAGCAGCTGTATCATCTAAAGCAAGGTACTCTATCTACACAGGAATATGCTCTCCGGTTTCGCACTCTAGCAGCTGCAAGTGGATGGAATGAGAGATCGTTGTTGACCACGTACCGGCTCGGCTTGGAACCCACTCTCCGAATCCAACTGGCCACATTAGATGATACAATGGGTCTGGAGAGATTCATCCAACATTCTCTCCGATGTTCCGATCGTCTCCGTTCCTATCAACAGGACACCATCACCCCCTCGTCTGCACTCCTCCAATCGCCTGAGTCAACAGCCTCTCCAGAACCAGAACCCATGATAATAGAGTCTGGAAGACTGACATCAGCGGAACGACAGAGGAGGCTGACCCGGGGTCTGTGTCTATACTGCGGTGTCAGTGGACACACCCGTATGGAGTGTCCCCTTCGTCCCATTCGGACTTCAGTGAGTGTATTCAGTACGAATATTGAACAATGTAAACCACTTACTACCACCGTACAAATAACTACTGCCTCTATTTCTCTCCTTGTCACAGCCCTCATCGACTCCGGGTCAGCAGGGAACTTCATCTCCCAATCCCTCTGTCGTCAACTCCACCTCCGTACTGAGGCGTCCTCGCATATATACCAGATACAACCGATAACCCAGTGCACTCGATCTTCGACCCGTATCCATCGACAATGCGAAGACATCCTTCTTCAAGTGGGGTTGTTACATCAAGAGAGGATTCAATTTCTGGTTCTGGAGGGTGCAAATATGGACATCATTCTAGGGCGCCCGTGGCTGGTGAAGCACGATCCCATCATCTCTTGGGGCACAGGAGAGATAAAGAAATGGGGATCTGGATGTACACCTGCCTGTTTTCCAAATCTCCCTCTTCAAGGTCGGAACCCCATTTCTTTGTTTGCAACATCGGTCGAGAGCCCTCCTGAGAAGCAGTCTATCCACATTCCTAAGGAGTACAGCTCCTTTCATGATGTCTTCTGCCCCAAGAGAGCTTCCCAGCTACCGCCGCATCGGCCATGGGACTGCGCGATCGACCTAGTTCCAGATGCCCAGTTGCCAAGAGGTAGGATCTACCCGCTCTCGCTTCCAGAGAATCAGGCAATGGAAGATTACATAAGGGAGGCTCTGAGTCAGGGGTACATACGTCACTCAAAATCACCAGCCGCCTCAAGCTTCTTCTTTGTGGCCAAGAAGGACGGAGGGCTGCGTCCATGCATCGACTACAGGGTCCTAAATAACGGTACAGTAAAATACCGATATCCCCTTCCTCTGGTACCAGCCGCTTTGGAACAGCTCCGAGAAGCTAAAGTCTTCACTAAATTGGACCTCCGCAGCGCGTATAATCTGATAAGAATACGTGAGGGGGACCAATGGAAGACAGCATTCGTGACCCCTACTGGCCACTATGAATATGAGGTCATGCCTTACGGTCTGGTCAACGCCCCCTCCGTATTCCAAAACTTCATTCATGAAGTCCTCCGGGAGTTTCTTCACCACTGTGTAATAGTGTACATAGATGACATCCTCATTTACTCCCGGAGTGAGGCCGAACATCGCCAACACGTTGCGGAGGTCCTACACACATTGAGAGAACATCACCTCTACCTCAAAGCGGAGAAATGCTCATTCCACCAGAAGTCGATTCATTTCTTGGGATACATCATTGACCAAACCGGTATACGTATGGATGGGAAGAAAATTGAGGCTGTTCTATCCTGGTCAGAACCCACTTCCATTAAGGAGCTCCAGAGGTTTCTTGGGTTTGCTAACTTTTATAGACGGTTTATCAAGGACTACAGCAGGATTACATCACCTCTCACTAATCTCCTCAAGGGTAAACCCAAAGGACTGGAGTGGACCAAAGAAGCAGCCGCAGCCTTCCGCCTTCTTAAGAAGGAGTTCACAAGGGCCCCACTCCTGACTCATCCTGACCCAAATCTTCCTTTCGTGGTGGAAGTGGACGCATCCACCACCGGCGTCGGGGCAGTATTATCTCAACATCATGATACACCGCCCCGACTGCATCCCTGTGCCTATTTCTCTCGGAAGTTGAGCCCGGCGGAGCAGAATTACAGCATAGGAGACAGGGAGCTTCTAGCAATCAAGCTAGCCTTGGAGGAGTGGCGTCACTGGTTGGAGGGAGCCAAACATCCGTTCCAGGTGATCACAGATCACAAAAACCTCCAATACATCAAAGAGGCCAAGAGACTATGTCCACGTCAAGCCAGATGGTCACTTTTCTTCTCACGTTTTGATTTCTCCATTTCCTATCGTCCAGGACCCAAGAATCTAAGAGCAGACGCTCTCTCTCGTTTACACGAGCATCACGATCATGAAGAACTCCCAACGAAGATTCTTCCCGAACACATCTCCATTTGTCCGATCACCTGGAACGCTCCTCCAGTCGTTGCCACTCCGGAAGCCCCTGCTCCGCCGGGATGCCCTCCTCATCGGCAGTTCATACCACCTGAACACCGGGTAGATCTGATCCACTCCTTACATACCTCGCTAGGCACTGGACATCCAGGGATCAACAATACTCTCTCGCTAGTATCCCAACGATTCTGGTGGCCAAACATGGCAAGGGATGTGAGGCAATATGTTCAGGGCTGTAAGGACTGTGCCCAATCCAAGAGCCCACGTCATCTACCCGCTGGAAAGCTCCATCCCTTGCCGATTCCGAACCGTCCCTGGTCACACCTAGGAGTGGACTTTATCACTGACCTCCCTTCGTCAGAAGGTAATACCTGTATTCTAGTCATAGTAGATAGATTCTCAAAGTTTGTCAAACTAATCCCTCTGAAAGGTCTTCCCACAGCCTTTGAAACTGCCGACAATATCTTTAATCAAGTCTTCAGGTCATTTGGTATTCCAGAAGATATTGTGTCGGACAGAGGTCCACAGTTCATCTCACGTCTATGGAAAGCCTTCTTCAAGCTCCTAGGTGTGGCCGTCAGCCTCTCTTCTGGATATCATCCCCAAACCAACGGGCAGACAGAGAGGAAGATTCAGGAGGTGGGACGGTTCCTGAGGACCTTCTGCAGTGGTCACCAGAACTCCTGGAGCCAGTATTTGGGCTGGGCAGAATATGCCCAGAATTCACTGCGGCAACCCTCCACCGGACTCACGCCATTCCAGTGCGTCCTGGGCTTCCAACCACCGCTCTTTCCCTGGGATGGCGAACCATCTGATGTCCCCGCAGTGGATCACTGGTTCCGGGAGAGCGAGAGAGTCTGGGACGAGGCTCATCAACATCTGCAGAGGGCAGTCCGTCGAAGCAAGGTAACCGCCGATAGGAGAAGGTCTGAAGAACCCAGATACACACCCGGACAAAAGGTGTGGCTATCCACCCGGGACATACGCATGCGACTGCCCTCTCGCAAGTTAAGTCCCCGATTTGTTGGTCCCTTCACCATCGTGGAACAGGTTAACCCCGTCACCTACAAACTACAATTACCCTCTCACTACCGTATTCACCCTACATTCCACGTATCACTCCTGAAACCCTATCACGATCCTGTTCTTCCCTCCACAGAGCCTGACCACGAAGAGGAACCCCCTCCTCCACTGCTCCTAGAAGAAGGAGCCGTCTACGCAGTGAAGGAGATCTTGCGTTCCCGACGTCGTGGTGGCCAGTTGGAGTACCTGGTGGACTGGGAAGGGTACGGCCCCGAAGAAAGGACATGGGTTCCCAGAGCTGATATTCTCGATCCTAGTCTCATGGTGGAGTTTCATGAGAGCCACCCTGAGTTCCCAGCGCCTAGAGGCAGAGGGAGACCACCACGGCGTCGGAGGTGTCGGCCCTCAGGAGCGGGCCCTGGGGAGGGGGGTACTGTCATGGATTGGTCAGGCTCTCACGACCCCCACTCACGAAGATCACCATCACCTGACTTCTAATGAGCACACAGCTGCATCACATTCACGAGCACCAGATAAAAGCACAGCACTCCAGTCGCTCATTGTCCGGGCTCGTCTCGACGAAAGCGGACAACTGAGCGACCACTCAGCGTAGTCATCCTCAGCTAAAACAAACGATTTACTTACCTGTTCTCTTTGTATTCCTCCTAGTCTTCCTGGTCCTCCCGAATCGTCCTGTCTTCCAGTCCTTCCAAGTCTGTGTCATCCTCTGTCAGCTGTATCTGGTGTGTGCTGTCCATCCTCGTGTATTCCTGTTACCCAGCCACGGAGGAAAAGACCCCAACATCATTCCTGATCCTCCTGGCTATCCTTCATGTGCTCCTTGTTGTCATTTAATAAACACCCTAACGTTTCCTTACCTCTGTCTCCTGTCCGCTTCATAACATCAGCAGGGAAAATACTGAAGGAGTTAACAACAGTAGTAATTTGTTTGGCATAATTTAAATGTAATGGCACTAAATCGCTATCTATATATTTAGCATTCTATATTGGACTGGAAAGAAAGCAATAGATGTAAAACATTTTGTGAGGAACTTGTAATTCTTCATGACCATTTGTTCAAGTACTGGGCTAAATATGGACCAAATCCGACGGGCAAAACAACCACGTCGATATTTGGTCTATGTTTGGACCAAATCCGACGGGCAAAACAAAGACCACGTCGATATTTGGTCTATGTTGGACCAAATCCGCCGGGCAAAACAACCACGTCGATATTTGGTCTATTTTTGGACCAAATCCGACGGGCTAAACAAAGACCACGTCGATATTTGGTCTATGTTGGACCAAATCCGCCGGGCAAAACAACCATGTTGATATTTGGTCTATGTTTGGACCAAATCCAACGGGCAAAACAAAGACCACGTCGATATTTGGTTTATGTTTAGACCAAATCCGACGGGCAACACAATCACTTCGATATTTGGTCTATTTTTGGACCAAATCCGACGGGCAAAACAAAGACCACGTCGATATTTGGTCTATGTTTGGACCAAATCCGACGGACCAAATACAGACCAATTTTCGACGTCGATATTTCGGCTAAATTAAGTCTATGATGGGCCGACTTGATTTAGCCCAAAAAACGACGTCGAAATGACGTCTCGTGCTGGGTGGGTGAGTGAGAGCGGATTTTTCCTATTGGACGACAGCTCCCTCGCTGGGGAATTTTTGTGATTGGCCATTTCAGTCCCATTACTACACTGTGGAGGGGGAAGAGGAGAGGAATGCCTGAAAACATAATTAAACTAAACTATATGAGACCGGTTGGCAAACTGAAATGTCATGTTTGTAATACTACCTCACGAAAATTAACCAAATGAAGTCAATTTGCCAATAAACACGTTACTACACGTTTACTACATTAAAACCTTGGTTAATTTACTGCTGGATATAATGTAATTACATATGAAATTATACATCTTTAAAACTGTTCATCAAGACTCCGTAATAACACCCTTAAAATGTTAAAGTGAATGTAATTCCTATCTGGAGCCTTTGAAAAGCCTTTTGTTTCAGACACGAGCATCAGCCGCATAAGTGAAAGCACTCCTATATGATCGCCATGACATCGCGTGACAAAACTGCACCTCTCGACACTCAATGAACAATAATGAAATGTTTAGTGTCTTACCTTGTCTGATGTTATAACTCTAGAAGCTGACTGTGCTGTTTCGTCACTGTAGTTTCCAGTAAAGTCAAAGATAAACTCTGTAAATTCTCTTTACAAAGCCGTGTCCTGTTTATGAACAAAGGTTCGTTTAAAATGACTCTAGCGAATCAACGTCAATGATTCTAGCGAGTGAATCAGTGAATCAATTAAGCGTTCGTAAAGACGTCCGTTCGTTCTAGAAAGCATCGGTTGTTCAAACAAATCAATTCAACTCAACTAATGATTCTGTGATGAAATTGAATCGATTTACTTCAATCGCCGTTTAGTTTCGATATTTTAATGTATAATTTCATGTTTCATCTATATCAATTTATATTAATCATTAATTAAATACGATCTTAATTAACATTAATCTCAACATGAATCTATGAATGTCATTGCACTCATTCTACCTGAGCCTCACTGAACGTCTGAAAATACATAATATCTACAACTTATCAAATGTTTTTCACCCTAGCCCATCAGTCACCAGCAGCCTTAGTACATCACCATATTTTACAGTTGAATTTACATATTAACAGATGATATTTACACTTGTGCAAATGCCTAATGCTGTAGAGGTGTTATAAATGTTGAAATAAATTACATTAAAGTACATATAATAAACAAATAATAATATAGGCACTATAGGAGTAGTGAAAGTAGAATACTGCTTTAAGGAGCATTTGTTTCAGATGGAGGCTTGGGGGAAGGAGCTGCTTCTGTGTGAGCTTCTCTGAAGCGCTGGACATTCCTAGTGTTTACTCAAAATAGACTGTCTATACTGTTACAGGTTAACATAACCAAAAGTAGATAGATTTATAGAGCACATGCACACCATTAGTGCTGAACAGCCGTTCACTAGAGATGTGGTGTGGAGGAAAGATGTACAAAACTGCAGGGTGAGAGTGAAGTGTGCCCAGTGAGAGAAATGAAAAGAGTAAAAAGAGTAATGCAAGGTTAACTAAAGCATTCAAACACTCTTCCAGTCAGGCGTGATGTCAGCTCTGTGTCAACCTTATTTAAATACAACCAAGGTTGATCAAAGTATTTCACAAAGTACAACACTAAAACCGTAATATAATACATAGTAAATCGCGATTTTATATATATATATATAATATTATAAAACACTGGTAGAGTTGTCGTGTCCTCAGCTAAGGTTGCCAACTGCCCTGTATTAGCCGGGACATCCCATATGTTGAGCTTGCCTGGTTTGTCCTGTATGTGATTTCCCATGTCTTGTTTATTGGTTGCTCCACAGATTGAAGCAGCAGTGGTGTTGAGAAGGCTTTACTGATTTAGCTTTTAGTTTTAAATGTTTTATATAATGTACAGTACAGAATGTATCCTTTAAACAGTAAATGTAAATATGATGCAATGATGGAGTGCATATGCTAATTTGCATGGCTGCACTAGTCAAATTTTGTCGCATATTTCATAGCAACAAAGTTGGCAACCCTGTCCACAACGTGAAAGAAAAAGAGACGATTTAGAGTCCTTGAGAGTTCAGGCAATTCTAAAATGAATGACGAGCTGCTTTACAAGTGATGGTCAGCTACAGCAAAGGCCTAACCACCTCTGGTGATGAGCCTTAGTTTAGGCTGCTAGTTCTGTTGAAGCAGACTGGCTGTGATATACCGTGTACACACTGATCCAGCACAACATTATGACCACAGACAGGTGAAGTGAATAACACTGATCATCTCTTCCTCAAGGCACCTTTTAGCAGGTGGCATATATTAGGCAAGAGAACATTTTGTCTTTAAAGTTGATACGTTAGAAAGGAAAATGGACTAGTGTAAGGATTTGAGTGAGTTTAATAAGGGCCATAGTGTAATGGCAAGATGACTGGGTCAGTGCATCTCCAAAACTACAGCTCTTGTGAGGTGTTTCTGCAGTGGTCAGTTCACTCATCTAGTGAAATCTGTTCAAGGAGGGAACAGTTGTGAAGCGCAACTTATCACAGGCAGCCAAGGCTCACTGATGCTCATGGGAGTAAACGCTGGCCCGTGCCGTCTGACCCACACATGACTGCTGAAGAAGTTAATGTGGTTCTGATAGAAAGGCCACTGAATATACAGGACATTCCACTGAATGGGTAACATTTATGTCCCCAGAATATTAAATATATAAAAATGCATTAAATTAACTCAAAAATGCATTTTAGTAATAATCAAAGAGTCTTCAAATTTAACAAACTGCAAAATTTAGAATAAATAATTAAAATCATTATTAAAAACTATGTAGAACACTAAAAAAGAGCAGCTGTTGCATGTCACCACTCCCTGCTTCTAACATTTGCTAAAATATATTGTTTAAAATCCTTCCCAATTAGTTTTTTTTGCATTTACATGCAGTTTTATATCCAATCAATGATTTCCTATTTAAAAAAAAAAAAAAAATCTGAACATTTTTGATAAAATACACATTTTAGTCGTGTCCCCAGGTTTTCACTCATTACTGTTACCCTAACACATTTACCCCTTTGATTAACTTGGGACATTCCATAAGGCATATTTTCAACAGGAAGTTGCATCATCCAGATCTTTTAAAGGCCATGGGAGAACAAAGGGGAAAGTCTTCTCATTTTATTAATTCATTTTAAAAAGACATATCTTTGATAAACCGCTAAAACTTGCTCCATATCCTCATGCTATTAGCATGTGTGCCATGTGGCTATTTAGCATGAATTTGATCATTTTATGCTGAAAACTCACCCTCAGACCCGTTACTCATATACTGTAAGCCATAACAGGACTGAGTAATAGTAACAGGAGTGAGATGCGTTCTCTGTTTCATAAATAATAATGCAAAACATTGTTAATGTAAGATGATTTACTTGAATCTTTTAGGTTTCAGTTACAATTACTTATATTGTAAATGTACACTCACTGGCCACTTTATTAGGTACACCTGTCCAGCTGCTTATTAATGCAAATTTCTAATCAGCCAATCACATGGCAGCAGCTCACTGCATGTAGGCATGTAGACATGGTCAAGATGATCTGCTGCAGGTCAAAGCGAGCATCAGAATGGGGAAGAAAGGAGATTTAAGTGACTCTGAACGTGGCATGGTTGTTGCTGCCAGACAGGCTGCTCTGAGTATTTCAGAAACTGCTGATCTACTGGGATTTTCACGCACAACCATCTCTAGGGTTTACAGAGAATGGTCCGACAAAGAGGAAATATCCAGTGAGCGGCAGTTCTGTGGGCACAAATGCCTTGTTGATGCCAGAGGTCAGAGGAGAATGGCCAGACTGGTTCCAGCTGATAAAAGGCAACAGAAACTCAAATAAGCACTCGTTACAACCGAGGTCTGCAGAAGAGCATCTCTGAACACACAACACGTCCAACCTTGAGGCGGATGGGCTACAGCAGCAGAAGACCACACCGGGTGCCGCTCCTGTCAGCTAAGAACAGGAAACTGAGGCTACAATTCACACAGGCTCACCAAAACTGGACAATAGAAGATTGGAGAAACGTTGCCTGGTCTGATGAGTCTCTATTTCTGCTGACACATTCGGATGCTCGGCTCAGAATTTGGCCTCAACAACATGAAAGCATGGATCCATCCTCCCTTGTATCAGCGGTTCAGGCTGGTGGTGGTGGTGTAATGGTGTGGGGGAGATTTTCTTGGCACACTTTGGGTCCATTAGTACCAATTGAGCATGGTGTTGACGCCACAGCCTACCTGAGTATTGTTGCTGACCATGTCCATCCCTTTATGAGCACAGTGTCTCCATCTTCTGATGGCTACTTCCAGCAGGATAACGCACCATGTCATAAAGTGCGAATCATCTCAGACTGGTTTCTTGAACATGACAATGAGTTCACTGTACTCAAATGGCCTCCACAGTCACCAGAGCTCAATCCAATAGAGCAGCTTTGGGATGTGGTGGAACAGGAGATTGGCATCATGGATGTGCAGCGACAAATCTGCAGGAACTGTGTGATGCTATCATGTTAATATGGAGCAAAATCTCTGAGGAATATTTCCAGTAGCTTGTTGAATCTATGCCACGAAGAATTAAGGCAGTTCTGAAAGGCAAAAAAGGGGTCCAACCTGGTACTAGTGAGGTATACCTTATAAAGTGGCCGGTGAGTGTATCACATGTATCATATGTATGTATTATATACTTGCAGAGTGCCAATCCACCTATAAGTGCTGCAGAAAAGCAACGACTTTATTGTAAACCACATGATGCAGACCCAGAGAAGAGACAGAAATATTTAGAGAAGGAATCTGAATAAGGGTGTCACGGTGGTGCAGTGGGTAGAATGATCGCCTCACAGCAAGAAGGCCACTGGTTTAAGCCCCGGCTGGATCAGTTGGCATTTCTGTGTGGAGTTTGCATGTTCTTCCCGTGTTGGCGTGGGTTTCCTCCGGGTGCTCTGGTTTCCTCCACAGTTCAAAGACACACAGTACAGGTGAATTGAATAAGCTAAATCGGCAGTAGTGTATGAGTGTGAATGAGTGTGTATGGATGTTTCCTAGTGCTGGGTTGCGGCTGGAAGTACATCCGCTGCATAAAACATATGCTGGATAAGTTGGCGGTTCATTCCTCTGTGGCGACCCCTGATTAATAAAGGGACTAAGCCGAGAAGAAAATGAACGAATGAATGAGTCGGAGAGATACAGGAAGGACCTAGAGTCAGGCAGGAAGAAACTGATCAATGACCTAAGAGAGAAAAGTGCAGACGCCACAAAAAGTGGAGAGAGATGAACCATAACATCAAAGACAAAAGAAGCCCTCAAACATCGCTCCACACAACCCAGTTATCACCAGACCAAGCTGAACATCCACAGTGTCTGGATATTCATTCCTGTTACTGCGTGTTCATTCCTGTTATTAAATTATTATTATTTTTTTTAATTAGGTTAAGTGACTTTTTTGTCTTTGTTATGTTCATCATTTATCCAATAGTTCATACAGTGTATCCAATGTATTCTATCTACTTTATACACCTCAACTTTATTTAGTAATTTAAGTGCACTTACATTTAATTTAATTTACAAATAACGTAAAACAGTGATATAAACTGAATGTGGTCATAATGTTATGCTTTAGCTGTGTATGTACATTACTATATGTGTGTGGATGTGTAACACCTATAACGTGCTTAATTAAAAAGATATTAAAACCACTTTATCAGTTAAATGTTTACCCCTTTTAGTAAATACATGCCTATATCTTATTCCATATCATCCAATGTATTATATCTACTGTGTACACCTTAATTTATTTTGTAACTTAACTGCATTTATGCAATGATAAATTATTTATTTACAAATAAATAAATAATTGTCATAAAATATTAAATCTAAAACAATATTAACTCAATTAATAAATTAATGAACATATAGCCGAGTGAAATGAAGTGCAAAAGTTGTGATATTGCTGAGTAAAAGTCTTAATTGGTGATACTGCTGCATGAACTTTTGAACTTGAGGCTGCGCTGGGGGAGGGGAGCTTGAGTTTCGAGTGGGGGAGGGGAGCCTGAGAGCGGGACAGATTCAGAACCGATCATTAACACAGATCAGAGTTATGGCACGTGAACGCATGTCACGGAGGCTGCTAAAGCACATCACGAGACATGTGCTCGAAGACAGACGAAGCCAAGGAGGGAAACAGCGGAAAAGACGTCCAGCACTGTTACAGGTGAGGCTTAATTCATTTTAATTAACTTTAAACAAGGCTGAGGTGTTTTATAGTCTGGCCTAGCCTTCCTGATCGTCATTTAGCTAACGTTAGCATTAGCTTAGTTAACATTAGTTGGTCCTTACATGTGCTTCAACTAATACTGAAATTTGGTAACAATTTTGATGACAAATTAATTATTCGAGTCATTTTTGTAGCATAAAAGTGACCCTGGCTGTGAAAACTCTGCAAAAGTATTTGTTTGTGATTTTCTATGAAACTGCAACATGGATATATTTTCTATTTATGGTATAATAATTGTGGTGAAATTAATAAGTGCAATGAAACTTCAAAGTTATCAAGTTGATGCCTTATTCTGTTTTTAAATTTATTTAGGCTAAATTGTAGGAGCAATTAGCAAAAATATCCTGAATGGAACAAATTCATATTTGCCATAAAGTCATTTATTATTATACTAGCAATATTTAATGCATTCATGTGGCATAGAGGTAAAGTTGGTTTTATTTTCGCACATTCGTTCATTTAGAAGTCTCTTTATTGTTTACCATGTTACTTTGAATATTCAATCAGAATTAGCATGCAAGTATGACTTCTAAACAACATTAACACTGTTTATTTGACTGTGAACAATGTTGTACTTTGATAGTCATTTGCTGCTAATATGATTTTGTTATTTAGAGTTTGCAAATAATACTTTTATGAAATAATATTATTAAGGGGAAAGTCCGAATGTGCGAATATAAAACCAAATTTACCTCTATTCATGTGGCCACTATTTAAAATAAATGAATAAATTATACCACTGTGGTAATTTAATAATAATGTGTGGTGATCTTGCTGAAAGGTAATTGTTTTGTTTTACAGATAATGGGACAAAGAAAACCTTCTGGAAATAAGCAGGTACAAATTGTTGTAGTTTCATGTACCACTGATTTTCTCATGTTAATTAAACATATTAAAACCTAATAAGCCTGGTGCTTAATAATAATTAATGTAATCACTTTTACACTTCACAGTAAATGTAAATGCTGAATTAAGACTGTTCTTTTGCTTATTATTTTATTTAAATTGTCAGACAGCTAAAACATTTCACAATATGTGTTAAATCAGCTGCACAAAGGGATTGGTGTGGTAAAACTTATAAAATTGATAAATATGAAGATTTTTACATTTATCATTATAATTATCGATATCGACCGATATGAAAAAAATTATCGTTATAATTTTTTTGCCATATCGCCCAGCTCTAATATGATTGTTATTGAGTGTCTAACACTATATATTCACACAGATATCAGAGAAAGTTCAAGACAGAAAGAGACTAAGAGAGTATCACCACCCTGGCCAGGCTGAGAGAGATGATCATGATGAGCAGGTGAGTGTTAGCAGAGTGTTAATGATAGTGTCAGTGACCGCTCCTACAGGAGACACACACTTTATTATGATGCACCACTGCTAGCGCAGTGACCGCTCCTACAGGAGACACACACCTTAATATTATGCACCACTGCTAGCGCAGTGACCACTCCTTCGGCAGATGCACACCTTATTACGCACCACTGCTAGCGCAGTGACCGCTCCTACAGGAGACACACACCTTAATATTACGCACCACTGTTAGCGCAGTGACCACTCCTTCGGCAGATGCACACCTTAATACGCACCACTGTTAGCGCAGTGACCACTCCTTCGGCAGATGCACACCTTATTACGCACCACTGCTAGCGCAGTGACCGCTCCTACAGGAGACACACACCATAATATTACGCACCACTGTTAGCGCAGTGACCACTCCTTCGGCAGATGCACACCTTATTACGCACCACTGTTAGCGCAGTGACCACTCCTTCGGCAGATGCACACCTTATTACGCACCACTCCTTCGGCTGATGCACACCTTATTACGCACCACTGTTAGCACAGTGACCACTCCCACAGGAGATGCAACTTATTATGCACCACTGCTAGCGCAGTGACAGCTCCCACTGGAGACGCACTGCTAGTGCAGTAACAGCTCCCACTGCAGACGCACTGCTAGTGCAGTGACAGCTCCCACTGGAGACGCACTGCGAGTGCAGTGACCGCTTCTACAGGAGACGCACACCTTAATATTATGCACCACTGCTAGCGCAGTGACCACTCCTACAGGAGACGCACACCTTAATATTATGCACCACTGTTAGCGCAGTGACCACTCCTTTGGCTGATGCACACCTTATTACGCACCACTGTTAGCGCAGTGACCACTCCTTCGGCAGATGCACACCTTATTACGCACCACTGTTAGCGCAGTGACCACTCCTTCGGCTGATGCACACCTTATTACGCACCACTGTTAGCGCAGTGACCACTCCTTCGGCAGATGCACACCTTATTACGCACCACTGCTAGCGCAGTGACCGCTCCTACAGGAGACGCACACCTTAATATTATGCACCACTGTTAGCGCAGTGACCACTCCTTCGGCAGATGCACACCTTATTACGCACCACTGTTAGCGCAGTGACCACTCCTTCGGCAGATGCACACCTTATTACGCACCACTGTTAGCGCAGTGACCACTCCTTCGGCAGATGCACACCTTATTAGGCACCACTGCTAGCGCAGTGACCGCTCCTACAGGAGACGCACACCTTAATATTATGCACCACTGTTAGCGCAGTGACCACTCCTTCGGCTGATGCACACCTTATTACGCACCACTGTTAGCGCAGTGACCACTCCTTCGGCAGATGCACACCTTATTACGCACCACTGCTAGCGCAGTGACCGCTCCTACAGGAGACGCACACCTTAATATTATGCACCACTGTTAGCGCAGTGACCACTCCTTCGGCTGATGCACACCTTATTACGCACCACTGTTAGCGCAGTGACCACTCCTTCGGCTGATGCACACCTTATTACGCACCACTGTTAGCGCAGTGACCACTCCTTCGGCAGATGCACACCTTATTACGCACCACTGCTAGCGCAGTGACCACTCCTACAGGAGACGCACACCTTAATATTATGCACCACTGTTAGCGCAGTGACCACTCCTTCGGCTGATGCACACCTTATTACGCACAACTGTTAGCGCAGTGACCACTCCTTCGGCTGATGCACACCTTATTACGCACCACTGTTAGCGCAGTGACCACTCCTTCGGCAGATGCACACCTTATTACGCACCACTGTTAGCGCAGTGACCACTCCTTCGGCAGATGCACACCTTATTACGCACCACTGCTAGCGCAGTGACCACTCCTTCGGCAGATGCACACCTTATTACGCACCACTCCTTCGGCTGATGCACACCTTATTACGCACCACTGTTAGCACAGTGACCACTCCCACAGGAGATGCAACTTATTATGCACCACTGCTAGCGCAGTGACAGCTCCCACTGGAGACGCACTGCTAGTGCAGTAACAGCTCCCACTGCAGACGCACTGCTAGTGCAGTGACAGCTCCCACTGGAGACGCACTGCGAGTGCAGTGACAGCTCCCACTGGAGACGCACTGCGAGTGCAGTGACAGCTCCCACTGGAGACGCACTGCGAGTGCAGTGACAGCTCCCACTGCAGACGCACTGCGAGTGCAGTGACAGTTCCCACTGCTAGTGCAGTGACAGCTCCCACTGGAGACGCACTGCTAGTGCAGTAGCAGCTCCCACTGGAGACGCACACCATTATAATGCACCACTGCAAGTACAGCGACCGCACCCACCAGAGACGCAATCATTATTGATATAGAAATCATATCACAACACTGCAGATTACTGCCTCAACAGTGGCGGCTCCTTCTGGAGTACACATTTACATTTCATCACTGCCAAGCATTAACAGCTCCCAAGGAGTCACATCTGCATCACTGCACCCACCGGAGCCATTTTTCACTCTTTCCCAATGCGGTACAGCACCCCTCCAAATTTTCAAGGCTAGCATTTTGGGAGAGACCATGATATCTGTCTGGTTGCTGTCCTTCTATAAATTGCATCTTTGGGGAGCATTCTGAAGCCGGGCTAGACACTGCGCTCGGACCCTAACTCTCTCTATCCTGATAAGGGAAATAACACGAGTTAGGGTGTCTTCCCGAGCGCTCTCCCCGGACAGCACACCAAATATGCATATTCTATTTAGTCAAATATCTGTCAGTGTGAACTCGTGAACTGAGTGTTTGATAAGTAATGGACACAATATGATTGTTATTGAGTGTCTAACACTATATATTCATACAGATATCAGAGAAAGTTCAAGACAGAAAGAGACTGAGAGAGCATCACCACCCTGGCCAGGCTGAGAGAGATGATCATGATGAGCAGGTAACAGATTAACTCTAACTCTATGGGCCCTATCATACTCCCATACTTTCTGTTTTGCACCACGTTGTTTAAATAGTAAATCCATGTGCGCTACTTTGTGGACTCATGGGTGTTCTGGTCCAAAATAGAGGTGTGTTAAGGTGTATTGTTGGCACATTGCTGAAGGTTGTTTTCAATCATTTGGTTCTGGTGACGCACAAAATTTAGATGGAGGGCAGGAACTAAAAACTGAATGGGAGTCATAGAGGAAAGTGTATTTTTGTGATTTATACCATATTTCTATCTTTCTGTATAAGATATAAATAGAAAATAAGCACATATGTTGGGCATGATACTTATATCAGCCGCACCATCAGCACTGGTGCCCCCCAGGGATGTGTTCTTTCTCCACTGCTCTTCTCCCTGTACACCAACGACTGCACTGCAAAAGACCCCTCCATCAAACTCATTAAGTTTGCAGACGACACTACTGTTATCGGCCTCATCCAGAACGGTGACGAGTCTGCATACAGACAGGAGGTGGAGCGGCTGGCGTTATGGTGCAGATACAACAACCTGGAGCTGAACACGCTCAAAACAGTGGAGATGATAGTGGACTTCAGGAGAAACCCCCCTGCACTCCCCCCACTCACCATCATGAACAGCACTGTGGCTGCAGTAGAGTCATTCAGGTTCCTGGGCACCACCATCTCTCAGGATCTGAAGTGGGACACTCATATAGACTCTATTGTGAAGAAAGCCCAGCAGAGACTGTACTTCCTTCGTCAGCTGAGGAAGTTCAACCTGCCACAGGAGCTGCTCGTACAGTTCTACTCAGCTGTCATCCAATCCATCCTCTGCACTTCAATCACCGTCTGGTTCGGCTCAGCTGCCAAAACTGACCTCCGTAGACTACAGCGAATAGTCCGGACTGCTGAACGAATCACTGGCACTACCCTTCCTACACTTCAAGAACTGTACTCTTCCAGAGTGAGTAAAAGGGCTCGCAAAATCACTCTGGACGCCTCACACCCAGCACACTACCTGTTCGAACTGTTACCGTCTGGTCGGCGCTTCAGAGCACCGAGCACAAAAACAGCCAGACACAGGAAAAGTTTCTTTCCTCAGGCTGTCTACCTTATGAACAGTTAAATATTCCCCTACTGTGCAATAAATATGTGCAATACTTTCTCATACGCACTTGTACACAGCACCTTATATCAATATACAATGCAATACTTTCTACATTCGCACTTGTACACAGCACCTTATAACCTGTATATTTATAACAATCTGTACATACAACTCAACATCCAGGTTTCTTCACTAACCGCATCTGTTTAATGTTCATCATTTTTTATTATTATTATTTTATTTTTTCAGATTATTTTGTGTTGTCACTTGTCACTTTATGTACACTGGAAGCTTCTGTAGCCAAACAAATTTCCTTGTGTGTGTGAAGCACACTTGGCAATAAAACCGATTCTGATTCTGATTCTGATTCTGATGAAGAGGGCCGAGTTTTGTACTCAACTAAAATATGTTTGCCTGTCATCGAGGCAGTAGACACTATATAAGCTATTATATCACATGAAAAAATAAATACTTTAATTAATTAAACTGTCATAGTAATTGTTGCTGTGGGAAGACTACTGTAGTAATAAACTAATTATTTAAGAGGCTTCTCTTCTCTACGCTATAATCATACACGATCACAATGCAGCAGTATTACAGTTTATTAGTTTACTATGCTACAGTATTTGGTAGAATTCATTACCTTCGCTAGCATTCATTGTTCAATAAGAGTTCTACACATTATACACTTTACTATGTGGTTCAAAAACATCTTTTATTATAAATTACTATAGTTTTTCCCCATGTGGATCTTCCAGACATCACAAAATAACAGATGAAAGCAGACAAAAGCGTGGACGCATAGTCTACATTATTATTTATTTATTTTTGTAAGGAGGTAAAGTGCTCCACAATAATAATCGTCTAGTTTTGTCCAGTGAACTTACCATTAACAAACATTCACCGCTTCTGCGCATATAGACCTTAATGTAACAGGTGTTTATTCTGCCAAACGCCAGTAAAGACTTGGATTAATGCAAAACAAGCCAGAGATTTCATTACAGTGATTACATGGCAGAGTACGTTATTTATCTTTTCTTTGATATTGTATAAGTGTGCTGGTGTTTGTATCTGATTTTATATAACACATTAATATATTTATACACACAGCTAGGCCTGTATATAATCTTTATTGGTGCTGTTACGAATTATAGCGTTCAAAAAAAGTTTGTACACATAGATGTGTTGAGTAAATGTTTATCACACGCCACCTTTTTTACATTTCTTGAACTTTTACCACTTTATTAGCAAAAGCTTTTGAAAGTCTATAAAAGCTGTTCGGCATTTCTTTATATTAGCCACTTTAAACTATTAGAAACAACATAACACAAATATTTTAATGTTCTGGTAGCGAATCTTATGAAGAACCCTTTCTTCCCCTCGATCTGAGTCACGTGTCAGCAATGACGTCATGTGAAAACAACCTATTTTGAGAACCTGAAACAGACTGCGCAATAAACCTAGGGTTGTGACGGTGACGATTTTTTACTACCGGGGTGGGAAATCACCAACAACTGCCGGTGGTGAGGGGGGGGGGGGGGTATATAGCCTTTAAAACGTGCACGCGGCGGCGGAGGTGCTCTCTAATTTCACACAGGAGAAAACTGGACTAGTGGATTTCATGAAGGCCAACAGCCTAATTCATTTCATGTTTTGGTTAATTAAATGTGAAAATACAACTCTCTTGAGCTCTAAATGGAAAGAAACGCTAAAAAAATTTGCTGTTAAATAAATTTCAGCAGGGACGCAGCTGCCAGTCATTTTATGTTTTTTAGTTAGAAATAAAAAGGTTTAGTTGGACACTGCACAGTCCCTCAGTAGTCTACACTATAAATAATATTATCATTTATTATATTCATTATTATTACAATTAAGCTATACAGTTGACAAAACGCAGAACCCTTTTGAATGTTTGCTTTAATTTTGACATTGCTAAAGTGCACTTTAACGGTTGTGTAAAGAAACATCCCATTATGAGGCAGCAGTCTCAAGTTAGGACACTTAAAAATATCTTTAAAGATGATCAGCCTGCGAAGTCAAGTTTGCAGTGTTATAAAGTGAAATAGGTATATAGTGCGTGATGTGGATTTGAAAATATAATGTAGACCTATTTTGACGGCTATAATACAGTTAGAATATTTTTGTTTGTTTGTTTTTTACTTGTGAGCTTATTGCCTTCAAATGAAAATGTAACCTGAAAACAAGTTATTAAATAGGCTAACTAGATAAATAAAATCACAAGTAGGCCTAATAGCCTAATTTTTTATTATTATTATTTTTTTACAAATGCCAACCGGACAATTTCACGAAAAAAACCCCACTTATGATAGCATAACATACATTTTATTTTTACATTTAAAATTACAATAAAAGTTGTGCCTATTGAGTTGCGTGTTATCCATGCCTAACCAATTTTCACGGTAATAACAGAACTTTTTTTCTTTGAGGTCGGTCGCAGCCCTTTCTGTTGAGCAGGTGAAGGCAATGACCAATCATAAAGGTGTAAGACCTCAATTGACAGCGCTCAAAAAGCAAGCGGGATAATGTTTACATTAGTTTATTTGCTATAAATGCTCATGCTGTCTTCTGTGCATGTACTGGAGTTTTGTTTGATACATTCAGAAAGAGTGTTTTCTTGAGCAGATCAAATTAAGGGTACAGTTCATATATCTGACTGCTGTATTTAAGAACAAAACTGTATTACAAATCAAATATAAATATTAATATATTTATAGATTTTAATAAAAAAAAATCTTGTGTTGTGAAGAAAAAATCTAATTATGTATGGAAAGCATCGTCAATGCACCGAGACATCGAATTGAACCAAATCAATGGCATGATAATCATAACAGAACTGAACCTAGGACCAGTGTAGGTTCACATCCCTAGTATCTTGCTTCATTATTCCGCCGCCATTATTTCTCGGAAAGCAGGTTTCTCTACACCGCGAAGCGGCGCATTCTCAACTATCAAATATGTATGTATGTGTGTGTATATATATATATATATATATATATATATATATATATATATATATATATATATATATATATATATATATATATATATATATGCAATCAAGCTCATAAACACATAAACAGAAAAAAGGGATCTGAATAATGTAGTTATTCAGATAATTGATGACCTTTTTCTATACAGATATAACTTGTGATAATCTGATGTTTATTTTCTTGTGTTACAGAGTTATCTAGAAGGCAGAAATGTAGACGTGAGCATGACGAGGCATATTATTCCAACTTGGATGGTTTGCAGTTTGATTATATACAGCTTAGACTTTCAGGCTTATAGAGTTCAGTAATTAATAAGTCAGTTTTTAGTTTATATATCACAAGCTGTCTCTTTTCTTTACCCAGAAAGCCCTGACTCCCACACAGACCAAAGAAAACAGAACGTCTAAGACTGGTAATGGAAATGGTAAGATTGTTAGCTATGTTATTCAGATAATTTATGAACTTTTTCTATACAGATTAGGGATGTCCCGGTCCGGTATTTTTGCCCTCGAGTCAGAGTCCTTTGATTTCGAGTATCTACCGAAACCTGATCCGATACTTCAATAATAATAGAATAACTTTAAGGTTACAGTTACATTTTAGGTTACCTTATTAACTAATTTAAAGTCTCTAGGATGCACACTTTATCCTCATGCTGGTTGATCTCAACTCTTCAGCATTTTGAGTTATTTTGTTGTCACACTAAACTAATTGATAATACCATTAATTGACAACAAATGTCTATCAATGATTATCAATTAAGGCTGTGACGGTAACGGATTTTCTGTTATCGCGGTGTTGAAGCAAGAAATCATGCGGTATGTCGGTTAACCGCACACACATATATATATATATATATATATATATATATATATATATATATATATATATATATATATATATATATATATATAAATAAAATCGCTCCACTGAAAATAAGCAGTTTTAACGCTGTAATTTCTATATCCCAGTCCCTTTATCAACATTTTTAATACAAGTCATTATTTTAAAGATTATGACTTGAGAATATGATTTTACCTCAGCGCTGCACTTTTGTCCTTCGCCCTCGCGCTGAGTTCAGGTGACGGAGTGTTGTGAAGTAGTTAAACTCTCCTCAGTTTAATTTACAGTGTCAAACTGGCACAGGAATATCAGTATATTAATATAGGCTTTGCTAAAATGCTGGTCAAATGTAGGTCTTTTTTTACAGAAGCTATACAGAAGCGCGAGCTGTGACCACGGTGATGAGGCAACAATCGCATATATGTTGACTTATTTAAAGTAGGCTATATGCTATAATAATTGTGTGTAAAGACTTTTTTTTTAAAAATGTAGCCAATATATCACAGGGGTTTGTGTAGCAGCAATTACAGTGGAGCATAATCCTTTTTTCCAGAGGAGCGAAACAAACACTGCACAGTTGTGTTTCAATTCATATATTTTTTACAATTAACGCATTTTGTTTTGTACAATTTGTATCTTAGTTTTTGTCGGTCAGTAATCTACAAAATAAACAATAATAACTAATAAACTTTGAGGTGAAGCGATGTGCCTAAGGGCCTATCTACTGAAAGGGTTACATACAACCTTAACGTCGCTGCTATGTAGCGCATATATAGCCTATGTATACTCCATTGTAAGTAACCCTTTCAATAGATAGACCTCATCAATGACATATTAAGCATGGACATTTAAAGGATAAGTTATGCTTTGCGCTGTGAGATGCGTCCATGACTTTACACATTAAAGTAATAATCAAGTGTGCGCAGGTTATGTACCTTATGGAGTCACTCTCTTAATATTGGATATTTAAGAAGCAGAAAACGCTGTTATGAAACAAACTCTCTTATATCTGCTGGTGCTGCTATTAATATGCAGATCTCGGTTATGCTGGTGCAGCCGTTAATACACGGTTCAGGTAATCAAAAAGCCAGCTCTCCTACATGATGTTTAATTATGGGTGGGTCGCAGGTGGAGAAGTTCAATCATTGGTTATGCAGACCACTTTGCCTAAAATATCAAAAAGTTCAAACGCTTTGATTAAACTAAAGCGAAACTGACCGATCAATGGATGTTTGTCATAAAGAGTGTTAATATAGGCTGCTATTTTATTTTTGATACAGTTAACAAAGATTCAATATTCCAAACTGAATATTTCACTTTTATTTTAGTTATATTACGATTGTATTTAACAGACCAGTTTGTGTTTTGGCCGCGGCATATAGCGGACCCTGAGGCACATCGCTTCACCTCAAAGTTTATTAGTTATTCATGTTTATTTTATAAATAACTGACCGACAAAAACTAAGATACAAATTGTACAAAACAAAATTCGTTCAAAGAATATTTTTCTTCCGACAAAAATATCTGAATTGTGTATTTTTGTGCGTCCCCCATCCGCTACACAACTGTGCAAAAAAAAAAGGATTTAATTAATGCTCCACTGTAATTGCTGCTACACAAACCCCTGTGATATATTGCCTACACGTTTTTATAATTGTCTTTACACAAAATTATTATATGCTATAGCCTACTTTCAAGGGCACATAGTTTACCTCTTTTTTATGATTTAATATTAATATTATGGTTCTTCTGAGTGTGCCAGTTTAGGTTCAGTTCAAAACACAATTCAGATTTGTTTATTATAATGTGTTAAAAAGTGTCATGTTGGGGGCGTGTCCACAGCTCGCTGATTTATGGGTGTGTGGCTTCACATGTAGACTAGTTTCGGCTTCCCGCCCAACGTAACAAGGGGGCGGGGCCGTGAGCTCACCGGCTCTGTGTTTGCAACACAGACAGGCAGACTGAGAGGAGAGGATCAGCATTCAGTCGTACATGTACAACTCGGACACAGACCAAGCAGAGAGTACAAAATCATTTGTGTCTTTGTACAGTTTTACAGCCAACTGTGTGTTAGTTTCAAGTGCCGAGCTTGTACACAGAAACTAATAACCACGCACACTGAATTAACTTTGACTGAGGTACCGGATGCGGCGCTCGAAGCCGGGACATGGCACACCAGACACTCTCTGTGGCGCGGCAGAAGCATGAAGTGTCCCGAATCGTCGCGCCACGCATTTTTGAATTCTAAACAGGTTTCTGCAGCGGTCCGCGGCGCCCAGCCGTCGACTTGAGTGTACCCTGATAGAAACCTATGTTTAGAATTCTAAAACGCATGCTAGTTAAGATCACAGGGAGCTTCTGGGATCGCGAGAAATGCAAACGGCTGAAGTATAAGGCAGACTCAATGAGAAGTACACATGTTTGCAAACCTACCTAAAGATACAACCAATAATTCCGATTAGAGCGATAATGTGGAGAATATTGCTCTTGTGTTGAGCCCAATGAGCCTTGCATCTAAAAATAGAGCTAGCGTGTTCCTTTAGTGATATCGCTTTGACTCACGCTGAAAATGGCGGACGTGAATCAACAAACTGAGGGGGACCGCTCTCCTACGTAAAGTTGCGGTCGGTTTGAACACCGCTCCAATTGGTCCACCGTTTTTTATGTTGTTAAATTGAAAAAAAAGCACTGGGTGTGTTTATATCAGCCCAATATTATGGTCTATACACCATACATGCACATATGTCTGTCCAAACAGCTTGAAAAGTAGATTTTTTACCATAGGTGCCCTTTAAATAAGTCAAAATATATGCGATTGTTGACTATCACCGTGGTCGCAGCATGCGCGTCTGTTTATAGCTTCTGTAATAAAAGACCTACATTTGACCAGCATTTTAGCAAAGCCTATATTAATATACTGATATTCCTGTGCCAGTTTGAGAGTTTAACTACTTCACAACACTCCGTCACCTGAACTCAGCGCGAGGGAGAAGGAGAAAAGTGCAGCGCTGAGGTAAAATCATATTCTCAAGTCATAATCTTTAAAATAATGACTTGTATTAAAAATATTGATAAAGGGACTGGGATATAGAAATTACAGCAGTGCGTTAAAAATGCTTATTTTCTGTGGAGCGATTGATTTGAATTAGTAGGCCTGCTTTATTAAAATAAGCTTAAAGTAAAAACAGCCTATGCTGGTTATAAAAAGGATTCAGTGTTTTCGTTTTGTAATCTAAATTTGTAATTTAAGTGTAAAATACTCAGGGCAGGCCTTTTATTCCTTTTATTTAGTTTATTCTGTTTTTCTATACAATCCTGAAAGATTCACAAGCAAAAATCAATACTAAACTAAAATGGGCGGGGATGACGGTAATAACCACATCACTGCGGTTGACATCTCATTATGGCGGTCATGCGGTTACCGTCACACTCCTATTATCAATTTATGGATTAGTTTTAGGATCCCTATTATTTAGACTTTTTGTGATGTGTACTACATCAATATTTAAAATATATGCTCATAAAGCAAAAACATGAACCCTCATAGAAATTGAAATGATTGTCTCTCTGTCATCTTTACTAGTCATATAATTTTCTAAAAGCTACGAAAGCTGCTACTGATGCTAAAATACCTACCACTGCCTCCACTGATATTACTGCTCTTACTACTACTATATTACTACGTTCTTCAATTTAGGTGTTGTTCAGTGCACATGTAAAATAATGCAATACACAATGACTATAATAGATGTATACATAGTGATTTTATTGTTATTATCCCTCCAGCAAAGTCATACTTACTTAATATACATGTTTACTTATGACTGATGGAATCATGTGCTTTTCTGATTCTTTTCTGTAGGTTCTTCCAGGCAGAACAAACATTCCCTGGAGTGATGTTGAAAAAAAAGTGGTTTGGCGACAGCAAGGGACCTGCATAACACTAATGAAAGTTCCTGGGAAAGACAAATGTTTAAAGTGCCTACAGAAAGAACCAGTGCTTCAAACCAGGGGCTGGAGAGATGTCAAAAATCATGTTTACAATGTAATCTAATCAAAAAGATGAAACTGATTGATAAATTTCTGTTCTTTAAAGAAGTAAACTAACCTTTAACTATCCTCTCTCCCTCTTAAATTCATCCTGATTTTCTGACTCTTTATTCTGCACAACAAACAGAACTTTACGCTTTTCTTCCTTTAGTTTTGCCATCCAGATGTGTACTTTTAGAGCTGACTATGTTGTTAGATGTTGGGCTTGTGAACCTGTTTTTGACAGGTATTCTGTGTCGATTTTTTTATTAAATAAAGTATTTCTGTTATAAATAAATTACCATCTTCTCTGATTTCTAATTTTGGAGCTTGTATTGTGGTGCTTGTCTAATAACCGGTTTTGTTTCTCTATACTTTTTATCTAAGTGGGTATTTCACTGAACTGCTAAAACTAAAATAAACTTGTGACCAAGACCATGTCTGAGATTAGAGTGGTTTTTTTATCATCAGCGTAAACTTTAACTGCAGTTTTTTTGTCTTGTTTTCTGTTCCAACTGCTCAAACTCAGTGCGGCTCATATCACAGATTTTAATTCAGCTGCTATTCTTTATCATAATATAAGTGTCACGGATTGGTCAGGCTCTCACGATCCCCACTCACGAAGATCACCATCACCTGACTTCTAATGAGCACACAGCTGCATCACATTCACGAGCACCAGATAAAAGCACAGCACTCCAGTCGCTCATTGTCCGGGCTCGTCTCGACGAAAGCGGACAACTGAGCGACCACTCAGCGTAGTCATCCTCAGCTAAAACAAACGCTTTACTTACCTGTTCTCTTTGTATTCCTCCTAGTCTTCCTGGTCCACCCGAATCGTCCTGTCTTCCAGTCCTTCCAAGTCTGTGTCATCCTCTGTCAGCTGTATCTGGTGTGTGCTGTCCATCCTCGTGTATTCCTGTTACCCAGCCACGGAGGAAAAGACCCCAACATCATTCCTGATCCTCCTGGCTATCCTTCATGTGCTCCTTGTTGTCATTTAATAAACACCCTAACGTTTCCTTACCTCTGTCTCCTGTCCGCTTCATAACAGAAGCCCGGACCAATAACGACGACAACATGAGCACCCCCGATCACTTTCAAGAGCTGGTGGACCAGTTGAAGCGGATTCTACAGCCACCAGCTCCACTTTCCAACGCACCACCAGCACCGAGCACTTCCGCCTCCACAGTTTCTTCTTCGGCCCTTCCTTCCAGTCCCATGGCCCGACCAGCGCCCTACTCAGGCGGAGCGGGGGAGTGCAATGGTTTTCTGTTACAATGTTCCCTCATATTCGAAATGCAACCTTCTCTATATCCCACAGATAAGTCAAAGATCGCCTACATCGTATCACTACTCTCTGGGCCTGCACTTAAATGGGCTGAGACGATCTGGAACCAAGCCGGGCCGGTCATGAATTCCATCACTACCTTCACGGAGTATTTCAAAGAGGTGTTTGGACGTTCTGATGGGGAAGTAGCCGCTGGAGAGCAGCTGTATCATCTAAAGCAAGGTACTCTATCTACACAGGAATATGCTCTCCGGTTTCGCACTCTAGCAGCTGCAAGTGGATGGAATGAGAGATCGTTGTTGACCACGTACCGGCTCGGCTTGGAACCCACTCTCCGAATCCAGCTGGCCACATTAGATGATACTATGGGTCTGGAGAGATTCATCCAACATTCTCTCCGATGTTCCGATCGTCTCCGTTCCTATCAACAGGACACCATCACCCCCCTCGTCTGCACTCCTCCAATCGCCTGAGTCAACAGCCTCTCCAGAACCAGAACCCATGATAATAGAGTCTGGAAGACTGACATCAGCGGAACGACAGAGGAGGCTGACCCGGGGTCTGTGTCTATACTGCGGTGTCAGTGGACACACCCGTATGGAGTGTCCCCTTCGTCCCATTCGGACTTCAGTGAGTGTATTCAGTACGAATATTGAACAATGTAAACCACTTACTACCACCGTACAAATAACTACTGCCTCTATTTCTCTCCTTGTCACAGCCCTCATCGACTCCGGGTCAGCAGGGAACTTCATCTCCCAATCCCTCTGTCGTCAACTCCACCTACGTACTGAGGCGTCCTCGCATATATACCAGATACAACCGATAACCCAGTGCACTCGATCTTCGACCCGTATCCATCGACAATGCGAAGACATCCTTCTTCAAGTGGGGTTGTTACATCAAGAGAGGATTCAATTTCTGGTTCTGGAGGGTGCAAATATGGACATCATTCTAGGGCGCCCGTGGCTGGTGAAGCACGATCCCATCATCTCTTGGGGCACAGGAGAGATAAAGAAATGGGGATCTGGATGTACACCTACCTGTTTTCCAAATCTCCCTCTTCAAGGTCGGAACCCCATTTCTTTGTTTACAACATCGGTCGAGAGTCCTCCTGAGAAGCAGTCTATCCACATTCCTAAGGAGTACAGCTCCTTTCATGATGTCTTCTGCCCCAAGAGAGCTTCCCAGCTACCGCCGCATCGGCCATGGGACTGCGCGATCGACCTAGTTCCAGATGCCCAGTTGCCAAGAGGTAGGATCTACCCGCTCTCGCTTCCAGAGAATCAGGCAATGGAAGATTACATAAGGGAGGCTCTGAGTCAGGGGTACATACGTCACTCAAAATCACCAGCCGCCTCAAGCTTCTTCTTTGTGGCCAAGAAGGACGGAGGGCTGCGTCCATGCATCGACTACAGGGTCCTAAATAACGGTACAGTAAAATACCGATATCCCCTTCCTCTGGTACCAGCCGCTTTGGAACAGCTCCGAGAAGCTAAAGTCTTCACTAATTGGACCTCCGCAGCGCGTATAATCTGATAAGAATACGTGAGGGGGACCAATGGAAGACAGCATTCGTGACCCCTACTGGCCACTATGAATATGAGGTCATGCCTTACGGTCTGGTCAACGCCCCCTCCGTATTCCAAAACTTCATTCATGAAGTCCTCCGGGAGTTTCTTCACCACTTTGTAATAGTGTACATAGATGACATCCTCATTTACTCCCGGAGTGAGGCCGAACATCGCCAACACGTTGCGGAGGTCCTACACACATTGAGAGAACATCACCTCTACCTCAAAGCGGAGAAATGCTCATTCCACCAGAAGTCGATTCATTTCTTGGGATACATCATTGACCAAACCGGTATACGTATGGATGGGAAGAAAATTGAGGCTGTTCTATCCTGGTCAGAACCCACTTCCATTAAGGAGCTCCAGAGGTTTCTTGGGTTTGCTAACTTTTATAGACGGTTTATCAAGGACTACAGCAGGATTACATCACCTCTCACTAATCTCCTCAAGGGTAAACCAAAGGACTGGAGTGGACCAAAGAAGCAGCCGCAGCCTTCCGCCTTCTTAAGAAGGAGTTCACAAGGGCCCCACTCCTGACTCATCCTGACCCAAATCTTCCTTTCGTGGTGGAAGTGGACGCATCCACCACCGGCGTCGGGGCAGTATTATCCCAACATCATGATACACCGCCCCGACTGCATCCCTGTGCCTATTTCTCTCGGAAGTTGAGCCCGGCGGAGCAGAATTACAGCATAGGAGACAGGGAGCTTCTAGCAATCAAGCTAGCCTTGGAGGAGTGGCGTCACTGGTTGGAGGGAGCCAAACATCCGTTCCAGGTGATCACAGATCACAAAAACCTCCAATATATCAAAGAGGCCAAGAGACTATGTCCACGTCAAGCCAGATGGTCACTTTTCTTCTCACGTTTTGATTTCTCCATTTCCTATCGTCCAGGACCCAAGAATCTAAGAGCAGACGCTCTCTCTCGTTTACACGAGCATCACGATCATGAAGAACTCCCAACGAAGATTCTTCCCGAACACATCTCCATTTGTCCGATCACCTGGAACGCTCCTCCAGTCGTTGCCACTCCGGAAGCCCCTGCTCCGCCGGGATGCCCTCCTCATCGGCAGTTCATACCACCTGAACACCGGGTAGATCTGATCCACTCCTTACATACCTCGCTAGGCACTGGACATCCAGGGATCAACAATACTCTCTCGCTAGTATCCCAACGATTCTGGTGGCCAAACATGGCAAGGGATGTGAGGCAATATGTTCAGGGCTGTAAGGACTGTGCCCAATCCAAGAGCCCACGTCATCTACCCGCTGGAAAGCTCCATCCCTTGCCGATTCCGAACCGTCCCTGGTCACACCTAGGAGCGGACTTTATCACTGACCTCCCCTCGTCAGAAGGTAATACCTGTATTCTAGTCATCGTAGATAGATTCTCAAAGTTTGTCAAACTAATCCCTCTGAAAGGTCTTCCCACAGCCTTTGAAACAGCCGACAATATCTTTAATCAAGTCTTCAGGTCATTTGGTATTCCAGAAGATATTGTGTCGGACAGAGGTCCACAGTTCATCTCACGTCTATGGAAAGCCTTCTTCAAGCTCCTAGGTGTGGCCGTCAGCCTCTCTTCTGGATATCATCCCCAAACCAACGGGCAGACAGAGAGGAAGATTCAGGAGGTGGGACGGTTCCTGAGGACCTTCTGCAGTGGTCACCAGAGCTCCTGGAGCCAGTATTTGGGCTGGGCAGAATATGCCCAAAATTCACTGCGGCAACCCTCCACCGGACTCACGCCATTCCAGTGCGTCCTGGGCTTCCAACCACCGCTCTTTCCCTGGGATGGCGAACCATCTGATGTCCCCGCAGTGGATCACTGGTTCCGGGAGAGCGAGAGAGTCTGGGACGAGGCTCATCAACATCTGCAGAGGGCAGTCCGTCGAAGCAAGGTAACCGCCGATAGAAGAAGGTCTGAAGAACCCAGATACACACCCGGACAAAAGGTGTGGCTATCCACCCGGGACATACGCATGCGACTGCCCTCTCGCAAGTTAAGTCCCCGATTTGTTGGTCCCTTCACCATCGTGGAACAGGTTAACCCCGTCACCTACAAACTACAATTACCCTCTCACTACCGTATTCACCCTACATTCCACGTATCACTCCTGAAACCCTATCACGATCCTGTTCTTCCCTCCACAGAGCCTGACCACGAAGAGGAACCCCCTCCTCCACTGCTCCTAGAAGAAGGAGCCGTCTACGCAGTGAAGGAGATCTTGCGTTCCCGACGTCGTGGTGGCCAGTTGGAGTACCTGGTGGACTGGGAAGGGTACGGCCCCGAAGAAAGGACATGGGTTCCCAGAGCTGATATTCTCGATCCTAGTCTCATGGTGGAGTTTCATGAGAGCCACCCTGAGTTCCCAGCGCCTAGAGGCAGAGGGAGACCACCACGGCGTCGGAGGTGTCGGCCCTCAGGAGCGGGCCCTGGGGAGGGGGGTACTGTCACGGATTGGTCAGGCTCTCACGATCCCCACTCACGAAGATCACCATCACCTGACTTCTAATGAGCACACAGCTGCATCACATTCACGAGCACCAGATAAAAGCACAGCACTCCAGTCGCTCATTGTCCGGGCTCGTCTCGACGAAAGCGGACAACTGAGCGACCACTCAGCGTAGTCATCCTCAGCTAAAACAAACGCTTTACTTACCTGTTCTCTTTGTATTCCTCCTAGTCTTCCTGGTCCACCCGAATCGTCCTGTCTTCCAGTCCTTCCAAGTCTGTGTCATCCTCTGTCAGCTGTATCTGGTGTGTGCTGTCCATCCTCGTGTATTCCTGTTACCCAGCCACGGAGGAAAAGACCCCAACATCATTCCTGATCCTCCTGGCTATCCTTCATGTGCTCCTTGTTGTCATTTAATAAACACCCTAACGTTTCCTTACCTCTGTCTCCTGTCCGCTTCATAACAATAAGCAGGTTAGAGAATTTAATAAAAATGTTTTGAAAGTACCCTGAAGATATCAACAGATTAACAAACAAATATTGGCTAACACTTTATTTTAAGGTGTCCTTGTTACAAATGTTACATGTACGCCAACCATAATCCTAACTATATAGCAAGTGCATGTAGTTAATTAATATTACTTAGTATTTAAATGTATAATAATGCTGTAACAAGGACACCTTAAAATAAAGTGTAACCAAATATTGTTTTTAAACAATTATGAGTTATTTATCATGTAGACTCATGCAACATGCATTATAAGCAATATCTACTGTAAAAAAATAAATATGAAAACATGCAACAGTAAACAGCTGACAAATCTATGGAAAAAAAAATATATCAAGTATTATTATTATTAGCCTGCTTTATAAGGTGTTCGCATGGAGCAAGTGTCATCATGACTGACTTTCTTTAGTCAAACGCGACTAAAGAATCATCGTTTACTGAATCATCATTTAGTGAATCATTAGTTTGCAGTGAGTCGATACTCCTGAAGTGCTGCGGCGCGCATGGATTCGTCATTTGCTCTCTTACTCAGCTTACGCAGCAGTTCAGATGAACGCGAGACGGACAGACGTCATTCCTCCATGATGAATGAGTTACAGTTAACCCGCAGTTCAGATGAACGCGAGATGGACAAACATCATTCCTCCATGATGAATGAGTTACAGTTAACCCGCAGCTCACGTGCGTTCTGTAGAGAAAGATCTGTGTGGATGGAATCAACCTCGATCCGTTTCAGCACTCATTATAGTAAGTTCATTTCTTAAATCAACCAAATGTTGTCAGGGTTCGTGTTCATGGACACACAAAAATAGAAATGAGTGTCAATGACCATGACCGACCTAATGAAATGGCCATTGTGTGATATAGCAGAGTTTCCTTAGTCGAGACTGTATTAACCAATCATATGAAATCAGCAGGCTATTAGCAAAATATAAACTGCATTTTAAACTGTTTGAGAAATTAAAATGATAATCAAACTAATTATTCAGTGATTAAAAGTGTTATTTGGACTAAAATCAGCATCTCTGATCACTTTTAATAAGCGCTACCCATAACCGTCAAACTGAAATCTGCCTAGTAACAGTGCGGTCCTCGCAACCCCTCTCCCAACCTCACCATTTCAGTGAACATGGTGTTTTTACAGATTTAAAGTGATTTCCTGGTTGTCTGCTCCCCTCTAGTGGCACTACTATTTTTTTTTTATTTTCCTAGCATTAACAGAAAGGGGGGTCCTCACAACATGCTACTGGGTCATGGCCCTCACAAGTATAGCAAAACACGTATGTGTGTGTGTGTGTGTGTCTCCTCGTGTGTGTAACGCACGGGTATTCGCGGATATAACTGAGCGCCGCGCCCTCTCAATTCAGCCGCTCCTCTATGAAAGCGCCGGCCCTGTGTGTGTGTGTGTGTGTCTCCTCGTGTGTGTAACGCATGGGTAAGGCGAGTGGATAGTGCCACGGATAACCGAACGAAGGAGACAGTCGTGTACTTTTACATCTGAGAGGGTTACGTCGCCTCATACACATCTGAGACTGACGTCGCCCCATCAAACGTGTGATAAGCACACCGCCTCAAACACGTCTGACACTGACGTCGCCTCAACAAACGTGTAATAAGCATTTCCCGACATACGTGTCATGTGACGCCAAATAATAAAGTAACCTTAGGTTGTTGTTTTACTACCAATTTATATTTATTATTTCATATAATTCACCATCACTATAAATGTGGTTTTAAGTTTAGCTCGAACAAGTTATCATTATATTATTCTGAGATGTATAATTCCTTTATGTTATGTTTATGTTGATTTCTTGAGTCATTCTGACCGTGAAATGTGCGAAAATACTTGGCCCTTAAAAGAAGTTCAATAGGGGGTATAGCCTTTTGCATAATTAAAAAAAATATATAGGCCAACTGTATAATGTATTGTGTAAAAGCTGTTATATGACACGTTTCGTCCACAGACTAACTAAAAAAATAAACCCAAAACCATCAAATGCTCAAATTTGTTGCTGAGAAATGCTCTGATTATTTTTTGTAAATCAATTCACATTTCCACATGAAAAGATTCACGTTGGACACTAGATTATAAGGACTTATTTATCAGTAAAGCATATAATGCATCACATGAGTTAATTGTATAAGGGATACATGTCACATTGACATATCTCCTGTTCAAACATAAAAAAATTAACAGCTATTCCTCCATGAGATACCCATCTAAAGGCCTGTAGAGATCGCGGAGTGCCACTTGATTCAAGTCGGGATAATGCCAACCCTACGAGGACCTGAGAGGTGATGCCTAAAAAACGGACTTTGTGAACAAGATACACACACAGGCTATATATACACACACACATGGTTGTATCATACACAGGCAGCATTTTTAGGCTATATGTTTATGTAACGTAAAATATTGTGCAAAACACTATAAATAAAAACTTTAAATGAATGAAAAATCTTAAATTATGGTAAATATAACTGTTTCTGAGCTGCAGCCCTAGTTCATAATATTATAATGCATAAATGATAAATAATACTGTATTATACTTGTTAACTAATCAATGTGCGTTTTTAGCACAGCATGTGTTATATTTTGACTATGATATTTTATATTTTGATTTAGTTTAGCCTTATAGAATACAAAACATTACTTCTGACATGTTTAGTCATCTGAATCGTTTTAGGCTACTTTTGTCTAGTTTTAGTCAAATTTCATATGATTTTAGACAACTGAATCTACTCTGGATTTAACAAATACACATTTTCTAAGAAATTGTTTTACTATCTATGCATTTTCTGTGGTCGTATAGCTATGCTTTGTAAAAAGTTTCATTTGGCCACATAAATCTGTCTGCGACTAGTGTCTACATCTTCCTGGCGACAGCCCGGGGAAGAAGACTACCGGTAAACAGTCTTTTTTAACGTGATGTCCGAAAGTAGGATGTGCTGTAAAATTACTGTTGTACATGAGGTTTTAATTTGATCTGTGATTCCGGTGTATCTGAATCCTTGTAGAGTTTGTCAGAACTGTAACCGTATTAGTTAAATTCACCCAGACACTCATTCAAATGTTTACTGTACACGTTGGGATTCTGAAGCAATACAAAAATATGTCACATATTCTTGGCTAATTCTGCCACATTTTACAGTAATGTTTATTAATGTACACTGACCCTGTAAACAAATAAACCAAACATAAGAGGTAAAATAACTCGAAAAAATCAAATGTATTCCTATAAAGCATTTAGATTACTTGCATTAAGTATATTGTATATGAAAGCAAGCTTAATCATGAACCATCAACAATACTTTTTCACAACGGAATTGAACACCGGAAGTGCACTAAAGCACCATGAGTAAAGACGGGGCCACCATTATGCAAAAGTGCCATCACACATGGCACAGACCAAGTACAATGTTAAGATGTCTAATCAAAGCAAGATTCTTAGTGCACATTTTATATAATCATTTCACTACACATGATTTGAAAAGAATAAAAAGATATGAGTTTACTGTAGTGTAGGTGTCACTGTAATAAAGTTTGAATATTTCTTCAAAATGTATCTTTTTCATGGAAAGTTTTTTTATTTTTTAGACGACAGTCTTGGCATTAGCTAAAAGTATTTATTTAATTTGTGTATTAATGACTTATTGGCTGAATATAAAAACTTACCTGTGTCTGTAACAAAAATGTCATCCAAGTAATTCGTCCAGAACCAATGGATGAAGTTGTGATGTGGAAGCCAAAAGCAGCAGAACAAAGTTTTAAGTCTATGCTATATCAGGCATACCCAAGTGAGATTGTATAAACATACAATTTCTTACAGATGTGTTTTTTTTTTTTTTTCATCTAGTGGACATTGGAAATTGGACTAAATTGGATTATATTCGTTAGTCATAAAAATCCTTTAGCGGTTACCGCCGTTAAAACTAGCACTCATGCTTTGGTGTTGGCAGCTTTATTAACAACAGTATTATCTGATGCTTCACTTAGAAAGCCATAACTGTGTATGTATGCTACATACATGGATGCTACAATCAAAAAACAACATCATAACATCTACACCACATTATTATAACAGGTCATAATGATGTTACACTAGCACAAAATATTTGTGGTTCATTTAACATGATTTATGTGTTCAAAACATGCACAAAAACATTTAAATCAAATAGAGATAATTAAATCCTATTTAATCCACATCATCTTTTCATGTTAAATGAACAAATATTTTAAGCAGGTTTAACATCTAGAGCTGTTAAAATAATGGAACCACTGTCCATTACTGAATCATGTTCAACCAAAGTGTTATTTTTTTATTATGATAAAAGGAACACGAAATAACATACATAAACTTGTGCAACAACTAGTACACTTAACGAATAACCAAGTTTAACAAAAGCAACATGATGAAAAAAAACTTGAAACATGAAATATACATGAATGATGAGCACACGTTTCCTCCTAGTCACACACACACAAATTACTCTCACATACACACACACTCTCTCACATACACTTTCCTTCTCTCTCTTTTCCACACACACAAACACACACAATTAGGCCATGCCAAATGTTTTGGCACAAGACATCCCAAATGCCATACCTTCCGAAAAGTCTTTGTACACCGTGCACATTGGCGATTTCAGGCTCACTGAGCAAGTGTTCGCTGTGGGAAGGTTTCGCCCAGACACTGGTTCACTGAACGTAATGGTTGGATTTTCGGGAAACCCTGCAAGTGGAATATTCGATGCTCCACTGGCAAAGATTAAGTTGTCCTCAAGCTTAAGGTTGTCAATATTTCCTTCTGCAATAAAAAAAAAATTAAATAGAAATGCAACAATGTACATTATTATTTCATTTAATGTCCTTTTAGAAAAACCTGATGACTAATGTTCTAATAACAATTTCTAATAACATCTTAACTGCGCTATGCTATTTGTCGAGAACTGAAGGGCTCTAATTACAGATTGCCCATTTTTGGCATGAACGATCAATTTCCAACTTTGTCAATTAAAAAAAACTATAGAAATGAGAAGAGCAGCAGATATAGTAGTCCGAATAAAAGGCCATTATATTCAAACAAATTAGGTTCAAGTAACATTACCAAATTTACATAAAAAAAAGGACACCAAAATCTGCTGCTCTGTCAAATTTGCATTATCTGCAAAACTGAAAATGCATCACAGAAATGGATTTGCTCTTGAAGACAGGCTAAATAAGTACATATCTCACTTTGCAGACAACACAAATTAGTTTGAGACACAAAACACAGTATACACTTTCACACTCTTTCTATCAAAATATTTCTAAATTAACCCATGAGCGCATTGGTAAACACTTGCATGCTGCATCTTTGTAATGCACACCAGCATATCAACCGTCATCAAAGTCCTTACTGTATTTAACATTTCACTTTCATTTTTTACAATTTGTCAGACTTTTGGTAATGTTTTAATGTATGCTGTACAGGCTGCAGTTTTTTTTCTGTCTGTCTTTCCAGGCCTTTCAGACACATCTATTTGTCTGAAAGTAAGTACTTTATGATCTGTTTGAACTCAGATATTATAAACTAATTTTAGTCTATAAGAGTACTAGAGTTTGGATTCATTCCGCTAAATCCATGAAATGGATGCGTCATGAAAGTGACATCCAAAATGTGTACTGTTGGCATGCCTCCATGTAGATCAGGAGTGCTGAGTACTCTGTTCTTGGAAATCTATCTTCCAGAAGAGTTCAGTTTAAACACAACTAAACCAATTAATTAGGACCTGACCAGTACCTGATAATTACACACTGGTGTGTTTGTTATGGTTGCAACTGAATTTTGTAGCAAGGTACATCTCTAGGAACAGGGTTGAGCTCCCTTGATGTAGACGGTTAGAACAGAAACAAAGCACAAAGCGTCACTATCTGAAGGCCACGTCCACCAGGGAAAAACTATTTTAAATGGCTTCATTAACATTGCATTGTGGGAAGCTGCCCCTGTCATTTTTGACAAATAACAACAAAAAGAACAAGGTCTAAAAAACTGTTATGTGACCATTTGGACAGTACACAAGTTAAAGATCTAACAAAGGTTTTTATAAGCTGTTGACCACTCAAAATAACTATTTAAAGACAAGAGCAGGGAGCAGCATCTACTAATAAAGAAGTACCATTACACCTGCTAGAATACAATGTAATTGGCGACAGAATTTTTTCAGAATTTCAGCAGTGGATATATAGACAAACTAACTTTCTTTACGTTACCTGCACTTTTTGCTGGACAAATGATGGAAGTTAAATGGCTTCTTCAGCTGTTGCTTTATGTCTATCTCTTAGATCCATATTTGTCAGCCATAAACAGCTGGCTTTTGCAGTTCTGATGCTTTGAAAAACTTAGTTCTGGGTCTTTTGGGTTTTACCCTATACACCATGTCACACGGCAGCTTTTGGCCATTTTTCTGTTATTAGTAGTAATAAAATGGCAGAGATGCTGCTTCCCGCAAGAGAAAGTCAGTGGAGCGGTTTGGATTGCACCCACCCTAAACCAGTGTGGGCATGGCCTAAATGTGCCTTGTCTTTATACACAGACCCTTTGTTTGTCACTTTTAAAACACTCAATTACATAAATTGTGAACATTTAACTTACCCTCTACTTCCAAAAGCCAATCTCTCCAGAATGCAAGAGTTCTGTTTTCAGACCTTCCCCTATTGCTTCCAGCAGGTGATAAAATTGGTGTGAATAGGTTCACAAGGTCTGTTGATGTTAGAAGTGCAGTGGATGCAGTGAAGACTCCGTGAAACATTTTTGGATTGGCCACAATCTCATCAAGTAGCCCCAATGTCATTAGACCTTCCTTTAGCATACAGTGCAAGGCAACGCAAAAATCAATGATTAAAAATTTCTACATTTCTCTGGTTTTAAACATTACATTAAATAAAATATTCAAACTTACTGTGAAAGAGCCAGTGAAAGTCTGTCATGAAGATAAAACTGCAGTGCAATCTGTGTGACCGTATCCCGCTCTTCTAAATTGTTGATGTAATTGAAGGCCCCCATTACACCTAGGGTGTTAGCACAGGCAGAAATTGCTGCCCTTGCTTCCTCCACAGATCCTGCTTTGTCAATCTATTAAAAAAAAAAATCCCCGCCCCTCCAAAAAAGGCTTAATACAAATTGCAAACACAACTTGTAAGAAGCATTGTTTTCTACTAAGAAAAATAAAGTAAAATAAACTTTTCACTGAATATTCTTTATTGATTCTTAAATGAACTACCATTTAAATTACAGGTCATGTTGGCTACCAATTTGCAGTTGCACTGAATTCAGTTGCTTTGTTTGTGCACAGAGGTGCTTTAAAGTACCAAGTGGTTTCCATTTATATTTTACAGCATCAGAAGTTACTGTACCTGTACCTTGTATACTTTCAAAGTCAAAATCCAGCTGTGCTTAAGAGCAACCAGAAACTGTTTTAATTCACTTACTCTTTGTACAAAATATCAAACTAAAAGAGAAAAACTAAGTTTTAAGTAAAGCCTTATTTACCTGGTCACAGTGGACAATACACAAAATTTATTGTTTTTAAAGAAATATTTTTCATGAAAATTAAAAAAAATACACATCTTATATCACAGTCCAAACGAAAATAATACTGTTAAATAGTGTATAGTTACGAGTGTTTTGTTGTTTTCTATCTGAATAAGTTGAGCATGTTAAATGCATGTACATCTGTGTTTTGCCTGGTTTCATTAAACAAGGAGCTAACATGAATAGCGATAAACATTTTAAAGGGATGTTTCAAAGTAATGATGGATGATGTCCATACAAATGGCTCAGCAGATTTGAAGTGCCAGCAACTTTCTTACATGTTCTGCAGAACAGTTGACCATCTTCGATGATGTTTCCCTCAGCACTTTTATAAAAGCCAAAATAAGAATATGCCTCCGATTTCATTCTTTTATCAAAATCTCTCTAGCATTACCTTCTTTTGCCATCTCTCCTTTCCATTGTTTAAACAATGATGTGCATGCGTCATCAAGAAAAAAAAAGCTCAATTGTTTTTGTTGGTAAAAAAGATTATATTCATGTGTTCCATAAATAAAAAAATTGTATAGATTATTTGTTAAACAAATCTGTATAACATTTATAGATTTGTTTCCACAGATCTGCGCAAACTTTCTTTTACGATATTAATCACATATTAAACAAAATTTGACAGCACTTTGTGTATTGATAAAAAAAACGGTAAATTTAGTCTCAAAATAAAAAACACAATGATCCAGTCAATGCAGTGTGTTTAGCAATGGTATTTGTGTCTTATGTTTTTAATCAGTGAGGTTCTAAGCCTTGTGAGTCAAAAAATGTACAGGTTCTAACCAGATTTACCAAGCCAGCCATGACTTACAAATCTTACAAGTCTATCGTTAAATTTATCCCTCCAGACAGCAATTTTCTTTGCAATCTCTTTCTCACACGTAAAGAAACCTTAAATGAAATAATGAACAGGATGTTGTAAAAAAATGTATTGGACTAAAATTACTGACACTATTAATTCTTTGGTATCGTATAAAAAACAGGTTTATAACAAATGAGTGTTTGAGCTGTATTTTTGTTTTAAAAAAATACAAACATTTTAAATGCCTTATGAAAACCATAAACATCTGAAATGTTTTTAGACACATACATTGTACTCCTGGAGGTCCTCCTCTTTTTCATTTAAATACACTAAGCTGGGAAGGACAACATCACTTGTCTAATACTTGACTTGATGCGAGTTTTGATAATACAAAAGTGTAGAAATTAGTCATACTGCATAATAATTACAACAAAAACAATAATTCACATAATAATACACATGATATTATCAAAATACCTGTCATTTTAAATATATTTTAAAATATTCTACAAATTGTATATTGCATTTTATATTTAAACCATAAATTATAAGACTAAACAATAGAATAACATATTAGTTGAAGCTGCCCGCATTTATGCAGTAATAAATTGTTGATTACTGTTTATATTGAAATTAGCCTACATCTTGATATACACCAATTAACAACAATGCATTGTAATATTACAACACCCAAAAAATTTATTTTGCCTTTTTTACTTTGAATTCTCATGGTCAAAATGCAGATTTCTGTATCATTCTGAAAGTGATAGATTTAAATGGAACACAATTTAATCTGTTTTAAATAATTTATATATTTTTGTCGTTTTTATGTTTTTTACTTGCTTCTTTTAGGCTACTCTTGTTTATGTAAAGCACTTTAAATGACTATTTTTAAAGTTGTATTATTAAAATAAACTTGTCTTGCCTTGAAAGCTGCATAACAAAGCCTTAAAGTAGACTAGAAAATGATCCTTTAATGAGTGTAGACACTCATTTGTTGACACATTATAAGCCATTTCTGTCACGATTGCAGGTTTGTGCGCTTTCCGGAGCGTCTGTTTTGTCACGTGGGTTTGTTTTGTTTTGGTTGTCTACGTGTATTTGTTATGGTCACGTGTCATGCCGATACTCAGCTGTTTTGATTAGCTCGACAGCTGAGGTTCATTTGTGGGTCTATATCTGGGCAACAGTTCTATGTTTCCTTGTCAGTTCGTTGTGTTTGCTCATGTATGTATGTCTGTCTGTCTGTGCTCAGGACTGTAAGGAGTGTCTGCTGGACCTGATTATCGTCTGTCTGTCTCCCGGTTGCTACCACCCTTACCCCTCGTTCTCCCACTCATTTTTCCCTGTCCTGTCTGGTTATTTTGACTGTGTCAAATAAACTTTTTACTTGCATCTTTGGATATTTCCCCCGTATCTTATTTTCGTAACAATTTCAAGACATAATTTGCTCGTGTATAATTTATGTATACAGCGATCTCAGGTGGTTAAGAACATGAAATTGACCTTCACATATATCCAATGCAGCTAAACCATAAGCCTGGCTTAACTGGCCCTATTATGTTATGTTTCTTCATTATCATGTGTTATAAAATATTCCTGCAATTTAATAGGCTACTAATTTGGTAACACTTTATAATAATAACTACACACTAATTAGCTATTAAGCATCAGCAAATAGAGTTTATCATTTAAGCATTAACTTTACATGAATGGACATTATAAGCAGTTTAAACTACAAATACCGTATAACGTAAAAACACATGTATAATATGCTTAATAATTTCATACTTTGTTAATGATTTCATTTTTTAACACTAAATGATGTATTGCATTGTTTACAAACTAGCCATTAAAGAGAAGTTGGGTGTTTTTTATAATCAATCACAACTTTTTGGATTAATAAACTATGATATGAACATAGATATTGTTTTCAGGCATTAAGTAATGCTTTATTTGGTAAAGCTTTATTTGGACACGCGATGTGAGGCGGCGTGCTTAGGAGACGTCCCAGCAAACATTTGGACGTCCGATTACCGTTGAAAAGACGTCCCTCCATCACGTCGCGTCCTGGTTGAAAAGTAGTGCCAAAATGAAAATCCAACCGACGTCTTTTACGTCTTCTGTCCGTGAATCGCACGTCTTTTCTACACGGTCTCTGCATGTCAAAATATGTCATCATCTAGACGTTAATATGCGTCTCTACGTAATTTAGATGTCATATTCACTTAAACTTGCATACAAACTAGACTAGTTTATACAGTTATAAGCAATTAGTAAGGTTCTTACAAGATAAATTTATTCCAGTCGGATCCAACGTGTTTATAACGTCATTATCACATGTAAATATAACAAACACCTTTGTAAGAAATTTTTTTGTGCAAATCCCATGCAAACAGTACTGTAAACGACAAGCATAAAAAATATATAAAACCGTCATAAAACAATAAAAACTGTACTTTTTATATTGTGCAAAAACAATGCAACAGTATTGTTTTAACAAACACCATTAACAGAAGAATTAAGTGTGTATATATACATATATGCATGCGTGTATATGTGTATTTTATATATATGAATGATGTCCCTCAAGGGGGTCAAATTGAACATCTATGAACTTGTTTTCTACAAGAAAAAAAAAAGAAAAACAACTTGTGATCTTCACATTGATTAGTTACCTAAGGTTCGATCATGTTTCTTTGATTAATTACAGGTTCTCCAAGTTACAGACTTTTTGTCTAACTCTGCATGCGTGTGTGCGTGCGCATGTATGTGTGCGCGCGTGCATGTTTATTTTTTATATCCCTCCCCTCCGGCTCTTCCAGGTGCATGCTTCAGATGCTCTGCCATTGCTGCATCGATTTGTACATCTGTGGCATCAGGGTTCCACCTTTTCACTGCATCTGAGAGATGAGAACATAATTTCGTATTGTTCTAGAACTTAAAATACAATGAAATAATATGTTCATTTCATTATGCATTTAAAGATAACTGTATTACATGCAATTGAAAAAAAAAACAATTGTGTTAAGACTGTCATAAATATGTGGATTGCTGTAAAGTTAGCAATCTGCCTTCTTTTAAATAGTATTGTACCTACAGGAGGACTCTTAATGTGCAAGTGTGTGGCAATAAACATGACATTTATATTAAAAGATTGGCAGTTATTAATAAAATATGCAATGAACAAAGTGTACCAATAAAAACACAAAAACACCAGGACCATGTTTTGAAAGGGACCTTGCAAAATTTGATATAGACCAGTCGATTTGAAAGACCTTTTCTCCAAGTGTCCGCCTCCCTTCATATTAAACTTTGCCATTAAGGCATTTGACATAACCCTGTAAAAAAAAAAAAAAAAATTCTTAATTATTCATATATCAGGGTTTGTGGAGGTTGCACAGAGTTAAATTTAAGACTAAGACATTTGCTGAATCAATGTAATGGTTTATTATAATGTTTTCTTCTTTCTGTTTTCATCAGCACATTAAAGGCACATCCATAAGAAAACATACAATGTGTAAGAGCTTAAATGTATTGGCTGGATTTACTGTTGGGAGAAATGCGTTTTCCCAAAACAGTATGCAGCAATACACAGAGCAAAAAACTAAACTAAACAAAAAAAAAACCTACTTGTTTAAGAGTTTGTTCACACAGTCTCTCACTGAACATCCTCCAACCCTGGACAGCTGCTGTATCCAAAATGTAATACCATTATACAAATAAAATGATTAAAACACAACTGCTACCTCTCAATAGACAGAAACAAACCAAATAACTGAAAATAAGAGAAAGACAGGCTATACTGACATAAACATTTATTGTTGCATTTAGAACTTACGTAGAGCCACTTTGTCTCATCATTTAATGATTCTTCAAACAACTGAAGTTCTACTTCTGACTCTTTTTTTTCATTGATGAAGATGACTTTCCAGGGTCAACAATGGCAGTTAATCTTTTGATGTCATCTTTCAGCTCATAAATTAATCCAAAAAGTTTCCTTTGGAATTCTGAAAGAGATTAATAGAAACTACACAGTATAGTTAGCCTGAACATAAGATCAATAGAAGCAATCTACATAATTCAAAGACACCAAGCAAAAACAATGGTATGAAATGACCAGGGGCGTAGCAACCGGGGGGATACGTCCCCCTCACTTTTAGAGACAGATCATTTAGAAACATCTTATTAATAATTATATAAATGTATGATATCATACAGCCATCCCCCCACTTTTAAAATGTCAGCTACGCCCCTGGAAATGACAGCAAACTAAAGCTGACAACAAAAACTTGAAACAAATAATTGTTTAAAAACACAATTTCTGCTTTTATACAATTTGTCAGAGTTCACTGAAAAAATTGTTTCTTACTTTCAGTTGAGAGGGGGTATGCACTTTTTGAGGCTCTGGTGCCACTGTCGCCTGTTTCACATTTAACAAAATTGAATATGTAAATTCTATTTTGGAGAGGACAACCCAATTGCTGTAACAAATATTAATTAACATACCATCACCTCTGTGTGCTCTCCCAAGTGGACCTGTAAATAAATGAAAAATGTAATAAATTCTTTTACAGGTGGGATCAACAACTCAGCATTGTATAACTAAGCAATGATAGACGCGGTATTTGTAACTGTGGGAATTAAGTTTGCCTGAAAATTAAGTATTCATTCTTTTTATAGCCCTAAAGCTTATAAATAAGATCCACTTGAAAGTTTACTTACCCTGAGGTGTCTCACGGGAATGGGACAAACTGTCGTTAGTTACAGGAGACAAAACTAGACATTACAAAATAGAGAAAACCATCATGTAAAATTTAAGGTACAAAAGAACACCATAATGAGCAACAAACACAAAAACTTTATGCAAAAGAATAATAAATAATAATAATAATAATAATAATAAAAACCATGCAAACAAAAACGCATGCCTCTTTCAGTTCTGCCAATTGGCCTGGAGAAAGACTACTGAATTCTCCGTCTAACTAGGTGAGTAGACGACCCTTAAAGACAAATCAAATCAATAAATGTAATTAGATTATGTCAAATTCACCACACAAAAAAAAAAAAGTTCACAGGAGTAATGTAAAAGCTGAACAGAAAACTATGTAAATATGTTCCACATCCCAATAAAGGATAATACTTTAAGCACATACTCTTAGGTCATAACAAACTATAAGCCAAGAAACAGTTTAGTTATTAATAGTGTAGTTATTATTAGATCATCAGTGGAAAACATAATAAAATTATAACAGTCCAGTGTATTGAAAGGAATTCTAAGAAAAAAAAAATGCAAAGATATCAATTATAATAAGATTAAAAAAAAAAAAAAATTAACATGACAAAGTCTTCACATTTTGACTAGATACACTTAAAGGAAAAACTGTTTCTCAATATTACCTCGAGTGTGTGAAGCTGAGGCTACTTGTGAGACTTTATGTTGTCTCCTCTGTGATACGTGCGGCTTATCATAGAGGGTTTCGTCTTCTGCATAAAAACCAAACATACACACAAATAAATATATATATGAACAATAAATATATATAAACATGATACTAATTCTTTACATTCTGCAGATACTTAATAAATAAAACAGTTTCTCATTATTACCTCGAGTCTGTGAAGCTGAAGCCACATGTGAGACCCCATGTCTCCTCTCTGATACTTGCCGTTTTCCATAGTGTCCCAGGTAGCAAAGAATTCTGGCCCAGATTTGGCACAAATCTGGCACATCAGGCATTCATCCGGCACTGGCATACAGCATGTGGGCCAAACATGGCCCAGGTTTGGCAGAGGTGGCACCGTCTTGAAGGCGGCAGACAAGACATGGGCCAGATGTCAAATGTAGTATTTGGCCCAGATGTTCAAAACTGATCTGTGGCCCACATAAGTTTGGCCTTTCTGGAACCACATTTAAAATACATAAAAATATTTTTTCGAGTAAAAAAATATTTCAATACACAGTCATTCCATCTTCCGCTTGCATCTTCTAATGCCTTCACTTTAATCTAGGAAACAATCAAGATTGAATTATTTGAATTAATCTATTCTCTCTTGTATGTTGCAACTAAATTTACCCTACATTACATATTTTTTATTATTCAAATTATTATTTTGCTAATTATATTATTATTAACCAATGATGATATACCAGAATATACAGACGGGAGTGTTAAAATGTTAAGTCAATTGTTTTTGTGCTGCTTGTCTCATGCACAAACACCAGAAAAAAATTCAAAAATCCAAATTTACCAATCAGGTTGCTTTGAGAAAAAGCGCGCCCGTAGCGCGCCTAATGCGCAATGCTTTATGGGTTTATCAATAGGATATTGCAGTCGTGACCATTGATCGTGACTCTCGGTTTTCTGTTCAATTTTCAAATATATTTTTTTCCAGTGAACGGTGTGTAACGTCAGTCTGCTGATTTAGCTAGCTTGGTTAATTTTAACCGCGATTAAAAAATAACGAAACAAAACTTCTAATTTGAAAAATACTCTCGGATCTATTAAAGAGGATGGCGGTGGCGGCCGGCCACTTGTACGCACTTCACCAACGGTCGTGGACCTAACGTTAACTGGAGCAAAGGCATTTTGGTAAGTAATAATTGGATTTCTAATATATTGTTTCAGATCAGTTATCAGTTTCATCGTCGGAAATTTAAATGTCATCGGTGTGGTTGTCAGTGTATACCCATAAGCTCGATAAATATTCTTTGTTAGCTAAAGTTAATTTATCTCATGTTAAGTGGCACATCATGATAAATAAACTCCAAAATAATATGTAAATTAACAGAAGACGGCATCACACAATTTAAGGATATTTATTCGTTTTGTTTATCCTTATCGAACGTTACTGAGATTATCCCATTAAACGTTGGACCATTTTCGTGCTGTGATGTTAACCCATAGCCCTTGCAAAGTTGCTGTTTACGTAATAAAGCGAGAGATGAAGGGCATTTCAAGCAAAAACAGAATGATCACTTGGAATGATTCAAAATGTATTCTAAAATCACACCCCTCTCCAGCACGCATGCACGCACGCATGCATGCATGCATGCATTGGAAAGAGAGATCTTTCATGTATTATATTTGTATTATGAACAAAAACGAAGCCTAAATTATGAGGAAATATGCTTAATTAAAGCTAAGATATATCAAATTTGAGTATGCTGTATACATTATGTGCTTACGTGGATAAAAAAAAGCACTCTACTTTTATGTGCATGTGAATAAATAGGCAATTTTAGATAAGTTTGTTTCATGCCTGAACTATTAACGTTAAGTAAAAAGAGTGAACAGGTTAGAGAAATAGATTTAAAGGGATAGTTCACACAAAAATTAGTGTACAATTACTCTCCTCAAATGGTTCCAAATCTTTATGATTTTGTTATTTTTTCTATTAAACACCAAATAAAATGTTTTGAATAAAGCAGAAAACATGTATTTGACTTTCATAGTAGGAAAAACTAATAGCAACAAATACAAGATTTAATGTTTCTAATAATGTTTTAAAAAAATGTTCTTGTCAGTAACAGTAAAAAAAAAAAAAAAAAACAGAATAACAGTTTGACAACAGGTTGACAGAATAGTTTATTGGGCTGCACGATTAATTGTATTATTTTCAACTAAATTTGTGGCCACCAATCAATAATTAAATATCATCGCAATTTTACATTACAAACACCAAGAAGTGTTTATAGAAGAAGGCGGAGAAAATGTGCTGTTTAGTTCCACCTCAAGATATTTAAATAAAACTAACACCGAACTGCTCAGCACGCTCAAAAAGTTCAACTAAATGCACAACTTGGTTGCACCCGCGGGATGCACAATGAACCAACACAACATTTTTTTTTATTCAATATTTGTGAAGTAACCAACCGCAGATTAGGCATGGGCCGGTATAAGATTCTGGCGTTATGATAACCTTGGATAAAAATTTTACTGTATCACATTATTGTGATTACTGCTCTAAAATATAATCTCTTTAAATGTCTGGGTAAAAAACAAAACTTTTTCCCCTTTGAACACAATATATCTTGAGAAACATTTATACAATTTTGGAGCAGTAAACATGTCAGGCTAAATAATTAAAATAAATCATTGACTTCTGCCGTCTTCATTAGTTTCAAAAACAATTCATACCTTAGGAATGGTATTGCAGAAAATTTTGGCAGTTTTAAAACCTTTAGTTTTCCAAACCACTGTATAACTTGAAAACAGTTATCGTCCCATGCCTACTGCAGATACTTTGTCATGTTGGTCGCGACACTCTGCTTTCTAACTTACTAGTTTATTACAATAATTGCACTTAGCTTTGCCATCGTTCTTCACCACATGTAGCCACTCTTTTGAGCACAATTTGCAGTCCATCTCTAAACAAAATTTTTGATTATTATTGAAGGTGTTCTCCAGCGGCGAAGTTCCTGGCAGAGTAGCGAGTGAAAAAAATGTGCATGCAGAAATTGGACAAGAAATTGAAATCTAATCCCCACCCTTTTTTTGTTTTAATGTAATTGTTTTTTAAAATCCAATATCCACATTAACTGTTGATAAAAAAGCTAATTTCAAACATTTACATATCTGTTTCAGCGGCTGTGAGACGAAACCGCCTGACATCTGAAGCCTCAGAAAAAGACATTGACTCAACCATCAAAAGATGGCTATATCTGGCCCCGGATAGGGATGGTGGCAGGAAAAAGAGACAGAAGTGAAAGGAGAATCAGGAGAAAACTGGTTAAAGAACTTGCTTATATGGGATTTGCAACTTAAAAGAGTGCAAAATGCTGTGTGTTCTGATGTTAAAGATTTACAGTATGCTGATTTCTCTTGTTATGTTTTCTTAAAAGTGAAATAATAAATATTGTTCAGAACAGTCATTGTTGTGATTTGATCTGGGAAGGGTTTAGTTTGGCTGCAGGTTTAGTTTATGTGGATTAGGCTTAGGTGTGGCTCACTTTTGGGCTCTCTGGTTAAAGACTGGTCTTAACATGGTTTAATTATGGCTCAGTTTTGGTTCCAAATATTATCTTGATCTGGTCCGGTTGAGGGCCAGTTATGGCCCACTAGGCAAAATTTCTCTGGCCCAGCTCTGGCCCACACAATCAGCCTTTTGCTTGGCCCACATGCCGCAGTGAATTACGGTACATGACTGGACCAAGTCATGACCATTCATGTGCCATAACTGGCCCAGTTCAGGCCCAGTTATGCGTTACAAACTTGGCTAAGACCTGGCCCAGATATGGTCCGTGTTTGGCCCTTGCCCAGAAGCCAGACTTGGTCCAGTCATGTACCGTAATTCACTGCGGCATGTGGGCCGAGTAAAAGCTGATTGTGTGGGCCAGAGCTGGGCCAGAGAAATTTTGCTATGTGGGGTGTTACGTCATCTGCATAAAACGTGTATGTATTCAATCTAAACAAAGTATGAAAAGAATTTTTGGAATTATTAATAAAAATATATAGTACACACGTCTCCAAGTTCGGCTGGTGATACCCGGTGATTTATCAATCATACCACCTTCATCAAAATGTTCACGAATGCGAGTGTCACCTGTGAAAGACCAAATCTTAAATGTTTCTTTGTTTTCCTAATGTTTTTTTTTGTTTATTTTTTTTAGTAATGGCAACAGTTACATGAATTAAAATGGGTTACTATCCAATTTTTTTTTTTTTTTTTTTGCATAGCCCAGTAGATTGTAAGTGCTGACCAAATTTGTATTCTTGTATAATGTTGCTCAATTGTCCTTAATCGTTGATGACTTTTAAGAAACTGCACTTACTTCTATTCAAAGCTGAGGCAATTGGTGATGAACCATGTTGCCTTCTCTCCGATCCGGTTAGGTATGTTAGCTCACCTGCAAAAAAAAAAAAAAAACAAAAAAAGAAATTTAGTCTGAAATCCATAAAAAAAATAAAAAATTCACAACTTTATAAAATTCTTACCAAATAAGTCAAACCCCACAAGATTGATTAATTATTATTAATTAAGCTCCAATTGTTAAATAGAAACTAACAACATAGGCTAAACACTAAGCAATTTAAAGCCAAGAAATTGTTTTTTAACACCCTGTAAATGTACTTTGCACAATGTTGCATTCCAAGAATAGACTGTAGTTCGATTGCATTTGTGTCTACATTAATCAAGCCTGTTATCACCAACTGTAACATGCCAATTTATTGAAATGCCTTAAAAAGTGTGCATGTTTTAATTTTTATAATATAAAAATAATATCATTATATAATAGAGGCATCCCTTTGACCATCACTAACAATTTCTGTAAATAACACAACTATTGTTCATCTCCTTAACAAGGCACTTACGTCTTAATGCATGTCGAAGGCTGTGAGACACATCTGGGGTTCTCGGTTGTAGGTGTTCACCCCTGAAGGTTTGTTGCTGTAACTCCACTGTGAAATAAAAAAAAAATGCAAGTACTGTAAATTTAAAATAGTTTCTAAATAATTAAAATTTCATATAGTAGGTCAATCACATAGAAAAAGGGGAGGGGGCATACCTCTGGGTGTACCTGTCAGTAGCGCATGTGACGTGGTTGTTTGCGTTTGTCTCATTCGTATAGTGAACGGGCTTAAAGTAGTTTGTCCTATAAAAAAAAGATACATAGAGTATGTATCATTATTTTTTTAACTTTTATCAGATCGGCCATTCTTTAATATGAAATCAAGTAACAAAAGCATGACGCAAGCACGATATTGCTTAAAATCAAACTTAAAATACAATGTTCCATTTGCAACATGTTAGCCTATTGAATTAATAGTTTAAGTGTTTAAACATGCCATAAAACATCATCTCTAAAACCTATTGATGAATAATGTACCATTTTCAAGTTCAATTTTTGTTGCATACCCGTTCTGTCATCCTGATTACTTGGCTGGCTTGCAGCCACATAGTTTCATGCAGTTGTGTTGTACCGTTATTAAAATTTGGAAATTGTGAAAATTATTTTCAATGTCACCTACTTTGCTGTGGTGAAGGTGGGGATGTTGGTAGCTGTGAGGGATGTTGGTAACTCAGAGCTGCTATCTTCAGCCAAGGCATCAACTCTTGATCTTCGTCGTCTCCACTTCCTTTGATACTCAGAGGACATTTTAACAAATCTAAAAGTACAAAATACTTTTAACATTTACGTAAACTTTGACATTAAGCATAATTTGCAGACTACAGTACATTGTTTAGGAGATTCACGACTTAATTATTAATAAACAAACAAACAAACAAAATTAAATATAAAAAATAAAGCAAAGCTTAAATTTTACATTAAAATTTATTTTACAACTGCTACAAAATGCATTAACTGATGAAGTTAAGTATTATATCAAAAGAAGAATATAAAAACGCACAAAATATGTGTTTGGTGCTTTATAAATAGTATCATTCACATTACACTGGTTTAAATGTTAAATAGTGGTTTACATTCTATATATGGGCAAGTATGGACAAATGAATAAAATCAGAGGAAATTTTATAAACAAAAATTTGTAACAATGCGTTTTTGCAAAAAAAAAAAACGCTTGACATAAGCAAATTTGTGGATTCATGAATTTTTTATTTATCAAAAGATATTTCTGAGGCAGTGAACATGCATATGCCCACTTAATACTATAAAAAGCTCCATTTGGAAATGGTGAAAGGATTAGCAGTAACAAAATAAAAATAAAAACTTTAAGACCTGATTTTTGTATTGAATTTTTAAAAAGTAAAACAATTGTGGATTCAGGTCAAAGAAGTTTTTTTGTGGATAAAGCAAAAGGCTAACTTGTAGCCAAACAGCTAATTTTTGCCCAACCAAAATGGTAAAACTCCAAATTTGCCGATAATAACTTGCACATACTTTCTTTACAGATAAATCTAAGTTGTATAAAACTCAAGCAAAATAATACTGAAACTGTACTTACGCGATAACTAACAACAACAGAATTAGCAACAGCAATGGCAACTTTGCGTCCTTATTCTCTCCAGTCTCCTCGTGGTTGTGAAAGAAGCGTGCGCTATTTGTGCTTTTTGCCGAACAGGTAAACCAAAAGGTAGACTTCCGCCACCTAGTGTTCTGGAGTGAAATATGCTGGTGCTCTCGCAAGATCACGGTGAGATAAGATCTTAACAACACAGTTTCAACCCAGACTTATAGTGATGGCCCGAGAAATTTAGACTTTATACATGCATAAATAATAATATAAACATTAAAGAGCCCATATTATGGGTTTTTGAAAATGCCCTTCCATGTAGTGTGTCACACAGCTCTAAGTGAAGTGAAATATCCAGCTAAGGCTTAAATCTGTAAGTGTACAGTGTTTAAAACTATTGATTCATCTATAAAAGAGTCGACTCATAGTGCTTCAAACGAGTCGTCTTGATAACGAGTCATTAGGTGTTTCGCGATGACGCAGCTACGAAACACAAGTAGTTGGGCGTGCAAACCCGGGAGATTTGAAACCTAATAAATGTTAGGTCCCGCCCACTAACATAAAAAAAAGTCTCACACACACACACACAGACAGACACCGGTCGAATGAAGTCACGCTGTGCAGATGGATATTATGGACAGTCTAATCAAAGATGAAACATCAGCAATATAGCCCAGCCTTGAGCAGTTCTGAGTGCTTCTGAAAACTATATGCTTTCAAAGAAGACTTCTTCAGTTTGTTAAAGGAAGGATCAGTGAAGACTGTCTGAACATGGATCAGTGGATCATGAATCAGTTTCTAACCCCATTTCACAAGTGTAAGTACGTGCGATTAAAATTATTGCCTCGTTTACTCTATCTTGCACATGATGTATTTAGTTGTGTTTTGTTACTTGTAACCGCGTGTGCTGTATCAGGTTAACTCTTTATATTCTCATATCGCGTGTAAAGCCACGTTGAAAACGCGACGCGTGCCGCTTTGATTACGGATCGTCAGCTGTCTACACACATGCAACGGTCAAGTTTCAAAATATTTCAGCTCAGGTTCGAGGTGAGGTGTCTAAATTGCACCCAGCAAGCTGAACTAGCGCTCTAGGCGTGTGTGTCGTGTCCTCGGGTAGGAGTAATGTGTCTGTGTGTGTGTGTGTGTGTAACGCACGGGTATTCGCGGATACAACTGAGCGCCGCGCCGCGCCCTCTCAATTCAGCCGCTCCTCTATGGAGGTGCCGGCCCTGTGTGTGTGTGTGTGTGTCTGTGTCTCCTCGTGTGTGTAACGCACGTGTATTCGCGGATATAACCGCGCCGCGCCCTCTCAATTCTGCCGCTCCTCTAGGGACGCGCCGGTCCTGTGTGTGTGTGTGTCTCCTCGTGTGTGTAACGCACGGGTATTCGCGGATATAACTGAGCGCCGCGCCCTCTCTATTCAGCCGCTTCTCTATGGACGCGCAGGCCCTGTGTGTGTGTGAAAAGAGCAAGAAGACTGTGACTAGGAGGCTAGGAGATCTCCTCGCCAGTTCTTGGACTTTTTGCTCAATAAAATAGTTAGTCGTCAGTATTTTCTAGTCCATCGTCTGTATTTACATTCACCCACTGGCAGCCAAAATCCACTATGAAGCGTGTATGCACTGTGACTACTTTTATATTGTAGATTAGCAGCTGAGCTTTTCACTCTGTCTCACGCTGAAGCCTTGTCCGTGTCGACCAATCGCAGCAGGCTGTCATCGGTCCAATCAGCGCAGATTATCTTCGCGCTGAGGAGGGGTTTGGGAACAAATGAATCGCTGAACGATTCATATGGGAGTCGGTGGGATAATTAGGTAAAAATAAATGCAGATTATAAGACCATCAAAGTGTTTTTTGACCTTGCATGCATATTAGACTGTTGTTGGAGACCCTTACAACCTAAATATGACCCTATTTCATGTATAATATGGGCTCTTTAATAATAAAAAAATAATAATAATAATAATTGTTATCATTATTGTAGAATTGTAGAAATAAAGTTCAGGATTATTACTCTAATTTGGTGGCTTATTCAACATGTTGGGCATATCCATGTTTAAGTACAATCTTTTTGTTTCATATTACTTAATGATTTTTTCGAGGGCCCTAATGGACAACAAGCGAACGTGTAAAGGACGTCATTTGTGGACCTAATTATGACGGGGTATATATTAAACTGTATGTACATAAAATTGTAAATATACGCCACCCCAATAGAATATAGACAGGTAAAAATGCATACAAACGTATATCAATGCATTTTAGGACATGTTGTGCATTTGTGCCGTCCAGCTGCAACCAATTTTGGCCGTGGAGTGCACGTCGCAATCGGACCAACCACACACCATTTGTGCAGTCCAAGTGCGACCTCTTTTGGCCGTGGAGAGCACGTGACCGTCCGACTAATGTTTGCTGGGCACCTTCACCCGCCCACCCTTCACTATGCACGCAGCTTCACTCCCCAAACCCCATCCTCCCCGGTCTTCACTTCACGCACACCCACAGATAAAATCTCCTGAATTTTATGATCCGAATGTTGGCAGGTATGATGCACATATCGGTACACCCCTAAGAACATATGGATACATTCCATTTAGCGTATTAAGGCAAAATTCATACTTCCAGAAGCACAAACATGCTGCATAACACAGAATGAACTTCATGTGTTCTTACACGTCAAAATAACATGCCTGAGCTTCTATTTACCACAACTGATGTGTAAGTTGATGAATGTTTACATGTAAATAATTGCGTAGATTCAATCTTTTACATAAAGAAATAGTATCTTATAAAAATGTGGACAAAATCACACAGATGAAATGTACTGTAGCAAAATCATCTGGATTATCGTTTTAACAATTAAACAGCATGACAATTTTTATTAAAGTTTTCATTTTTGCCGAGTTCAGTCTGCATGATTTTAGCCCCAATTTTGAGTTGCTGTTTGTGAAATCGCAAATGCCTGAAATCACAGGCAAATCGGTGCTCGTTCACAAGTAACAATCACACAATGTGAACTATCAAAGACGCGATCTAAGAGAATCTCCAATGAGTCGCCGATGCCCATAGGATATATGGCGTTCTAAATATCTGGAGCTGTTGGCAATTCAAATCATGCCATGTGAAATGAGTTTAGACTGGAAATAACATCGGAGATTATCTACAGCCAATAAGAGAGCAGCATTCACTAGCATGTGAACCTGCAGGCCAGCGGGAGGTTGGGGGAGAAGTTAAGCAGTCATTTTCAGTTTATTTAGACCCAAGAAAAACCAGTGAAAATTTGGCATGAGCCCTTGTGTCTGACGTGTCGTGAGCAATATCACAACCAGTTTAAAAAAGAAAGTTGAGGAGAAATTGCTAATTCCCTTCAAACCCAGGTTAGCTAATATGTACATTTTCTACCCCATTAAAAGCTTCTCTCATTTTGTAGTTAATGACAAAAGATATACTACGTGTTTTTGGTTGTGAGACAAAGTTTGGACGAAGTTGTCGCCGATTCTTCCTATTGTAAAGTCATGCAATGTGAAACCCCTTGTCGCCGATCCATCTTGCAGTGTAAACAAAGCAGCGACAAAAAGCTAGTCCAGATAGTCGTGCAGTGTGAAAACATCTGTGACACGACTACTTTGAAAATCATGCAGTCTGAACTCAACATTAGTTGAGTAAAAATTACTGAAAAAACTGGACAGGGTTGACTAAATATGATATGAGTAAAAAAGTACTTTTGACTCAGGACTATATGAAAAAATAGTTGATTTAAATCTTATTTCTGCTTAGGTATTGCTTACCAGAGCAGGATATGTTTTCTGAACCATATCCTCCCCCACGCCAGGTAGGTCTGTAGACCTGGCTTGTAGAAGGGATTTGTTCTTCTGCTGGTGAAGTGGGTAGAGGAAGAGCAGCTCTGCCACTATTTGGCATAAAAGGTGGCGGTGGGATGACAGGAGCAGGTGGTTCATTTATGATTTTGGTTGGACCCCTGGGTCTCTTGTTATGATGGCCTTCCTCCTCACTTTCATCATCGAGTTGCCAAAGAAATTACTACAAATAAGTTAGAAAATTAAAAATAAATTAGCATCAAACACATGATCTTAATCTGCAGATCCTGTTATTAATTACATACACTGCCCAAAGAAAGTCAATGATGCTGGTATACACCATATGAGAACAACTCACAATAGAATAGCTGAAAAAGAATATGTCATTTCATAACATTTAAATATATGAGACATATGAGAAGTGGTCTTGGCCTAAATAGCCAATTAAATAGTTATATAGACATTTTGTTCTGCTGTAAATTTTAACATGGTAAGTCTATGGGGCTGACTTCCTTTAGGATTCAGTCTCTAGCGGCCAGTTGATGACTTGCACTTACATGTCACGCCACTTAGACAGAGAGGATCCAAATGCAAGTATTTAATGAACTGATGAAAGAATGTAACAAAGAATACCACTGGATGTTCTGGATACACGAATGATCAAAAATAAAAGAGAGCCACAGGTCACAACCAAGACATCAACGGACAGCGAAAGAGACTGGGGAACAACAGACAGGAACAAGGACAAACAACGGACTGATAACCAGAACATACAACAGGCGGAATATATAGTCAGCCAAATAAGGTTCAGCTGAAGAATGATTAAGTCAGCTGATGACATCAGCTGATTCTATAGCACGCTGTCAACACAAGAAGGTAAACAAACACACCCCCTCGCATACGACAACAAACATGGCATGACACATAACATACAGGAGGAACACACAGATCCATAAACCGTGACATTACATGCTGGTTTCAAGAGTTAAACCAGAAGGTTGCCGCTTAGGTTTTATCTGTGTAAGTTTATCAAATCATAACACAATTAGACAAAAATTTGATTTCAAAAAGTTACTTACATTGGCTTTGGCCGCCTTTTTGATCAATTCTCCACCTCTTCCTCTTCAAACTGTAGATCTGATGTGTTACAGATCAGAGATTTCTTTAAGAGTCTTTGAGCCTCAAAGTGGTCACCTAAATGAAATGTTAATAGTAACGTTAAAATGTTTCATATTCAACAAGTAAAAAAATACATAATTATAGACAATAGAACAGTATGAAACTGAGTAAAATAGTTTATATTTTTTGATATTTGCTTACAACAGCCATTTTGATTATATACCAAAAACATACCACATGATTTTATGACTCTGACATCATACATTTTCCAGTCAGGCCCAGGTTCCTCAGAATTTTTCACCTTTCGCCCTGTTCACTCTTTCCTCATTTCGGTAGTTTGGCCGATAGACAACTCCATCACTTAACCACATTTGTGGCACCACTGCTACAGTTTATTGATCAGGAACTTGATTAAGTAGAACATTCTTAATTAAAAAGATTGAAACAAACAGCAAAATATAACTTTTTTTGTTAGTATTACTATATAATACAATATATGGTCATTGTTAATCTATTGCTGTGGTATTTACAGATGTTGCAGAAATTTCTCAGATTTTCATGAGAAACGTGTAGAAATACAAATAGTGTGCACAATTATGAGACCCAATACTTACTGATTATTAGTTTAGGGTAAGTCTGTCTACCTTGGGTTATTTTGCTAAGTTTATAATATTTTGCGATATCAGATAAAAAAAAAAACTTATATATGGTCAACATTACGGAATAAAGCATCAAGACCTGCTGTGTAATATGTGGCCTTATTGCACTCAGTTGAGTCAACTGAAAATTTACTGCAAAGCTGATCTGAAAGAGTATTGTGTAAAATATTGTATTGTGCTATATTAATAAAATCTGTACTCTATCTGCTAAATGTAATGTAAAATGACAATCATCACATATAAGACACAAGCAACTTTCAGTGAGTTTGTCAGTGAGGTTTCGGATCTGGAGTCGGACATGTTAGCCGTGTTATTCCGGGCTGCTTCGGCCGTGGGACTGGAGATGGCTTGTCCCCCAGAACCGCGGCCGGACTGCTTAGATGGTGCTACGTGGGGGTGAAGAAGGCGAAGCCTTCTAGACCCCCCCGGCCCCTTCTTCCCGGAGGTACACAGAGAGCTCACGCAGGCATGGAGGGCACCTTTTTCTGCCCGGTCCTCGTGCGCTCCCGCTCTCACCTCCCTCGATGACGGAGCGGCCAGGGGTTATGAGGCGATTCCCCAGGTGGAGCGTGCTCTGTCCGCAGAGCTGCTCCACTCGGAGAGGTCCGCCCTCACTCCCTACCAAAGCGTGCAGGTTATCTGAGTCTCTCACGGCCAGAGCCTGCACTGCTGCAGGCCAGGCCACCTCCGCTCTGCACGCTATGGCCACCTATCAATGCTACCAAGCCGAGAAGCTGGCCAAGATGCAGGAGGGCGGTTCTCCCCCAGGCTTGCTGCATGAGCTCCGCACGGCAACCGATTATGCTCTCATGACTATTAAATCGGCTGCTCGTGCCCTGGGGAAGACGATGGCCACATTAGTGGTCCAGGAATGCCACCCCTGGCCGAGCTTGGCGATATGAGAGACGTTGACAAAGCTTGCTTTCTTAACACTCCCGTATCCCAGGCTGGCCTTTTCGGCGACACCGTCGAGGAGTTCACCCAGGAATTCTCCGCGGTGAAAAGCAGTCCAAGGCGAGGGGTGAGGTCATCTATCAGCGGGCTCGAAAAACTGCTCCTCCCGCTGCCCCTTCCGCTGCGGTTGCTCTTCGCCGAGGGCGTCCACCCGCGGCTTCATCTGCTCCGCTTTCGCTGCCCGCTCCGGCCAGGCGGCAATGCCGAGCCTCCCGCGGGACTGCAACGCCCCTGCCCCAGGGCGCCGCTAAGTCCAGTAAACGGACCGCGAAGCGTTCCTGGGACGGGCCATTCGGAAAAGAGGGGACCTGCTCTTTCCTCGGTGGGGGGCCGAGGATTATTAAATCAGTCCACAACGACTTTAAACTCCTCGCTGCCGGCCCCTGGGCTGGCGGCAACCAAATTTCCAAAAGAGCAGTTTCCTCTCTCTCCGGATGCGCGAGCCCGAGTACTGCCAGTCTGGGACGCTCCGCCTTTCAGCTCGCAGCACCGGGACCCTTCGCCTCAGGCCCTCAGAGTGCAGCAGGACGGACTCCTTTCTCTCACTCTGGCCTCACCGCGGGATCCAGGGAGGAAGGTAAGAGAAATTCTCTTATTTTCAGCTCTTCCCCGGGACGCACCGCTTCCCGGGATGAGCACTCCCATCCCGAGCTGCCCCTCCGCTGGCACGTCAGTGATCGCTCCGATGGTGCCATTAGCGCGCGCTCTGCCAGCCTGGTTAGCGCTGCCCAGCGCATCGCGGTGGCTCATACGGACGGTCAGACTCGGCTATGCGATTCAGTTCGCTATTCGCCCTCCCAAGTTCACGGGTGTCCTTTTCACGAGGGTGATCCCCGTGAGCGCCCCTGTCTTGCGAGAGGAGATTGCGGTCCTCCTGGCGAAGGACGCAATCGAGCAGGTCCCTCCAGCCGAGATGGAGTCCGGGTTCTACAGCCCGTATTTCATCGTGCCCAAAAAAGAGCGGGGGGTTAAGACCAATCCTAGATCTGCGCAGACTGAACTGTCATTTACACTAAATGCTTTCAGAATGCTTACGCAGAAACGCTTGCTTCAGAGCGTCCGTCCACAAGATTGGTCTGCAGCCATAGACCTGAAGGACGCGTATTTTCATGTCTCTATTCTTCCACGCCACCGCCCTTTTCTCCGGTTTGCGTTCGAAGAACGAGCATGGCAGTACAAAGTCCTCCCCTTCGAGCTCTCTCTGTCTCCGCGGGTTTTCACCAAGCTCGCGGAGGGTGCTCTGCGCCACTGCGGCTTGCGGGCATCCGCACACTCAACTATCTCGATGACTGGCTCATTCTAGCCTCCTCTCGCGATCAGTTGATTATGCTTCGGCACCTGGACCAGTTGGGGTTTCAGGTCAACCGAGAGAAGAGCAAACTGTGCAGAGGATCTCTTACTCCCCCTAAGGCCGACGACCTAGCCTGGGTCCCACGGGGCACTTAATAGGGGCTTTCCGGACGGCTGTTCCCGGACGCTGCGCGCCGCCCCCTAGATGATTTTTCCCGGCCCCTACGACCAAGCAGGCCCCTAGGGGGGGGGCCCCCCGACCCGCTCCGAGGCGACGCCTCCCCCCTAGCTCCCCCGGTGGCCGCGCGGAACGCCGTTGAACAAGTCATCTTTTTCGACCCATTCTGTTGCAATCTGGCGTTCGCCACGGGGTGGCAGCGGACTGACAGAGACCCCCTACGTGGGAGCGCCGAATAGGTGAGGGCTGGGAGTCTGGGGAAAGACTAAACCTCCCCCTTACAGCCTATATGTCAGAAGAGCGCCAGCCCACCCTGCCGGGACCCCTCCCACCGCCCACGGACAGCCTATTCGTCCCCCTGAACACCTATATGGGCACAAACAGCCTATCTGTCCCCCTGAACACCTATATGGGCACGAACAGCCTATCTGTCCCCCTGAACACCTAAATTGTGGGAACAACCCATACATCTCTCTGAACACCAATGTGGCCACGAACAGCCTATTTGTCCCCCTGAACACTTATGTGGCCACAAACAGCCTATCTGTCCCCCTGAACACCTAAATTGTGGGAACAACCCATACATCTCTCTGAACACCAATGTGGCCACGAACAGCCTATCTGTCCCCCTGAACACTTATGTGGCCACAAACAGCCTATCTGTCCCCCTGAACACCTAAATTGTGGGAACAACCCATACATCTCTCTGAACACCAATGTGGCCACGAACAGCCTATTTGTCCCCCTGAACACTTATGTGGCCACAAACAGCCTATCTGTCCCCCTGAACACCTAAATTGTGGGAACAACCCATACATCTCTCTGAACACCAATGTGGCCACGAACAGCCTATCTGTCCCCCTGAACACTTATGTGGCCACAAACAGCCTATCTGTCCCCCTGAACACCTAAATTGTGGGAACAACCCATACATCTCTCTGAACACCAATGTGGCCACGAACAGCCTATTTGTCCCCCTGAACACTTATGTGGCCACAAACAGCCTATCTGTCCCCCTGAACACCTAAATTGTGGGAACAACCCATACATCTCTCTGAACACCAATGTGGCCACGAACAGCCTATCTGTCCCCCTGAACACTTATGTGGCCACAAACAGCCTATCTGTCCCCCTGAACACCTAAATTGTGGGAACAACCCATACATCTCTCTGAACACCAATGTGGCCACGAACAGCCTATTTGTCCCCCTGAACACTTATGTGGCCACAAACAGCCTATCTGTCCCCCTGAACACCTAAATTGTGGGAACAACCCATACATCTCTCTGAACACCAATGTGGCCACGAACAGCCTATTTGTCCCCCTGAACACTTATGTGGCCACAAACAGCCTATCTGTCCCCCTGAACACCTAAATTGTGGGAACAACCCATACATCTCTCTGAACACCAATGTGGCCACGAACAGCCTATCTGTCCCCCTGAACACTTATGTGGCCACAAACAGCCTATCTGTCCCCCTGAACACCTAAATTGTGGGAACAACCCATACATCTCTCTGAACACCAATGTGGCCACGAACAGCCTATTTGTCCCCCTGAACACTTATGTGGCCACAAACAGCCTATCTGTCCCCCTGAACACCTAAATTGTGGGAACAACCCATACATCTCTCTGAACACCAATGTGGCCACGAACAGCCTATCTGTCCCCCTGAACACCTATGTGGCCACAAACAGCCTATCTATTCCCCTGAACACCTAAGTGGCCAGTAACGACTTATCTGTCCCCATGAACACCTAAGTGCCAAGTAACGATCTACAAGTCCCCCTGGATGCCAACGTGGCCACGATCAACCACTCAAGCCCTCGGAACGCCAAAGTTGCCAGGAACAAAGCAGTCGTAGATTATTCAATAAAACAATATCTTATTAGGCTGTCTTTGGACATCCCACTAGGCTGTTTGTGGTCATCCCACCTGTAGCTTATTAGGCTGTCTGTGGACATCCCACCTTTAGCTTATTAAGCTGTCTGTGGACATCCCACTAGGCTGTCTGTGGACATCCCATCTGTAGCTTATTAGGCTGTCTGTGGACATCCCGACTGTAGCTTATTAGGCTGTCTGTGGACATCCCACTAGGCTGTTTGTGGTCATCCCACCTGTAGCTTATTTGAACAGAGCGAGGTAGGCTGTCCGTGGACACCCCTGTAAAAGGTCACTATTCACAGCAGGAGCAGTTTTGGGGTTCATTAGGGGGAGTAGAGGGGTCAGGAAGCCCCACCCAGCAGTTTTTTCCACATCAGAGCTCACCAAAAGGCTTCTGTGGCCTAAAAAAGCACTGTCCACAAACAGCCTATTTGGGCCCTTTCAAATAAGTTACACGTGGGATGTTTTACATGATCCACCCACCCAAGTGGTCAAACTTCAACAGATCCACAAAAAAAACCTTTGGAGGTGGATCCCCACATCCCCCTGAGTTGCCCCCTGCTGTCAAAACCTCAAAATTCCACTGTCCAGCAACCACCTATTTTTATGAATGGAATAGATTGTAGGTGGGATGTCCAGATCTCTGCTTCTGGACACAGCAGAGAGCCCAAACCTGCATTCCTGTGCTAGTCTAGGCATGCCCTGTCCATGCTGTGAATTTGAAGAAGATTGGAGAAACTTGAAAATCTGACCAAAAAAATCTCTAAGGGGTACCCCTTTGAGTTTTTTTTGGTCAAATTTTCAAGTTTCTCCAAACTTCCCCAAATTCACCCCCTGGACAGGATGTGTCCAGACTAGCACAGAAATGCAGGTTTGGGCTCTCTACAGTGTCCAGAAGCTGAGATCTGGACATCCCACGTACAATCTATCCCATTGTATGAAATAGGCTGTTCGTGGACAGTGGAATTTTAACATTTTGTCAACTTGATGTGGCCTAGGGGGGCTTGCATATACACCTCAATAGGTTTTTTTGGCACTTTTTTTAGATTTTGTGGCTCTAGCAGATGGATCAAGAAAAAACATCCCACCTGTAACTTATTTTAACAGGCCTAGGTAGGCTGTCCGTGGACACCCCTGTTAAAGGTCACCATTCAGAGCAGGAACAATTTTGGAGTACATCATTGGGAGCAGAGGGGTCAGTAATCCCTGCCATGCAGTTTTTTCCTCATCATATCTCACGAAACAACTTCTGTGGCCGAAAAAAGCACTGTCCACGAACAGCCTATCTGGGCCCATTCAAATAAGTTACACGTGGGATGTTTTACATGGTCCACCCACCCAAGTGGTCAAACTTCAACAGATCCACAAAAAAAAACCTTTGAAGGGGGATCCCCAGCTCCCTCTGAGTTGCCCCCTGCTTTTAAAACCTCAAAATTCCACTGTCCAGCAACCACCTATTTTTATGAATGGAATAGATTGTACGTGGGATGTCCAGATCTCAGCTTCTACAAGGGCTAGCAAGCTGAAACCTGGCCTCCTGCTCTAATCTGGACATGCCCTGTCCAGGGTGTGAATTTGGAGAAGTTTGAAGAAGGTTGAAAATTTGACCAAAAAAAACTCAAAGGGGTACCCCTTTGAGTTTTTTTTAGTCAAATTTTCAAGTTTCTCCAAACTTCACCAAATTCACCCCCTGGACAGGATGTGTACAGACTAGCACAGAAATGCAGGTTTGGGCTCTCTGCTGTGTCCAGAAGCTGAGATCTGGACATCCCACGTACAATCTATCCCATTGTATGAAATAGGCTGTTCGTGGACAGTGGAATTTCAAGGTTTCGAAACTTGTAGGTGGCCCAGGGGGGCTTGCCCTTTCACCTCAATACGTTTTTTTTGGCACTTTTTGAGGTTTTCCAGCTCACAGATGGATAAAAAAAAAAAACATCCCACCTGTAACTTATTTGAACAGAGCGAGGTAGGCTGTCCGTGGACACCCCTGTAAAAGGTCACTATTCACAGCAGGAACAGTTTTGGGGTTCATTAGGGGGAGTAGAGGGGTCAGGAAGCCCCACTCAGCAGTTTTTTCCACATCAGAGCTCACCAAAAGGCTTCTGTGGCCTAAAAAAGCACTGTCCACGAACAGCCTATCTGGGCCCACTCAAATAAGTTACACGTGGGATGTTTTACATGGTCCACCCACCCAAGTGGTCAAACTTCAACAGATCCCCAAAAAAACCTTTGAAGGGGGATCCCCAGCTCCCCCTGAGTTGCCCCCTGCTTTTAAAACCTCAAAATTCCACTGTCCAGCAACCACCTATTTTTATGAATGGAATAGATTGTACGTGGGATGTCCAGATCTCAGCTTCTACAAGGGCTAGCAAGCTGAAACCTGGCCTCCTGCTCTAATCTGGACATGCCCTGTCCAGGGTGTGAATTTGGAGAAGTTTGAAGAATGTTGAAAATCTGACCAAAAAAAACTCAAAGGGGTACCCCTTTGAGTTTTTTTTGGTCAAATTTTCAAGTTTCTCCAAACTTCCCCAAATTCACCCCCTGGACAGGGCATGTCCAGACTAGCACAGAAACGCAGGTTTGGGCTTTCTACATTGTCCAGAAGCTGAGATCTGGACATCCCACGTACAATCTATCCCATTGTATGAAATAGGCTGTTCGTGGACAGTGGAATTTCAAGGTTTCGAAACCTGTAGGTGGCCCAGGGGGACTTGCCCTTTCACCTCAATAGGTTTTTTTGGCACTTTTTGAGGTTTTCCAGCTCACAGATGGATAAAAAAAAACATCCCACCTGTAACTTATTTGAACAGAGCGAGGTAGGCTGTCCGTGGACACCCCTGTAAAAGGTCACTATTCACAGCAGGAACAGTTTTGGGGTCCATTAGGGGAAGTAGAGGGGTCAGGAAGCCCCACCCAGCAGTTTTTTCCACATTAGAGCTCACCAAAAGGCTTCTGTGGCCTAAAAAAACACTGTCCACGAACAGCCTATTTGGGCCCTTTCAAATAAGTTACACGTGGGACCTTCTTGTTTAAACAGTCAAAGAGACCTTTATTTTGGCGCAAAACGGTGGGGGCTTCGACTACAGTTTTGTCATGGCCCCCTGCACCACCTATTCAAATTTCGTACCCCTCGGTGCAGGGGAAGCACTTGAAAAAAATCTGAAAGAAATATTCAGTGAAAATTATTCAATCCGCCCATCCCCCGCCCAGCCAATTAAGCATTTGCAAAGGACCTGCGGGCCCCAAACTTTGAGGATCTTTTAAGGGACCCCTGAGGGTCAGACCATATCAATTCGAAGCCGTTTCGGGCCACGGGGGCCATTCCGCAGGGCGTCCACGAACCACCTATAAAAATGAATGGGATAAGTTACACGTGTCATGGGCTCTGTATCGGCCCCCGAGGGTCCGAGGGGCTCCAAACTTGGTCTGCTGGCAGCCTAAGGGCCCCCAAACACCATACTAAGACCACAAGTGCCTCGCTCGAACGCAACTCTTAATTGGCAAGGCAGAGCAAATCTCTCACTCAGGCCTCTTTCACCTATGCACTCTAAGTCTGTCTCATGAATGACTTTGCATGTTTGAGGTGAACTTTGCATCCTCAAAGGTCAGGGGTTATTTGGGTAGTTAGGGGGGGGTCAGGGACCCCCTCCAACAGTGCCTGTCAAGTCAGAGCTCACCAAACGGCTTCTGTGGCCTAAAAAAGCACTGTCCGCGAACAGCCTATCTGGGCCCATTCAAATAAGTTACACGTGGGACTTGTTGTTTGAGCGGTCAAAGGGACCTTTATTTTGGCGCAAAACGGTGGGGGCTTCGACTACAGTTTTGTCAAGGCCCCCTGCACCACCTATTCAAATTTTGCACCCCTCGGTGCAGGGGAAGCACTTGAAAAAAAATCTGAAAGAAATATTCAGTGAAAATTATTCAATCCGCCCATCCCCCGCCCAGCCAATTAAGCACTTGCAAAGGACCTGCGGGCCCCAAACTTTGAGGATCTTTTAAGGGGCCCCTGAGGGTCAGACCATATCAATTCGGAGCCATTTGGGACCACGGGGGCCATTCCGCGGAGCGTCCACGAACCACCTATTAAAATGAATGGGATAAGTTACACGTGTCAGCGGCCCCCCTTCGGCCACCGAGGGTCCGAGAGACCCCAGATTTGGCACAGAGTTGCGTCACAAGGCCCTCGGTCACCTACCGAAAGGGCTAGCTCGAGGAGCGCCCCCAAAAATTTTTTGAGCTCTTCATACATCCCTCTGTCTCTCATACAGCTCTATACGATGAGGCCTAAGAGGGTGTTTTTGTCGGCCAGGCCTAAAATGCTCAGAAAGCAGCTAGGGCCACGGACCTTGGGGACCTGGCTGGGGGGCCGGTGGCGGTACTCTGTGCCAAATTTGGGGGTCCTGCGACTTTTTGACCCCCTGTACGGCCATGTCCCTCCTGCAACTTATTCAATGGAATTTCATAGGTGGTTTGCGGTCATGGGGGGCTTTTTTGAGCAAATTAGCGCGTGCGACCGCGGAACTTGGGGGCCCGACTCAGGGGCCCGTGACGTAACATATATGTCAGTTCGGGCCGATCGAGCAACGTCAGCGTTCCCATGTACACGGAAGCCATCTGCGACCCGACACTCTGGGACTCGTGTCGGGGGCCCCAACACGACCCCCGTGCCGATTTTCGGGGCCCTCTGACCTTTCGACCTCTCGGGAGCCAACGTCCCACGTGCAACTTATTTCAATGTAAACTCCATAGGTGGTTCGCGGTCATGGGGGGCTTTTTTGAGCAAATTAGACCGTGTGACCGCGGAACTTGGGGGCCCGACTCAGGGGCCCGTGACGTAACATATATGTCAGTTCGGGGCCGATCGGGCAACGTCAGCGCTCCCATGTACACGGAAGCCATCTGCGGCCCGACACTCTGGGACTCGTGTCGGGGGCCCCAACACGACCCCCATGCCAATTTTTGGGGCCCTCTGACCTTTCGACCCCTCGGGAGCCAACGTCCCACGTGCAACTTATTTCAATGTAAACTCCATAGGTGGTTCGCGGTCATTGGGGGTTTTTTTGAGCAAATTTGCCAGTGCGACCGCGGAACTTGGGGGCCTGATTCAGGGGCCCGTGACGTAACATATATGTCAATTTGGGGCCGATCGGGCACTTTCCACGAAACACCTACAAAATGAATGGAATAAGTTGCACGTGTCACGGGCCCCGGATGGGCCCCCGAGGGTCCGAGGGACTCCAAATTTGGCCTGCTGGCAGCCTAGGGGCCCCCGAACAACATACTGAGAGCACAAGTGCCTCGCTCGAACACAACTCTTAATTGGCTCCTCAGCCCAACTTTCACACAAAGGCCTCTTTAGCCTTTAGACCCCAAGACTGTCTTGAGTCACTTTGTGTGTATTTAGGGGATTTTTTTTTTGGCACGCTATAAAACGTTCATGAGACCTACTGGGGCCCTGAAATTCGAGGTGCCGTGTCGGGGGCCCCTGCGCGACCACCACGTCGAATTTGGGGGCCCTCTGACCTTTTGACCTCTTGGGAGCCAACGTCCCACGTGCAACTTATTCAATGTAAACTCCATAGGTGGTTCGCGGTCATGGGGGGCTTTTTTGAGCAAATTAGATCGTGTGACCGCGGAACTTGGGGGCCTGATTCAGGGGCCCGTGACGTAACATATATGTCAGTTCAAGGCCGATCGGGCAACGTCGGCACTTGCATGTACACGGAAGCCATCTGCGGCTCGACACTCTGGGACTCGTGTCGGGGGCCCCAACACGACCCCCGTGCCGATTTTCGGGGCCCTCTGACCTTTCGACCCCTCGGGAGCCAACGTCCCACGTGCAACTTATTTCAATGTAAAGTCCATAGGTGGTTCGCGGTCATTGGGGGTTTTTTTGAGCAAATTTGCCAGTGCGACCGCGGAACTTGGGGGCCTGATTCAGGGGCCCGTGACGTAACATATATGTCAATTTGGGGCCGATCGGGCACTTTCCACGAAACACCTACAAAATGAATGGAATAAGTTGCACGTGTCACGGGCCCCGGATGGGCCCCCGAGGGTCCGAGGGACTCCAAGTTTGGCCTGCTGGCAGCCTAGGGGCCCCCACACACCATACTAAGAGCACAAGTGCCTCGCTCAAACGCAACTCTTAATTGGCAAGGCAGAGCAAATCTCTCACACATGCCTCTTTCACCTATGCACTGCAAGTCTGTCTCAGGAATGACTTTGCATGTTTGAGGTGAACTTTGCACCCTCAAAGTTTAGGGGTTATTTGGGTAGTTAGGAGGGGTCAGGGACCTCATCCGACAGTGTGTGTCAAGTCAGAGCTCACCAAACGGCTTCTGTGGCCTAAAAAAGCCCTGTCCGCGGACAGCCTAAAAATAAGTTGCCCGTGGGACCTTTTTCTTTGAGTGGTCAAAGGGACCTTTGTTTTGGCGCAAAACGTTGGGGGCTTCGACTACAGTTTCGTCAAGGCCCCCTGCACCACCTATTCAAATTTCATTCGCCTCGGTGCAGGGAAAGCACTTGAAAAAAAATCTGAAAAAATATTCAGAGAAAATTATCTAATCCGCCCATCCCCCGCCCAGCCAATTAAGCACTTGCAAAGGTCCTGCGGGCCCCAAACTTTGCGGATCGTTTGATGGGCCCCTGAGGGTCAGACCATATTAATTCGGAGTCGTTTCGGACCACGGGGGCCAATTCGGGGGGCGTCCACGAAACACCTACCAAATGAATGGAATAAGTTACACGTGTCAGCGGCCGCCGTTCGGCCACCGGGGACCCGAGGGGCCCCAAATTTGGCACAAAGTTGCGTCACAAAGCCCTCTGGCGCATACCGAGAGGGCTAGCTCGAGGGACACCCTGAAAATTTTTATGGATTTTTCGTATGTCCCTCTGTCTCACATAGAGCTCTATGGGATGAGGCCTGAAAGGGTGGTTTTGTTGGCCAGGCCTAAAATGTTCAGAAAGCAGCTAGGGCCACGGAACTTGGGGGCCTGGCTGGGGGGCTGGCGGCGGTACTCTGTGCCAAATTTGGGGGTCCTGCGACCTTTTGACCTCTCGGAAGCCATCGTCCCACGTGCAACTTATTCAATGTAAACTCCGTAGGTGGTTCGCGGTCATGGGGGGCTTTTTTGAGCAAATTGGCCCCTGCGACCGTGGAACTTTGGTGGCGGCCCTGGGGCCCCGTGACGCAACATATATGTCAGTTTGGGGCCAATCGGGCGCCGTCCACGAAACACCTATGAAAATGAATGGGATAAGTTGCACGTGGGACGTCCAGCCGTTTGGCCCCTAAGGGACCGTTCGGCCCCAGACTTGAAGTTTCGGTACTCTCTGGGGGTCGAGAAGACTACTGCGGCCTTTCTATGGCATCTTGGAAACAATTTTTTTCCAGTGACCAAAAACGAGTGCTCGTTAGCGCAGAGGGCACCTGGCGGGCATGTCCAGGCGGTTCCCGGGCACGACGGTCTCTTTGTGCACGATGATGAAAAATAGGTGTTTAGGGTCATTAAAGGCACTCTACGGAGAATGAGGGAGAAGAGGGTAAAAAAAACAGACAGTCGGGGGATCGGCGGGCATTTTGGGGGTCAAAGGTCAGTTTTTGCACAATAGGCAGTCAGGGGGACCAATAGGCACTTTTTGGACAATAGGCAGTCAGGGGGACCAATAGGCACTCTGCGGGCAGTGAGGAAGAGGAAGGTGAAGAATAGGCAGTCAGGGGGATCAATAGGCTCTCAGCGGACAGTGAGGAAGAGGAGGGTGGTGAATAGGTGGTCAGGGGGATCAATAGGCAGTCTGCGGGCGACGAAGAGGGTGAAGGGGTGTCGATAGGAGCTCAGGGGGACATTTAGGCACTTTGTGGACAAAAAGGTGGTCAGGGGGACGACTAGGCATTTGGGGGGATGGGGGGGGCTTCGGGAGTGACCCACGAAGAGCTTGGACACCCCCGAAGGCGTCCGTTCGGAGCCTAGGGCCGATTTGGTGGCCTTACCTCCGTTTTAGTAAAAGTGACAAGTAGTCATTCACTTAAGTGGTTCGTGGCGTCCAAATAATGAGTACGATCCCTCGAACCAACTATGCGTCATCTGGCAACTTATTTCCATTCAAAAATTTCCACGAACAGCCTAGTTTCCCTTACCTCGGGCTGGAGCTGGATTCGGTTGCTATGGTTGCGCGCCTCTCTGAGGAGCGCGCCAGGCTAATGCTTTCCTGTGTAACGAGCTCCACAGGAAAATAGTGGTCCCACTGAAATGTTTTCAGAGGCTCCTGGGGCATATGGCATCCGCAGCCGCTGTCTCGCCGCTCGGTTTGCTTCATATGAGACCACTTCAGCGTTGGCTTCGCGATCGAGTCCCCAGACGGGCATGGCGCGCGGGTACGCACCAGGTGAACATCACTCTGCTGTGTCTCCGCACCCTCAGCCCCTGGACGGATCTGGCTTTTCTACAGGCCGGAGTGCAGGTCTTGTTTGTTGCGCCCCTCTGGCCCAACCGGACCTGGGTTTCGGAGCTCACACTCCTCGCGGCGGCCCCTCCTTGGCGCATTCCCCTAAGGGAGGACCTCCTCTCTCAGGGACGGGGCACCATCTGGCACCCACGCCCAGATCTCTGGAACCTCCACGTGTGGTCCATAGACAGAGTGCGGAGGACTTTGGTGACTTACCGCCCGCGGTACTTAACACCATCACTCAGGCTAGAGCACCCTCTACGAGGCATGCCTACGCCCTGAAGTGGAGTCTATTCTCTGAGTGGTGCGCTTCTCCCCGAGAAGACCCCCGAACTTGCCAGATTAGCATTGTGTTATCCTTCCTTCAGGATAAGCTGGAGCGTAGGCTGTCACCCTCCACACTGAAGGTTTACGTGGCTGCATCTCCGCTCATCATGACGCGGTGGATGGCAACACGCTCGGGAAGCATGATCTAATCATCCGATTCCTCAGAGGCGTGCGGCGATTAAATCCATCCCGCCCCCCTCTCATGCCCTCTTGGATCTCTCTTTAGTCCTGGTGGGTCTGCAGAGAGATCTGTTTTAGCCACTCGATTCGGTATTCTGTCATTATGACAGCTCTGCTGATCGCATTGGCGCCATTCAAGAGAGTTGGGGATCTGGAGGCATTTTCGGTCAGCGAATCGTGCCTTGAATTCGGGCCGGGTTACTCTCACGTTGTCCTGAGACCCCGACCTGGCTATGTGCCCAAGGTTCCTACCACCCCATTTAGAGATCAGGTGGTGAACCTGCAAGCGCTGCCTGCGGAGGAGGCAGGCTCAGCCCACTCACTGCTTTGTCCCGTTCGCGCTTTGCGCCTTTACGTGGAACGAACGCAAAATGTAAGATCATGTGAACAGCTCTTTATCTGTTATGGTGGCCGGCAGAAGGGAAGTGCCGTGTCAAAACAGAGGTTGGCCCACTGGTTAGTTGATGCCATCGCCCTCGCTTATCAATGCCAGGGCGAGCCGCGCCCTCCTAGCGTGAGAGCGCACTCCACTAGAGGTGTCGCTTCCTCATTGGCGCCTCTCTCACAGATATCTGCAGAGCTGCGGGTTGGGCGACACCTAACACATTTGCGAGGTTTTATAACCTCCGAGTGGAGCGGTTTTCTCCCGGTTATTGGGAAATCCCAATCAATCGGGGGAGAATTAAGCTCGGTGTCACAAACGCTTGCTGCGCCAGGCTCCCTAAACCGGAGATGCGTGCGCTTTTTCCTATTCTACTAGTAAGTTTCCCTTCCCAGGCGAACCCTAGAGAATTCCTCCGAGGCCCCCAGCATCGACTCAGCGGAGGAGTCGAGTGCATGGCTCAGTGTGCGGTTGGTATGCCCATTAGGTCTACACGCATATTGAGGATCGGTGCCAGCTATGTGCATCCCCATTTGGTGATGTCATATGCATTATTACCACGGTGTGTTCCCCCTTATTAGGCGGTCCCGTGTCTTCCCTAAACCGCTAACCAGCTTATCATATGTAGCACTCCCCCTCATTAGGGCTAGTCCATATGTCTCCTTACCATCAGGTCTCCCCTTTTAGGGTAGCAGGTGGTCTCCGCTGCGTCCTCCCCCTTCGGGGACTGGCACGCTTTCCCAACGTACTGTCGTATTTCCAAAATCCCTAGTCTATATTAGCTAGGTAAAAGCACACTTACGACCCCCGAATTAAAACTTTTATTCCCATGTAATGGTAATATGTTGGGCCTAGGGGACGTTGGAAGGTTGCGCTCTTGGTGATGTCAGTGCGCTCACGCTTTGGCTTGGCAAACTACAAATCAGGAGCGCGACAGGCTTAGCTGCTGTGGCGCTTTCCATACTGTCTCCCAAAAGTCTGTTTAATACAGACACACGTAGAAGTTCCCATATGAAGGGGAACGTCCTGGTTACGTACGTAACCCACGTTCCCCGAATAGGGAACGGAGACGTGTGTCTCCACTGCCACAGCACCTGAGTCTCCAGCTGGGAGCTGAGCGATCGGCTCCTCAGCAGGCAAATTCTGATGAGCTGGCTCCAGCAGCCGACTGATATAGCCCTAATTGGCTCATCAGTTTCAGCTGTGGAGCTAAGCTTCGCCAGTTCAATTGGCATTTCATTGGCCCGTTTTCTTATCTTCAGAAGTGATTGGTCGTCTAAAGTACTCCCAAAAGTCTGTTTAATACAGACACACGTCTCCGTTCCCTGTTCGGGGAACGTGGGTTACGTACGTAACCAGGACGATCTTTGCCATATATTTTACCGAAATGATTAACAAATATCTAAGTAAAGTTTGATCATACTGTGTGTGGCAGGATAGTCTAGGGTTTACTAAAATGGCAATACCAGAGAAAAGTAGCATGAAATTACTGTACATATTTCGATCCAGAAAGGTACTTAACACTACCGGCCCCGTGTACAGGAGAAATTGCCTCAATTCAGTGGCCTTCCAGCGATCTAATTCTCTTAGCGATCGGGTCTTTCGGGCAAACTCCACAGGATTATAGGAACGCATCTCCACCAGCTTAGCAGACATTCTTTATAATATGTTTGCAGGAACTCTAAAATTCAGAGGACCCCTGAGCTAAATGTTCAACAAGCGCCTAACCACACCTAAACAAACCAAATGCATATAATCTAGAGGGAATTGTGAAACCATACCAACACTGCTGCCATGAAATGGACATGGCCCATCATGATGATGACTCTCACCAACCATGTTTTCAAATGAATCATCTGTCCTTAGTGCATAGTCTGTATATGGGTATGTCATGCGTCTGTTAATGTATTTCCCAGGCTGAGCAAACTTGTCACAACCATGGTAGCCATTGTGCCCCTTTGTGTTTTTAACAAAGGACCTGGCTGGTGTGTCACAAATACCTGTGTCCAGCTCAAGCTTTAGTGACTTTCCTTCTATATCAAAACATTTTTCAAGTTTTTGCAACTCAGTAACAAAATCTCCAAGAAACTCTTTTGCTGAGCTTGGTTTTTTTGGTCCACAGTACAAACCTATCAATACTGGTTCTTTCATGGGAACACTCAGTAGCAGACCAAGGATTGGCCACAGTTGCAGACTAGAGCTCTTGAACAAAGGAAGTCCATCAATGTTTATTTGCAGCTTTAAAGCTGCGGTCACACTTGACTTTTCCTCCCATAGACTTCCATTCATACGCACACGAATGCGTCAGACCGGAAACGCAGGATCCTGCGATGGGTTTTCGCACTTCGCTGCGTGAAGTCTAGACAAGATACAGCTGCAGATACGCACTTTACTATAGGATCATTTCTGTGACACTGCATAGCAACAATTAAATTTTTTACAGTACTGTGATGGTTGGGTTTAGGGTTGGGGTGGGGTAGACGGTGATAAAATACATTTATTAGGAAATTTAATAAATAATTTAAGTAAATTTCTTTCAGTTCCGGCCGCAACCGTATCTGATGATCTGACCTCTAGCAACAAAGTTCGCTGCGTGGCAAAGTTCAAGCTAGGTGAACTTTGAACTGCAAATTTGCTTCAGGTGGTTCGTGAGACCAATAGAAAAACAAACCGTAGCATGACCTTTCTGTTCAGAAAAAAAATGGAGGAAGCTCTAATTATATCCGTGTCTCTTCGCCCTATTTTATACAATACCTCCCTAAAGGATTATAAAAATCAAATAAAAAAAGAAGCAGCTTGGTTCGCAGTCTCTGTGGAAACGGGAATAGATGGTACATTTTAAAACTACAATGAATGAATGAAGTAACACTTTTTTTTCAAAGAGTCAAATGTCAGAATATTTTGAGAACTCAAGAGTGTTCCTAAAGATGTTTGGTGACCACACTTAACGGATAAAATAGTTTGATAAAACTGTTTTAGTAAATTGCACCAACATATTTTATACTGAAATATAAAAAAATATTAATTTTCATAGTGCCAACTTTTATATATGTGTGTGTGCATGCACACACATACAGACAGACAGATACAAAGAGATACTATATTTGTATATGTGCGTGCACACATTGCATAGTCTTATATTTAATATAAATATAATTATTGTATGCATATATAAATGTATGTTTATTAATATGTAGATCCTAATGTTTTTTTTATTTTCCAGTTGAAACTTGCAAGAAAAAATGGCGTGGCCTCAGAGATACGTACATGAGGGAGAGAAGGATAGAAAGAGACAGTAAGAGAAGTGGTAGTTAAGGAGGAGAGAGAAAAAAATTGAGGTTTTTTGACATCATGAGATTTATTGAAGTGTTTGTGGTGGAACGAACAACAACTACCAATTTCCCACAAGAGAAGAGGATGACTCAACAATCAGGCACATGCCAGCAGGTGATTCATTGTTTTGTAATATGATTTATGAAAAATAGAAATGCATTGTATATGTACCAGGATATGCACTACAGATATTTGTTGAAGCACTGAAATACTTTCAAATATTTTGAAATTAAAATAGCAGGTTTCGCATGGCAATGGGAACCCTGTGACAGGCAGCAGCAGTCAGGTCCTTGGTGTCATCACTCAGGTCCCAGGAATCACAAGACAGGTACATGTCAGAAGACAGTTCTGTATCAAATCATACGTTCACTACATTTTTCCATGTTATAATAAAGCATCTTTAATTTTAAAAGGTTTACTTATGACCAAAATATTTCATGGTGTTATTGAATTTTTTAAAATATATTTCTCAGGTTTAAGTTCCCTTGTGTAGGAGTGTGTGCTACTTGACAATGTAAATGTCATAAAAACATTTGTTGACAAATTAAGGTCTTTTCAATGATGTAGGTCTTCGACAGTGAGGTGCTAAGCAGCCAGTTCCCCGGCAGTCAGGTTCTCAGCAGGCAGATCCCCGTCAGCGTGATTGCTAACAGCCAGCTCCTCTGCAGCAGCCAGGTCGTCAGCAGCGGAAGCAGCAGTCAGGTCCTAAACAGCAGCAGCACCCAAGTCCACAGCAGCAGCCCCCAAGTCCACAGCAGCAGCCCCCAAGTCCACAGCAGCAGCCAGGTCCTCCACAGCCACATTCCCACTAGCAGCCAGGTCCTTCGCAGCCATGTTCCCAGCAGCAGCCAGGTCCTTCGCAGCCACATTCCCAGCAGCAGCAAGGTTCTCTACAGCCAGCTGGTCCCCCCCAGCCAGGTCCTCTATAGCCAAGTCCCAAGCAGCCAGCAGGTTCTCTGCAGCCAGATTCCCAAAAGCACCCAGGTGCTCCAGCAGCCAGCAGGTCTTCTGCAGCCAGGTCCGCCCCAGCGAACAGCAGCCAATAGGTCACCCGCAGTAGCAGTCAGCTCCCCTAGCAGCCGCCAGCAGGTCGCCCACAGCAGCAACCAGGTCCCCCAGCTGCAGCCAGGTCGGCCGGAGCAGCAGCCAGTAGTTTGCCGACAGCAGCAGCCAGCAGCTGGCCCACAGCAGCAGTCAGCCATTTGCCGACAGCAGCAGCCAGCAGCTGGCCCACAGCAGCAGTCAGCCATTTGCCGACAGCAGCAGCCAGCAGTTGGCCCACAGCGGCAGCCAGCCGTTTGCCAACAGCAGCAACTAGGTCTGCCAGCAGCAGTCAGGTCCCCCAGCAGCCAGAGCACATTTGGATCAAAAAAGAGGAAAAGAAAAACAGGTGATATAGATGAATTTGAAAGCCAAATTTTGTAAATTGTAAAAGAGAAAGAAAAAAAAAAGGATGAAGAAGTTGACAGCTTTCTTAGCTGCATTCGTCCAGCACTCATCCGAATAACAGGGGCCAAAAGAAGCAATCTACAAATCAAAATAATGCAGTTAATACATGAGGCTGAGTTCAGTTCTGAAATGTAAAAAAAAAATTAAAATGTTAAATAATGACATTTCTACCATCACTCTGCATGACTTTCAGTAAATGCATTAAATTATTTCAAACTAAAAAGCATACTGTCATATTATACTGAACTTTATGCGATTACTTTTAATGGTCTTTCTCATTACTATACTTCAACATTCCCAACATACTTCATATAATATAAAAAATTATATATAGTAAATATATATAGTAAATTATATAATGCACTGTTATGTGTACTTATTTGCTCATTTATTGAACCATTTCTAAACGTATTTAATAACCTTTCAGATGTTTTTTACTTACTTAATAACCTACTTCATTTGGATGACGTTTAATTTTGGGAAATAATTCAAATCAATGCAAATCACCGCGCTCTTCGTGCTAAATAGGCGCTGAGACCGAAATTATTTAAAACAAGACTGTGGCGCGGAACAGGATTTAATAGTGACTTTCGGATTCATGCCGTTATCCGCGGGACTTCCACAATACAGATTATAAACGGATGAAAACAAATGAAATTATGCAACTTATATACGCACAGAAAAAACAAGTATGCATTTAAGGTCTTTAAAGACGGGAGGCGGACGGAGGACTCGGCGCCTGCGCGTGCCTGTTTCTATGCAGTGAAGGCGTTTTCTTTTTGTTCAGTTGATCGCGCCGCGGCTTTGGGTCTGATCATTAAAAAGTGGTCATCAACAGTGTCCGATTAGTATTGGCTGAAATCTAACACAATGTTGATGAGTGTTTGTTTTCTGATAAGAGAAATAGTTTCATTTTAAACAGGCTATTGCCGACTTGCAGAAATGGCTGTAATTAAATTTTTATAATATTGTGTTTACATCAAAACTTTTCACTGAGCTCAAGGAAACGTTTTTTTATTAGTTATTAATTTTCTGTTCAATAATTTGTTAAAGCCAAAATGAATGGTAAAGTGCAGGTTGTAATATATTTTTATATAGACTACTTTAAATTAATACAATTTATTTTAATAGCCTGTACAAGTAAATATATTACATGTAATAATATAATATAAACGGACATGCGTATATTTTCAGAAAAAAATCTATCTATCTTATATATATATATATATATATATATATACACACACACACAGAAAATGGCAGACGTTTATCCTATTCCGTGTATTTTAATAAGCAGTCAACGCGTGCACTGAAAAAAGGCCTTACAACTTAAATAGTCTATTAATAACGGATATAAACATAAATAACTTTTGTGAAAGCAAGGGAAAATCTTGCGGGAGTGCTGTTATATAGGAGTCTTAAATTACCAAGAATTTTGTTTTACCGCAACACATTTTATCCTAGAACATTTCAGCTGGTTTAAGTTCTTATTTATTTATTTTTTATTGTTTTTTCATTTTCTTTTTGGGTTATTTTATTCTTACAAATCGTTTTATTTAACTTGTTTGTTAATTAAATCCAGTTTTATTATTTAGCCTATTATTGTTATGCAACAAAGTTGCAAATTAATTTGCTATGAGACGTGGCTGTGGCCATCACGTGCAGCGCTCGCGTCACCTGCTGCTGCAGAGAGAGAGCGCAGAAGAGCGATGGAAATACTGCATTTTTCGCATGCTGTGAAATTGCGAATACATGTCTATAACAGCCTTGCAATTTTACAAATTATTGTATTTTTTCCTTTGAGTAGGCTAGTGTACTTTTAAATTTATGCTAAAGATGCATGGTGCTGCTGTCCAATTATTTGTAGTTTAATATTATTAATAATCATAATGAACAAAATAACAATACTATTCATTTCATTTAATAATGTAATTAAAATAAAACATAATAAAAACATTTATGCAAAACGAAGTAAATATCGTCTTTAAAATCGTCATAGGTCTCAGCGATATCTTTGCCTTTAGGTATGTATATATATATATATATATATATATATATATATATATATATATATATATATATATATATATATATATATATATATATATCGTAGATACATGACAGTCTATCGGCATAACACAAGTATATATATATATATATATATATATATATATATATATATATATATATATATAGGTGTGTGTGTGTGTGTGTGTGTGTGTGTGTGTGTGTGTGTGTGTGTGTGTGTGTGTGTGTGTGTTAAAAAACAGATCAAATTACTGAAGTTTGAGATCCTAGGTGTAATCATATCATTGTACTGGAGATGTTCTTCATGGCTGTAAACATACTTCATTCCTACAGATGACTGGTAACATGCATAAAGCCAGAACAATCATAGAAATACATATTTTTGCATCCATGTTCTCAAAGAATTATTTGCATTAGAAATGTACAACACAGTAGTTCTTCTAAGTGTTCATAAGACAAGAATAATAAGTATTGTTCAACAGTTTTAGGAAAACTTCAAAGTAACGTTTTTATCCACTAAGTTGGTCACACATACACCAAATAATTGACTGCTGTGGTCCTTTACAACATGTGTATGGAGTATGTGACCCTACTAAACACACAAAAACATTGGAATAAGCTCTTTCTTTGATCATGAAGTGGCTCTGAAAAGAGCCTTTTTATGGAGGGCAGGCTGCCTCAAACCTGGTTGTACTGCCAGTGAACTTCACCACATGGGGAGTTAAAGTATTCTCTATACTTCTCCCTCACAGCAATGGCCTCCTGCGATGCTGTGTTGCTCCCCATCCGTCCGCACGCATTTAGTGCAGCTCCTAGATCAGCTCATCCAGTCATGGAGGAAGCATTCCGCTGACCCCATCTCAAGAAGTTGTGGAGGATGATGGTTGCTTGCACTATTTTTTCCACATTACATGGCAACAACTCCATCACTCTGTGGTAGACACGGAATTGAGCTGCCATGATGCCAAATGCATTTGACACGGCGTGTGACACGGAAATTAGAGATGCGCTGATCAGCAGGGATTGCTCTTCCTAGGTAAGGACGGAGAAGGTGTTTTTGAACACAAACACAAATGGAACTTGAGCATGGTGTTGGCCATTTGAGAGGGGCAAATCTGCTGGCAGATGGAGCATTCCATTTCTGTGAGCTCTTCCAAAAGATCAGGCAGACAATAAACCACCATCACTACTCTTGCCATAGCCACCAACATCTACCACTCTAAACAGGTAGTTGGCATCCACCACTGCCAGAAGAACAATAGAAATTTGGCCCTTATAGTTGTAAAAAAGGGACCCAGAATTAGCAGGAGCTTTAATTGTAATGTGTTTCTTATCAATCAGCAATCTCCCTCCAATCTGATTCCTGAGGCACTGGCATGTACTCTCCTACCAAACTCTCCCAAATGGCCTTAGCTACAGATGGCACAATTCCAACAACAGTGGATTTGCCCACCCTGAAGCTCTTGGATATGGTTTGGTAGGAGTCACCAGTTGCCAAAAATCTAAAATTAAAGAAAGAATTGTAAAAATTTATCTTTTCCTTTCTTGATACAAAAAATATTTTCATGAACGTGGCAGCGCATTTTCTTTGTAATTATATTATCAAATTAATGTTAATACTTAACAAGTAAATATATGGTAAAGAATGAGGTGGTGTGGTAAATTAACTTGATGTGAAAGATGCATAATTTACTAAAATACTTTTAATCTATAGTTTGTAATGTATATTACACACCTAAAAACGTTATTCACTAACAGATATCGTGATGTTTAGTTTTCTGACGTTAAAATACTGACCGTAAACATATAGCAAGACGTTCTGCTGGACCTATTGCCTGACGCAGTATAGTGTCTCGCTTCTCTATTGCCGGGGCAACCATTGTAAGCAACTGGTGAAAATCGGCTCTACTGAGGCGAAAATACTCCTTGTGGCGTTCTTCATCCAGACGAAGCTCTTGAATAAGGGAATGAAACTCTCCCCGCTCATTTCTTGTCTGGAGAATAGGGTGAATCCACAATCTCTTCCTCTGCAGGTGTTTTCGTTGTCGTCGCAGCAAATACAGCAAAAGTACGTTGGAATCCATCTTCTGTACAAAACTAAACCATTTGACGTGTGACTTCGTATCCTATTCCTCGCCCATATTCGCAGCGCCGTGCGTCAGAATTTCGCACACACAAACTCTAGTGTGACCGCAGCTTAAGAGTCAGTTACACCGTGCCATAGCGCATTTGCTATTTACACGGTGGACTTTGTACAAGGAAAAACTCAACGCTCACTAGAGAGAAAACCGTTAAACAGCATCTACAGTTCGAGAATGAGAGATGAGCCTCCTCACTGTTTACTTTTGCTTTTACTCTCATGGATAGGGAAACATGTTGTACGCACAGACATCCATTAGCTTATAAATAATTAATTTTGTTTATTATGCACAAATATTGTTTCAAAACTATTTCTAAATTCAGTTCTAATTTCCAGCAAACGATTAAATGAACGATAATAATGCTGTGCACATGCTGTGCCCCATATGGTCTAAAACCTGACAGGTGGACAAATCTAAGCTTGTTTTTAAGCTGCGGTGCAAAGCAGATTTTTCCATCCTTAAAATAGTAAAAGTGGATTCAGACATGCCCTTAATGCGTTTGTGCCCTGCGCTTTGGACTTTGCGTCTAGACCGTTAAAATAGAGCCCTCAATCTCTGTCTGTTTGTGATATACGTCAGCTTTCAGTTTCTGTAAGTTTTCACACTGCAGATAACAATATAGGCTAAACAGTTTCGCCCACTTAATGTTTAGTAACTCGTTAAATGTAGTGCTAAGCCATATTGCAAAAAAGCTTGATGGTGTTGTCGCGTCATGAGGTCCCGAGGCTCTTCAAACCAGTGTTGGATTGACTACAGCTTCAAAGCCATATTCAGCAATTTAAGTTTATTTTAAGGAAATGTTTTTTTCTTTCGTTTTTTTTACTAAATGAGCTTAAAAAGGTTATTAAGGTTAAAAAACATTTTATGTTTTTTTTATTTGTAATGCCATGATTACCAACTTGGTAGCTGTATGACTCTTTACTAAAAAATATATGCATGTATTAGTGTAGTTTACCAAGTACCAGCCTATAGTGCAAATAAATAGCACAAGTTATATTGCAGTCCTGTCAAAGGACTACCCTTTTCACAAATTCAAACATTAATATAATTGTCCTTCATACATTTTATATTGAATTGTTTATTTCTGTGACAGGACAAATGTAATAATATAAAATAGGAATAATAAAAAATATCTAATATATCTAAATATCTTTCTTTCTTTTAGGAAGCATATTTTAATTCCTCAGTAAATATGACTTTTTAAATCTTGGGGGAAATCAGGACTGTTGTTACTGTTCTAAATCAGTTACAGCATCTGTAAATCACTGTTCTGTAAAACATCTGAGATATGCTATGCACTTTAAGGAGGGTGATACAGGTCAGTCATTTTTTGACAATTTGCCAAGTTTTAAATTTAAGTGTTGAGGTGAAGTCTTTTGACTAATTTGATATTCAAAACATCTTGTGTTCGAAGACAAATTTACCATACCATGCCACTGTCCAGATTGGAAACTTGGTACAAGGAGTCACTGGCATTGTCCTAAATGTGCCAAAATAATAAGCAGATCTGTAGATTTTAAAACACACTTACATAAGCATGGTAGGCTATTGTACATAATCTTAATCCTTTAACCTTAATGAGTGAAACTGCATTTTTCAACTGTTTAATTTCCTTTCTCTGCAACTACAGGTCTGATGGTGCCAACAACACCATTTGGTGAGTACACTTATGTTTCTAACCCAACTGAAGTAATGAGACAATAGCACATTATAATGATGTTAATCACACTATGACATTTATTATTATTCTTAGAAAAGGATCAACCTGAAGATAAAGACATCCCACAAGCAAACAAAATTTGCCATATATGTGGTATTACATTTAGCACAAACTCAAACCTAATACGGCATAAAAAGGAGCAGCATGCTGGGCAAGAACCAATGTTGTGCATTGACCCAAAAAATGGGATTTATGTGACTACAAAGCAATCCCATGGTATTAGATTGCCAATACATGTCCAAAAGACAGTAACATCACAGCTCTACGATTGTGAAGTGGAGGAATACAGAGACTATATGGCCATAGCTGCTCAAAGTGGAAACCCAGGGAAAGAATGCCACCACGTAGAGCGGACCGAGAAAGCCAGTGCATACATTCCACCACCAGCACTACAAGAGGAAACCGTAAAGGAGATGGTTGAAAAAGGAATCATTTCTAAGTCCAGGCAAGAGGAATGTTTGGAACTTTACCAACATGCTTGCTCACACGAAGTGGACAGTGTGTTTCCTATTTTCTGAGGGGAACACAATCTGTCAGAGAGATATCTATTTTTCTCAGTGTACTCTGGGGAGAAGGACACCTGGTGTAAGTTTGGAAGGACAGTTTCCACATTTGACATAAAATTGGGAAGATGGCACTGCAAGAGCATTGGTTTAAAGAACAATATCAGTTGTGTCCACAGATACATGTTTATGTGGTGGATTTATCATTAGCATCCTTATTTGTTGAAAGATGCACCAGAAGCCCCAGAGGATATAGAGGGTATTGAGGAGTGCATCAATGGGAATGTCAGCATGGATGAGCACTTGGCCTTTTCACATAGTAGTGTGATCACAATGACCAATTACTTGTGGAATTGCAAAAGAATACCAGAAGACCTTACACTTGAAATGACCAAATCAGAAAAGCCCATTCCAGAAACCTTTATACCATCAGAAACAACCTGTCCATATTGCCCAGGGCCATGTCCTCCCGATCTTAACAATGCTTTTGTTGTTACAACACAAGCAACTGTTTATGGGATATTTTGGCAGAATAGAGGTAAGGAGTTCTATGTTATTTAATATATCTCTTAAATATACTGTATATAATATCTATGTATTTTTTTGTATGCCAACCAATTTGTTTTGATGCGTTTTCTTCTAGGCATTTCTGTTCATGCCAAGGCATGCCCAGTCTGCAGAAATGTAGTTCGTTTTCAGGACTACAATTCTGGATTCCATAATTATAACAACAGGGCCTTTCTTTCCATCCCACTTTGTTCTCTTCTCACAACTGGCCTTTTGGTAAGTATGCATATACAAGTTATTACATATGTTTTAGATAACATATAAACAACATATGTTTAAAGGCACATTCTGTATTTTTTTGCAGAATCACATTGCTGTTGGTAGAATGTTGCGCACTATAGAATCTCATTCTGGGACTACAGTGCCACACAGCACCTTGAGAAAAGCATTCTATTTCTGTTACCGCTGTGGACGCCACCCATCTGTGGTCATTGCTGATGCAAACTGGAAGATTGCCTTTGATTGGCCAGGTGAGTGTTAGTGAATATATTTTGTTTAAAATAGAAATATCTTCATAGAGCTTTGCTTTAAAGGAATAGCTGACTCAAAATTTTAAATTCTCTTATTTTTTACTCACGCTCAACTTTTTCCAGAGATATTTGAGTTTCTTTCTTCTTTTAAATGCAAAAGCTGATAATATGAATAGTGTTGAAAAGCAGCAGAAATTAACTTCCAGATAATGTTTTGATCCTACTATGGATATCGGTGGCTGCTGGTTTCCAGCATTCATCAGAATATTCTTGTTTTGTGTTCAACTAAAGAAAGTCATAAAAGTTTAGAACCACTTGAGGGTGAGTACATTGTGAGAATTGTAAATTTTGGGTGAATAATCCCTGTAATTCACATACTGTTATTTTTTTTTCTTTACAAATATCAGTGCATCTTTTGAGACGTCTAGAGAGCCATGATAATATGCCCCATGAAACTGAGATTAATGTGGCAGCAAGGTGGGAGACCCTGGAGAAAGAAATTATAGCTACTAGATTTTGTGATGGTAAGCATTATATAATGTATAATCATCAGACTACTAGTAGAATTTCTTTGCGATTTATATGAAATAAAAGATATCAGAAAATTATTATCTTACCATTAAAATTAATTGTTAATACAGAATGCTATACAACTATTCCTAATTGCAATACATATATACAAATGTTTCTGAACTTAAGATGCATCTAGCAATCCATTTAAAAGCCTACTTTCATACTCTGGCTTTGCTCCATGGATGGGGCAACATACACGAAGCAGCAATACTCTCCCAAAAACTGAGGTTTAAAAAGGACTATGTCAGACTGGCAGGGTGAGCACTAGTCTATCTGGAAATGACATTGATGAGGACAGGATTTTACAAGTGCTTGATTCCAAATCGGTACAGTATTAACAGCTGATTTTCATTAAAATATGACATTATGGTATTAATTATTGTATGCCCGAACATCTCTTTATAATTTTATTTTCATCAGCCTAAAAAAGATGAACTGACAAAAGGCTGTAATTATCTGGGAGTGTCTGCAAGTGGGTCGATCTCAGACCTTATAAACCGGCTTGAGGAACTTCTCCTCTATAAGGATATGTGTCCAAAAATGTTCAATAAACTGAAAAAAGCCGGAGGTAAGATCAGTTTTGTTATTCTATTGCATTACCTTTATTTACAGAAGGCACTCATTTATTAGATTTTTCTAAATGCATGTATATGGTAAAACTTTTATTTTTCATAAATTAAGGACATGTGTCATTTCTCTTTACAATACAGGTGGAGTGCTACACATGGGGGGCACACATGGAGTTGTGTATTATGCATCACCCTTGTGGTGGCAGGAGTCCCCCCAGGACCATGAGGATGCCCTTTTGAGCTTCAAACATCCTCCCACAGTGTATGTATGTGACATTGCTGGTCGTGTTGCCAGACATGTAAATAACCGTACACAGCAACGATTTTTTAAGCCACATGATGGGAGAGTATGTGAGCCAACTGAGAAGAACATGACCTTGGCAGTAACTGGAAAGTTCAGTGCACATTTTGACTGGCTTGATAACATCAAAAAGAAAACCAGGCTCAACCCCAAATCCTCAAAACGGACACATTTTTTCATCCACATCCAGAAACTGGAACATCCGACCGCTTGTGTTTATATGACAGGTTTCATAAGAAGAACCACAAACGACCTGAGGAGAAATTACGGGGTATTAAACTCATCCCATATCTGGCTACTTTAATCAACTCTTCAGAAGCAGAACAAGTAAACCGAGAACTTTCTTCAAGCCGACATTCCTTGTGCCAAATGAAAGATACACATTAGATGTTTTCAATTTGATTGTACTTCTACCTTCACAACACAAGGAAAAATGCATAGTTTTTCAAAGAAATGCAGAAGCGCACACCAGAGGAGATGCATATAGGAATACAGGGAAAACTGGTGTGTGGTCAGAAAGGTAAGAAAATGTAACATGTGTGTGTATAGTTCTGTCATATATGTAATAATTCTGAAACATTTGTAGAGATACAAACACAACCAACTATGGAGAGGCCCAGGGCAGAGATCCACAAGGCCCAGCAAAAGCTGATGAAAGTTTGCAAGAGGAAGGGAAGAAGTTTTCAGTGGCAATGTTCCCAACTGAGCAAGCACACAAAGTAGCATTTTTGCAAGTTTCATACTCCAAAATGAAATGTTTAAAATGATTGACAACAGGAATGTCAGTCTTTATCACTATGCTTTTCAATATTAGAAAACAATCTGCAAGCTGTATGCTGCAAAGAGGAAAGAAGATGGGATAATTGCCAGAATTTCACCTTATGTTGTATTGTTTCTGCGGGACCTGAAATCAATTCTCCCTCCACATCTCCTGAGTGACAGCAGCAGCACAGCAATGCCTTGGCTAAATGACAATGTAAGTATGAAACGTTATAAAATATTAATGAAGTAGTCATACAATAAATTGAATATCTACACAATGTGTGATGCTTTATAAGATTACACATTTATTGATAGATGTCTGCATATTTTGCTTTAAAGGCTGTGAATTGCCGTATTGCTCAAATTGCCAAAGAGACCAAAGATGTAAGTTGTTCACCCAGAAAATATAATTTGTCAGGGACATTATTAGTTTATGTAATGACTAAAACTTTTTGTTTTTAGGTTTTGGCTTTACACACGGACGCATTCATTTTGTGGCACAGGGATTGGCAGAGTTCTGAAACCGTTTCAGATGTGCATTTAGAACTGCTTGGGGTATTTAATATTGCTTATACTATAAGAAAAATATAATCATTGTAAATGAATCGTGTAAATGTCCCATAACACAGTGTTCTCTGCTTATTTTCAGAAGGCTTTAGAGTTCCAAAAAGTTCTTTTCCAAGAATTGTTGGATCTGGAGGTAACCCAGAGAAAGGGTGACACTTCATTCTTAAGGTAACGTCATATGTCATAATAGTTACAATGAAATTAACAAACTAAATATTTACAAATGCTATATTTTTCAGAATGATGCATACACAAACATGCTTAAAACTGTAAAATGTTTTAAAATATTTATTATTTCATGTATCCATAACATTTTTAATATTAGAAAATGTTATTAATTTGTTATTTTACAGGTTTCTGACATGTTGGAAAAATAAATCCGAATTCATGACAATACCTGCCAATATGTCACCATTTCAGACCTGGAATTGGATATTCTGAAGTATAAATATAATTTATCAATTTATATTAATACAAATTATGCAGTGTTTAAATAAATACAAAAATCATAAAAATCCATTTTGTGAATAGAACTATTAGCTTTTTTTTTTTCAGAAATGCTTTTAGAAATGTTAATTCCCTGGATGACTGGACAGTCCACAGCAGTGGCAAAAAGATGATGGACATAACTGTGGTGTTTTTGTATGCACAGTGAGTTAATGTTTTATTTGTTATGCATTATTTTTTTTATATAAATATTTCAAAAAAGTCTTTTTAATAAATGTGTCTAATTCAGTAAAATCATATTTCAAACAGAATCAGAATCAGTTTTATTGCCAAATGTGTTTCACACACACAAGGAATTTGTTTTGGCTACAGAAGCTTCCAGTGTACATAAAGTGACAAGTGACAACACAAAATAAATATGAAAAAAAAAAGATGATAAACATTAAACAGAGATGCATTTATTCAAAATAAAAATCTGGATGTTGAATTGTGTGTACAGATTTGTTATAAATATTCCGGGGTTTAAGGTGCTGTGTACAAGTGCAAATGAGAAAGTATTGCACATATTTATTGCACAGTAGGGGAATATTTAACTGTTCATAAGGTAGACAGCCTGAGGAAAGAAACTTTTGTGCTTTTTTGTGCTCTGAAGCGCCGACCAGATGGTAACAGTTTGAACAGGAAGTGTGCTGGGTGTGAGGCGTCCAGAGTGATTTTGCGAGCCCTTTTACTCACTCTGGAAGAGTACAGTTCTTGAAGTGTAGGAAGGGTAGTGCCAGTAATTCGTTCAGCAGTCCGGACTATTCGCTGTAGTCTACGGAGGTCGGTTTTGGCAGCTGAGCTGAACCAGATGGTGATTGAAGTGTAGAATATAGATTGGATGACAGCTGAGTAGAACTGTATGAGCAGCTCCTGTGGCAGGTTGAACTTCCTCAGCTGACGAAGGAAGTACAATCTCTGCTGGGCTTTCTTCACAATAGAGTCTATGTGAATGTTCCACTTTAGATCCTGAGAGATGATAATGCCCAGGTACCTGAATGCCTCTACTGCAGCCACAGTGCTGTTCATAATGGTGAGTGGAGGGAGTGCAGATGGCAGAAATGGAAGCAAAGAATATCAGAATGTGTCATGAAATGCTGCACAATGAACAGATGGCCCACCTTCGCCTTTACCATGCATCTTGCATGGTCAAAAATCTGCAAGCAAATGTAATTTGAGGGGTAGGAAAAAATGTTAAAAGGTGTGTGATTTTTTTTTTTTACTTAAAACTGTTTTTTAGGACTCTCCAGAGATCGAATCAGCGCAGGGCGCAACACAAAATATGTGTATGGCACAGGAAGCTGGAGTCTGTATTTACCAAAGACATCGCTCAAAGTATATGATAACTACAATATTCCCATGTGTTAAAGTTAGGTTAATTTGGTTGTTGTATCAATACCTTTTTCATTTATTTGTCCACAGAGTAATGCACCCTCAAATCCAGACAGTAGATTGGATTCAGTGTGACCTTTGCCAAAAGTGGCTTCATGCAGACTGTGCTGGCATCAGTATTGAAAAAGTGACAGAGCAAACATTCTTCAAGTGTGGTTGTGATGAACATGTGCATACATTTGAGTAGTACATATTATTTATAACATTATTTAAATACTTTAAATATACAGTTCTTTAAGAAAAATTATAATGCCAATTTGATTTTAACAGAACGTTAGCACTCTTGAAGGAAGGCCGGTTAGTTGACAGTGTCATAGAGGATGGAGAGATCCTGGTAAATATTATAATTTACAACAACCCTTTGGATTAGCTTTATTACAGCTGTATTATTTTATGGGTTATTATCGGTTAAGTTGCAGTCTCCCAAAGACATTTAAATTTTGTTATGGTTGTCATAATTATGTATTATTATAAAGAAACATATTTAGTGAATGCACTAAAATACATATTTCTAATTACAACACTTATTTGTTGTTTATTTCTATAAAAATGCTACATGTTGTTGAATAAAGTTTGTTCCATTTTAGAAATCACACGAAGGCTTGAGAAATGGCACAATCAAATCTAACAGGATGTTTTTATTCAAGCATCCCACATTTTGCCCTAAGCTCAAGATGAAACTTAGTCTGAAGTTTAGTTTTTTTGATGAAGAACAGGTACAGTACATAATTGTAATATAAAAGAATATCTATTTTGAAAAGATATAAATATCACATTTCAATCAACAATATACATTTACTGGACATTTGCTGTAAAATATTTGCAGAATTACAGTTATTAGCAGTTATAATTCAAATAAAAATGTTTGAAGCATATAATTTGAACAATTGACTTTTGTTTTGCAACAGACACAGTTGATAATAGAGAGAATATTTCAAGTAACACAACTGGCCAAATTGTCTGTAGAAAACACTCGCTATGTTCTTGAAGTTTTGACCCCTGAGGTAAATCTACAGTCTTACTGAAATTCATGGGACAAATGCATTAAATGGACGTTACTTATTGTTCAGCACTGTACGCTCCTCTTTTAAAGTTGACGCTGTTAATTCTGCACAAGACTGAGGGCTTCCACCGGTTTCAGGCAGAAATGGCTTTACAGTCAAACATTGCATTGGAGTAAGTCTATCTTTTGCTTTTGTTCTGTCCTGCAATCAGTTCTGAAAGGTTAAAACTCTCCTGTTTGTCTTCTTAAAGGATGGAAACTTAAAATCCGAAATGATGAAACTAGACAAGTCAATGTGTTTTCCAAGTTGTGTCACGAAAGAGGAATATTAAAGTATACTGTGACCGATAACCTGTTTACAGCTTCTGCAGTGCATGCACTTTACTCATTTCCTTGACAATTAAGAATATGCATTGTTATTTACACGCAAATTTATGTAAATGTTTATTTGTGTTGATAGTAACATGTTAATTAAAGTAAACATCTGTGTTTTACAATAAAGAAATGAAAGCATTGCAAAATACTGAAAAACAATAATAAAAACGTTTGGAATAGATCTTGTATTTGTCCATCAATACACAGTGGCAAACACTATAGGCCTATATTTCACATAAGCTAAATACAATACACTTCTGTAATACAAATTGTATTAACAGTAGTATTATCTAGCAAGTATATTGTTATATTTTCATTTGAAAACACTGTATTTCAGAGTCAGAATTTACTTATCTTTTATCATTGTCTTTAGAAGACAGCCGTGACTTGTTCGGTTTAAGGCGCGTATAAAAAAACTGACGGATTCCGTGCACTGGTGTGTACTTACATTAAGGGCTCAGTCACAGACACATATTACCGTGGCGGGTTCCATAGCAGACCTGTTTAACCGTGTCGGTTCCGTATCAGCCGCACATAATCGTAGCGGGTGCCGTGGCAGGCGCGTATAACTGTGGCGGGTTTAACTTTTGTATTGCTTCAGTTGATCCACGTCAAACGTCAAGCGATAATGTGACAGGAATGGGAGCATCTTGCCATTATGGCTTCAGACTCAGGAGATGTTCTTAGAACGTCACGCCGCATGCCCTCCAGAGGAGCTGTGGCCTTTTTTGCCCCCGGGAAGCATAAACGGCACGGAAGGTAATAAAGTACGCCGCCCGGTCACCGAAGTGCTCCCGTGTTCCAAAAGGTACGATCTTGCCCCGTGTGAGGCTCAAACTCACGACCTTCAGATTATGAGACTGACGCGCGGCCTACTGCCCCAACGAGGCGGACTGCTGGAGCTGGGCAAGCTGTGAAACACCAGCTTCCATGTCATGGTGCTGCGATGTGGCTCCTAGGAGACAGCTCCGGCTAAGTGTGCATGTCAGGCTGGCCGAGCGGTCTAAGGCGCTGCGTTCAGGTCGCAGTCTCCCCTGGAGGCGTGGGTTCAAATCCCACTTCTGACAAACCTAGTCTTTGGCTTAATGGGCACTGTAGACTGCAAGTTTTGAGGCATTTGCGCAACATCAAGGCATTGTCTACAGCAACTCGGAAAAGCATGTGAACAAAACAATGGACGTGGGCTTTAATGCAAGTGCATCGAAAGGGCATCAAAAGAATTGCCTTGGAATGCCATGTAGTGGAATGTCCTGAGATGCCGTTTATTTTTAGGGCAATGGGATTCGCAGGACTTTTCGGCCAATTTTCTTACAACGTCAAGTCATGACATTTGACTCTTTGTGGGAAAGAGAAGAAAAAAAGCTGTGTCAGTCAATCAACGCGTCTTTTTCAAGACGCTGTTCTGAATGTGCGTTTCTGGAGGCGGTGGTTCCTATCTCCGGATGATGAGCACGAGTATCGCATCACAGGTCTGGGGGTCCAGCATGTCGATGCAGTGCCCGCGGACAGCTCATGCTCTCACTGTGAGGACATGGCTGTTGCACAGCTGAGATCTCAGGTTCAAGTATTTAACCCTCTGGCGCCATGTCCGAGTGATACAGTAACACTGACAAAGTGCCGCATCAATCTCTTTGCGCCACAATTTACGCAGCATAGCAGTGGCCATGGCAGCGTTAATGGGCACTGTAGAGCGCAAGGTTTGAGGCGTTCGCGCAACATCAAGGCATTGTCCACAGCAACTCGGAAAAGCATGTGTTCAAAACAATGGACGTGGGCTTTAAAGCAAGTGCACCGAAACGGGATCAAAAGAATTGTCTTGGCATGCCATGTAGTGGAATGTCCTGAGATGCCGTTTATTTTTAATTCAATGGGATCCGCAGGGCTTTTCGGCTAATCCTCTTACACCGTCAAGTCATGACATTTGACGGATCCACGTCAAACGTCAAGCGATAACGTGACAGGAATGGGAGCATCTTGCCATCATGGCTTCAGACTCAGGAGATGTTCTTGGGACGCCAGCCGCATGCCCTCCAGAGGAGCTGTAGCCTTTTTTGCCCCCGGGAAGCATAAACGGCACGGAAGGTAATAAAGTACGCCGCCCGGTCACCTAAGTGCTCCCGTGTGCCAAAAGATACGACCTTGCCCTGTGTGAGGCTCAAACTCACGACCTTCAGATTATGGGACTGACGCGCTGCCTACTGCGTCAACGAGGCGGACTGCTGGAGCTGGGCAAGCTGTGAAACACCAGCTTCCATGTCATGGTGCTGCGATGTGGCTCATAGGAGACAGCTCTAGCTAAGTGTGCATGTCAGGATGGCCGAGCGGTCTAAGGCACAGCGTTCAGGTCGCAGTCTCCCCTGGAGGCGTGGGTTCAAATCCCACTTCTGACAAACCTAATCTTTGGCTTTGTGTTCAGGCTCAAGTATTTAACTCTCTGGCGCCATGTCCGAGTGATACAGTAATACTGACAAAGCCCCGCATCAATCTCTTTGCGTCACAGTTTACAAGGTGTAGCAGTGGCCCTGGCAACCTTAATGGGCACTGTAGACTGCAAGTTTTGAGGCATTTGCGCAACATCAAGGCATTGTCTACAGCAACTCGGAAAAGCATGTGAACAAAACAATGGACGTGGGCTTTAATGCAAGTGCATCGAAAGGGCATCAAAAGAATTGCCTTGGAATGCCATGTAGTGGAATGTCCTGAGATGCCGTTTATTTTTAGGGCAATGGGATTCGCAGGACTTTTCGGCCAATTTTCTTACAACGTCAAGTCATGACATTTGACTCTTTGTGGGAAAGAGAAGAAAAAAAGCTGTGTCAGTCAATCAACGCGTCTTTTTCAAGACGCTGTTCTGAATGTGCGTTTCTGGAGGCAGTGGTTCCTATCTCCGGATGATGAGCACGAGTATAGCATCACAGGTCTGGGGGTCCAGCATGTCGATGCAGTGCCCGCGGACAGCTCATGCTCTCACTGTGAGGACATGGCTGTTGCACAGCTGAGATCTCAGGTTCAAGTATTTAACCCTCTGGCGCCATGTCCGAGTGATACAGTAACACTGACAAAGTGCCGCATCAATCTCTTTGCGCCACAATTTATGCAGCATAGCAGTGGCCCTGGCAGCGTTAATGGGCACTGTAGAGCGCAAGGTTTGAGGCGTTCGCGCAACATCAAGGCATTGTCCACAGCAACTCGGAAAAGCATGTGTTCAAAACAATGGACGTGGGCTTTAAAGCAAGTGCACCGAAACGGGATCAAAAGAATTGTCTTGGCATGCCATGTAGTGGAATGTCCTGAGATGCCGTTTATTTTTAATTCAATGGGATCCGCAGGGCTTTTCGGCTAATCCTCTTACACCGTCAAGTCATGACATTTGACGGATCCACGTCAAACGTCAAGCGATAACGTGACAGGAATGGGAGCATCTTGCCATCATGGCTTCAGACTCAGGAGATGTTCTTGGAACGCCAGCCGCATGCCCTCCAGAGGAGCTGTAGCCTTTTTTGCCCCTGGGAAGCATAAACGGCACGGAAGGTAATAAAGTACGCCGCCCGGTCACCTAAGTGCTCCCGTGTGCCAAAAGATACGACCTTGCCCTGTGTGAGGCTAAAACTCACGACCTTCAGATTATGGGACTGACGCGCTGCCTACTGCGTCAACGAGGCGGACTGCTGGAGCTGGGCAAGCTGTGAAACACCAGCTTCCATGTCATGGTGCTGCGATGTGGCTCCTAGGAGACAGCTCCAGCTAAGTGTGCATGTCAGGATGGCCGAGCGGTCTAAGGCGCTGCGTTCAGGTCGCAGTCTCCCCTGGAGGCGTGGGTTCAAATCCCTCTTCTGACATACCTAATCTTTGGCTGTGTGTTCAGGCTCAAGTATTTAACTCTCTGGCGCCATGTCCGAGTGATACAGTAATACTGACAAAGCCCCGCATCAATCTCTTTGCGTCACAGTTTACAAGGTGTAGCAGTGGCCCTGGCAACCTTAATGGGCACTTTAGACTGCAAGTTTTGAGGCATTAGCGCAACATCAAGGCATTGTCTACAGCAACTCGGAAAAGCATGTGAACAAAACAATGGACGAGGGCTTTAATGCAAGTGCATCGAAAGGGCATCAAAAGAATTGCCTTGGAATGCCATGTAGTGGAATGTCCTGAGATGCCGTTTATTTTTAGGGCAATGGGATTCGCAGGACTTTTCGGCCAATTTTCTTACAACGTCAAGTCATGACATTTGACTCTTTGTGGGAAAGAGAAGAAAAAAAGCTGTGTCAGTCAATCAACGCGTCTTTTTCAAGACGCTGTTCTGAATGTGCGTTTCTGGAGGCGGTGGTTCCTATCTCCGGATGATGAGCACGAGTATCGCATCACAGGTCTGGGGGTCCAGCATGTCGATGCAGTGCCCGCGGACAGCTCATGCTCTCACTGTGAGGACATGGCTGTTGCACAGCTGAGATCTCAGGTTCAAGTATTTAACCCTCTGGCGCCATGTCCGAGTGATACAGTAACACTGACAAAGTGCCGCATCAATCTCTTTGCGCCACAATTTACGCAGCATAGCAGTGGCCCTGGCAGCGTTAATGGGCACTGTAGACCGCAAGGTTTGAGGCGTTCGCGCAACATCAAGGCATTGTCCACAGCAACTCGGAAAAGCATGTGTTCAAAACAATGGACGTGGGCTTTAAAGCAAGTGCACCGAAATGGGATCAAAAGAATTGTCTTGGCATGCCATGTAGTGGAATGTCCTGAGATGCCGTTTATTTTTAATTCAATGGGATCCGCAGGGCTTTTCGGCTAATCCTCTTACACCGTCAAGTCATGACATTTGACGGATCCACGTCAAACGTCAAGCGATAACGTGACAGGAATGGGAGCATCTTGCCATCATGGCTTCAGACTCAGGAGATGTTCTTGGAACGCCAGCCGCATGCCCTCCAGAGGAGCTGTAGCCTTTTTTGCCCCTGGGAAGCATAAACGGCACGGAAGGTAATAAAGTACGCCGCCCGGTCACCTAAGTGCTCCCGTGTGCCAAAAGATACGACCTTGCCCTGTGTGAGGCTAAAACTCACGACCTTCAGATTATGGGACTGACGCGCTGCCTACTGCGTCAACGAGGCGGACTGCTGGAGCTGGGCAAGCTGTGAAACACCAGCTTCCATGTCATGGTGCTGCGATGTGGCTCCTAGGAGACAGCTCCAGCTAAGTGTGCATGTCAGGATGGCCGAGCGGTCTAAGGCGCTGCGTTCAGGTCGCAGTCTCCCCTGGAGGCGTGGGTTCAAATCCCTCTTCTGACATACCTAATCTTTGGCTGTGTGTTCAGGCTCAAGTATTTAACTCTCTGGCGCCATGTCCGAGTGATACAGTAACACTGACAAAGTGCCGCATCAATCTCTTTGCGCCACAATTTACGCAGCATAGCAGTGGCCCTGGCAGCGTTAATGGGCACTGTAGACCGCAAGGTTTGAGGCGTTCGCGCAACATCAAGGCATTGTCCACAGCAACTCGGAAAAGCATGTGTTCAAAACAATGGACGTGGGCTTTAAAGCAAGTGCACCGAAACGGGATCAAAAGAATTGTCTTGGCATGCCATGTAGTGGAATGTCCTGAGATGCCATTTATTTTTAATTCAATGGGATCCGCAGGGCTTTTCGGCTAATCCTCTTACACCGTCAAGTCATGACATTTGACGGATCCACGTCAAACGTCAAGCGATAACGTGACAGGAATGGGAGCATCTTGCCATCATGGCTTCAGACTCAGGAGATGTTCTTGGGACGCCAGCCGCATGCCCTCCAGAGGAGCTGTAGCCTTTTTTGCCCCCGGGAAGCATAAACGGCACGGAAGGTAATAAAGTACGCTGCCCGGTCACCTAAGTGCTCCCGTGTGCCAAAAGATACGACCTTGCCCTGTGTGAGGCTCAAACTCACGACCTTCAGATTATGGGACTGACGCGCTGCCTACTGCGTCAACGAGGCGGACTGCTGGAGCTGGGCAAGCTGTGAAACACCAGCTTCCATGTCATGGTGCTGCGATGTGGCTCATAGGAGACAGCTCTAGCTAAGTGTGCATGTCAGGATGGCCGAGCGGTCTAAGGCGCTGCTTCAGGTCGCAGTCTCCCCTGGAGGCGTGGGTTCAAATCCCACTTCTGACAAACCTAATCTTTGGCTTTGTGTTCAGGCTCAAGTATTTAACTCTCTGGCGCCATGTCCGAGTGATACAGTAATACTGACAAAGCCCCGCATCAATCTCTTTGCGTCACAGTTTACAAGGTGTAGCAGTGGCCCTGGCAACCTTAATGGGCACTGTAGACTGCAAGTTTTGAGGCATTTGCGCAACATCAAGGCATTGTCTACAGCAACTCGGAAAAGCATGTGAACAAAACAATGGACGTGAGCTTTAATGCAAGTGCATCGAAAGGGCATCAAAAGAATTGCCTTGGAATGCCATGTAGTGGAATGTCGTGAGATGCCGTTTATTTTTAGGGCAATGGGATTCGCAGGACTTTTCGGCCAATTTTCTTACAACGTCAAGTCATGACATTTGACTCTTTGTGGGAAAGAGAAGAAAAAAAGCTGTGTCAGTCAATCAACGCGTCTTTTTCAAGACGCTGTTCTGAATGTGCGTTTCTGGAGGCAGTGGTTCCTATCTCCGGATGATGAGCACGAGTATCGCATCACAGGTCTGGGGGTCCAGCATGTCGATGCAGTGCCCGCGGACAGCTCATGCTCTCACTGTGAGGACATGGCTGTTGCACAGCTGAGATCTCAGGTTCAAGTATTTAACCCTCTGGCGCCATGTCCGAGTGATACAGTAACACTGACAAAGTGCCGCATCAATCTCTTTGCGCCACAATTTACGCAGCATAGCAGTGGCCCTGGCAGCGTTAATGGGCACTGTAGACCGCAAGGTTTGAGGCGTTCGCGCAACATCAAGGCATTGTCCACAGCAACTCGGAAAAGCATGTGTTCAAAACAATGGACGTGGGCTTTAAAGCAAGTGCACCGAAACGGGATCAAAAGAATTGTCTTGGCATGCCATGTAGTGGAATGTCCTGAGATGCCGTTTATTTTTAATTCAATGGGATCCGCAGGGCTTTTCGGCTAATCCTCTTACACCGTCAAGTCATGACATTTGACGGATCCACATCAAACGTCAAGCGATAACGTGACAGGAATGGGAGCATCTTGCCATCATGGCTTCAGACTCAGGAGATGTTCTTGGAACGCCAGCCGCATGCCCTCCAGAGGAGCTGTAGCCTTTTTTGCCCCCGGGAAGCATAAACGGCACGGAAGGTAATAAAGTACGCCGCCCGGTCACCTAAGTGCTCCCGTGTGCCAAAAGATACGACCTTGCCCCTGTGTGAGGCTAAAACTCACGACCTTCAGATTATGGGACTGACGCGCTGCCTACTGCGTCAACGAGGCGGACTGCTGGAGCTGGGCAAGCTGTGAAACACCAGCTTCCATGTCATGGTGCTGCGATGTGGCTCCTAGGAGACAGCTCCAGCTAAGTGTGCATGTCAGGATGGCCGAGCGGTCTAAGGCGCTGCGTTCAGGTCGCAGTCTCCCCTGGAGGCGTGGGTTCAAATCCCTCTTCTGACATACCTAATCTTTGGCTGTGTGTTCAGGCTCAAGTATTTAACTCTCTGGCGCCATGTCCGAGTGATACAGTAATACTGACAAAGCCCCGCATCAATCTCTTTGCATCACAGTTTACAAGGTGTAGCAGTGACCCTGGCAACCTTAATGGGCACTGTAGACTGCAAGTTTTGAGGCATTTGCGCAACATCAAGGCATTGTCTACAGCAACTCGGAAAAGCATGTGAACAAAACAATGGACGTGGGCTTTAATGCAAGTGCATCGAAAGGGCTTCAAAAGAATTGCCTTGGAATGCCATGTAGTGGAATGTCCTGAGATGCCGTTTATTTTTAGGGCAATGGGATTCGCAGGACTTTTCGGCCAATTTTCTTACAACGTCAAGTCATGACATTTGACTCTTTGTGGGAAAGAGAAGAAAAAAAGCTGTGTCAGTCAATCAACGCGTCTTTTTCAAGACGCTGTTCTGAATGTGCGTTTCTGGAGGCGGTGGTTCCTATCTCCGGATGATGAGCACGAGTATCGCATCACAGGTCTGGGGGTCCAGCATGTCGATGCAGTGCCCGCGGACAGCTCATGCTCTCACTGTGAGGACATGGCTGTTGCACAGCTGAGATCTCAGGTTCAAGTATTTAACCCTCTGGCGCCATGTCCGAGTGATACAGTAACACTGACAAAGTGCCGCATCAATCTCTTTGCGCCACAATTTACGCAGCATAGCAGTGGCCCTGGCAGCGTTAATGGGCACTGTAGAGCGCAAGGTTTGAGGCGTTCGCGCAACATCAAGGCATTGTCCACAGCAACTCGGAAAAGCATGTGTTCAAAACAATGGACGTGGGCTTTAAAGCAAGTGCACCGAAACGGGATCAAAAGAATTGTCTTGGCATGCCATGTAGTGGAATGTCCTGAGATGCCGTTTATTTTAATTCAATGGGATCCGCAGGGCTTTTCGGCTAATCCTCTTACACCGTCAAGTCATGACATTTGACGGATCCACATCAAACGTCAAGCGATACCGTGACAGGAATGGGAGCATCTTGCCATCATGGCTTCAGACTCAGGAGATGTTCTTGGAACGCCAGCCGCATGCCCTCCAGAGGAGCTGTAGCCTTTTTTGCCCCCGGGAAGCATAAACGGCACGGAAGGTAATAAAGTACGCCGCCCGGTCACCTAAGTGCCAAAAGATACGACCTTGCCCTGTGTGAGGCTCAAACTCACAACCTTCAGATTATGGGACTGACGCGCTGCCTACTGCGTCAACGAGGCGGACTGCTGGAGCTGGGCAAGCTGTGAAACACCAGCTTCCATGTCATGGTGCTGCGATGTGGCTCATAGGAGACAGCTCTAGCTAAGTGTGCATGTCAGGATGGCCGAGCGGTCTAAGGCGCTGCGTTCAGGTCACAGTCTCCCCTGGAGGCGTGGGTTCAAATCCCACTTCTGACAAACCTAATCTTTGGCTGTGTGTTCAGGCTCAAGTATTTAACTCTCTGGCGCCATGTCCGAGTGATACAGTAATACTGACAAAGCCCCGCATCAATCTCTTTGCGTCACAGTTTACAAGGTGTAGCAGTGGCCCAGGCAACCTTAATGGGCACTGTAGACTGCAAGTTTTAAGGCATTTGCGCAACATCAAGGCATTGTCTACAGCAACTCGGAAAAGCATGTGAACAAAACAATGGACGTGGGCTTTAATGCAAGTGCATCGAAAGGGCATCAAAAGAATTGCCTTGGAATGCCATGTAGTGGAATGTCCTGAGATGCCGTTTATTTTTAGGGCAATGGGATTCGCAGGACTTTTCGGCCAATTTTCTTACAACGTCAAGTCATGACATTTGACTCTTTGTGGGAAAGAGAAGAAAAAAAGCTGTGTCAGTCAATCAACGCGTCTTTTTCAAGACGCTGTTCTGAATGTGCGTTTCTGGAGGCGGTGGTTCCTATCTCCGGATGATGAGCACGAGTATCGCATCACAGGTCTGGGGGTCCAGCATGTCGATGCAGTGCCCGCGGACAGCTCATGCTCTCACTGTGAGGACATGGCTGTTGCACAGCTGAGATCTCAGGTTCAAGTATTTAACCCTCTGGCGCCATGTCCGAGTGATACAGTAACACTGACAAAGTGCCGCATCAATCTCTTTGCGCCACAATTTATGCAGCATAGCAGTGGCCCTGGCAGCGTTAATGGGCACTGTAGAGCGCAAGGTTTGAGGCGTTCGCGCAACATCAAGGCATTGTCCACAGCAACTCGGAAAAGCATGTGTTCAAAACAATGGACGTGGGCTTTAAAGCAAGTGCACCGAAACGGGATCAAAAGAATTGTCTTGGCATGCCATGTAGTGGAATGTCCTGAGATGCCGTTTATTTTTAATTCAATGGGATCCGCAGGGCTTTTCGGCTAATCCTCTTACACCGTCAAGTCATGACATTTGACGGATCCACGTCAAACGTCAAGCGATAACGTGACAGGAATGGGAGCATCTTGCCATCATGGCTTCAGACTCAGGAGATGTTCTTGGAACGCCAGCCGCATGCCCTCCAGAGGAGCTGTAGCCTTTTTTGCCCCTGGGAAGCATAAACGGCACGGAAGGTAATAAAGTACGCCGCCCGGTCACCTAAGTGCTCCCGTGTGCCAAAAGATACGACCTTGCCCTGTGTGAGGCTAAAACTCACGACCTTCAGATTATGGGACTGACGCGCTGCCTACTGCGTCAACGAGGCGGACTGCTGGAGCTGGGCAAGCTGTGAAACACCAGCTTCCATGTCATGGTGCTGCGATGTGGCTCCTAGGAGACAGCTCCAGCTAAGTGTGCATGTCAGGATGGCTGAGCGGTCTAAGGCGCTGCGTTCAGGTCGCAGTCTCCCCTGGAGGCGTGGGTTCAAATCCCTCTTCTGACATACCTAATCTTTGGCTGTGTGTTCAGGCTCAAGTATTTAACTCTCTGGCGCCATGTCCGAGTGATACAGTAATACTGACAAAGCCCCGCATCAATCTCTTTGCGTCACAGTTTACAAGGTGTAGCAGTGGCCCTGGCAACCTTAATGGGCACTTTAGACTGCAAGTTTTGAGGCATTAGCGCAACATCAAGGCATTGTCTACAGCAACTCGGAAAAGCATGTGAACAAAACAATGGACGAGGGCTTTAATGCAAGTGCATCGAAAGGGCATCAAAAGAATTGCCTTGGAATGCCATGTAGTGGAATGTCCTGAGATGCCGTTTATTTTTAGGGCAATGGGATTCGCAGGACTTTTCGGCCAATTTTCTTACAACGTCAAGTCATGACATTTGACTCTTTGTGGGAAAGAGAAGAAAAAAAGCTGTGTCAGTCAATCAACGCGTCTTTTTCAAGACGCTGTTCTGAATGTGCGTTTCTGGAGGCGGTGGTTCCTATCTCCGGATGATGAGCACGAGTATCGCATCACAGGTCTGGGGGTCCAGCATGTCGATGCAGTGCCCGCGGACAGCTCATGCTCTCACTGTGAGGACATGGCTGTTGCACAGCTGAGATCTCAGGTTCAAGTATTTAACCCTCTGGCGCCATGTCCGAGTGATACAGTAACACTGACAAAGTGCCGCATCAATCTCTTTGCGCCACAATTTACGCAGCATAGCAGTGGCCCTGGCAGCGTTAATGGGCACTGTAGACCGCAAGGTTTGAGGCGTTCGCGCAACATCAAGGCATTGTCCACAGCAACTCGGAAAAGCATGTGTTCAAAACAATGGACGTGGGCTTTAAAGCAAGTGCACCGAAATGGGATCAAAAGAATTGTCTTGGCATGCCATGTAGTGGAATGTCCTGAGATGCCGTTTATTTTTAATTCAATGGGATCCGCAGGGCTTTTCGGCTAATCCTCTTACACCGTCAAGTCATGACATTTGACGGATCCACGTCAAACGTCAAGCGATAACGTGACAGGAATGGGAGCATCTTGCCATCATGGCTTCAGACTCAGGAGATGTTCTTGGAACGCCAGCCGCATGCCCTCCAGAGGAGCTGTAGCCTTTTTTGCCCCTGGGAAGCATAAACGGCACGGAAGGTAATAAAGTACGCCGCCCGGTCACCTAAGTGCTCCCGTGTGCCAAAAGATACGACCTTGCCCTGTGTGAGGCTAAAACTCACGACCTTCAGATTATGGGACTGACGCGCTGCCTACTGCGTCAACGAGGCGGACTGCTGGAGCTGGGCAAGCTGTGAAACACCAGCTTCCATGTCATGGTGCTGCGATGTGGCTCCTAGGAGACAGCTCCAGCTAAGTGTGCATGTCAGGATGGCCGAGCGGTCTAAGGCGCTGCGTTCAGGTCGCAGTCTCCCCTGGAGGCGTGGGTTCAAATCCCTCTTCTGACATACCTAATCTTTGGCTGTGTGTTCAGGCTCAAGTATTTAACTCTCTGGCGCCATGTCCGAGTGATACAGTAACACTGACAAAGTGCCGCATCAATCTCTTTGCGCCACAATTTACGCAGCATAGCAGTGGCCCTGGCAGCGTTAATGGGCACTGTAGACCGCAAGGTTTGAGGCGTTCGCGCAACATCAAGGCATTGTCCACAGCAACTCGGAAAAGCATGTGTTCAAAACAATGGACGTGGGCTTTAAAGCAAGTGCACCGAAACGGGATCAAAAGAATTGTCTTGGCATGCCATGTAGTGGAATGTCCTGAGATGCCATTTATTTTTAATTCAATGGGATCCGCAGGGCTTTTCGGCTAATCCTCTTACACCGTCAAGTCATGACATTTGACGGATCCACGTCAAACGTCAAGCGATAACGTGACAGGAATGGGAGCATCTTGCCATCATGGCTTCAGACTCAGGAGATGTTCTTGGGACGCCAGCCGCATGCCCTCCAGAGGAGCTGTAGCCTTTTTTGCCCCCGGGAAGCATAAACGGCACGGAAGGTAATAAAGTATGCTGCCCGGTCACCTAAGTGCTCCCGTGTGCCAAAAGATACGACCTTGCCCTGTGTGAGGCTCAAACTCACGACCTTCAGATTATGGGACTGACGCGCTGCCTACTGCGTCAACGAGGCGGACTGCTGGAGCTGGGCAAGCTGTGAAACACCAGCTTCCATGTCATGGTGCTGCGATGTGGCTCATAGGAGACAGCTCTAGCTAAGTGTGCATGTCAGGATGGCCGAGCGGTCTAAGGCGCTGCTTCAGGTCGCAGTCTCCCCTGGAGGCGTGGGTTCAAATCCCACTTCTGACAAACCTAATCTTTGGCTTTGTGTTCAGGCTCAAGTATTTAACTCTCTGGCGCCATGTCCGAGTGATACAGTAATACTGACAAAGCCCCGCATCAATCTCTTTGCGTCACAGTTTACAAGGTGTAGCAGTGGCCCTGGCAACCTTAATGGGCACTGTAGACTGCAAGTTTTGAGGCATTTGCGCAACATCAAGGCATTGTCTACAGCAACTCGGAAAAGCATGTGAACAAAACAATGGACGTGAGCTTTAATGCAAGTGCATCGAAAGGGCATCAAAAGAATTGCCTTGGAATGCCATGTAGTGGAATGTCGTGAGATGCCGTTTATTTTTAGGGCAATGGGATTCGCAGGACTTTTCGGCCAATTTTCTTACAACGTCAAGTCATGACATTTGACTCTTTGTGGGAAAGAGAAGAAAAAAAGCTGTGTCAGTCAATCAACGCGTCTTTTTCAAGACGCTGTTCTGAATGTGCGTTTCTGGAGGCAGTGGTTCCTATCTCCGGATGATGAGCACGAGTATCGCATCACAGGTCTGGGGGTCCAGCATGTCGATGCAGTGCCCGCGGACAGCTCATGCTCTCACTGTGAGGACATGGCTGTTGCACAGCTGAGATCTCAGGTTCAAGTATTTAACCCTCTGGCGCCATGTCCGAGTGATACAGTAACACTGACAAAGTGCCGCATCAATCTCTTTGCGCCACAATTTACGCAGCATAGCAGTGGCCCTGGCAGCGTTAATGGGCACTGTAGACCGCAAGGTTTGAGGCGTTCGCGCAACATCAAGGCATTGTCCACAGCAACTCGGAAAAGCATGTGTTCAAAACAATGGACGTGGGCTTTAAAGCAAGTGCACCGAAACGGGATCAAAAGAATTGTCTTGGCATGCCATGTAGTGGAATGTCCTGAGATGCCGTTTATTTTTAATTCAATGGGATCCGCAGGGCTTTTCGGCTAATCCTCTTACACCGTCAAGTCATGACATTTGACGGATCCACATCAAACGTCAAGCGATAACGTGACAGGAATGGGAGCATCTTGCCATCATGGCTTCAGACTCAGGAGATGTTCTTGGAACGCCAGCCGCATGCCCTCCAGAGGAGCTGTAGCCTTTTTTGCCCCCGGGAAGCATAAACGGCACGGAAGGTAATAAAGTACGCCGCCCGGTCACCTAAGTGCTCCCGTGTGCCAAAAGATACGACCTTGCCCTGTGTGAGGCTAAAACTCACGACCTTCAGATTATGGGACTGACGCGCTGCCTACTGCGTCAACGAGGCGGACTGCTGGAGCTGGGCAAGCTGTGAAACACCAGCTTCCATGTCATGGTGCTGCGATGTGGCTCCTAGGAGACAGCTCCAGCTAAGTGTGCATGTCAGGATGGCCGAGCGGTCTAAGGCGCTGCGTTCAGGTCGCAGTCTCCCCTGGAGGCGTGGGTTCAAATCCCTCTTCTGACATACCTAATCTTTGGCTGTGTGTTCAGGCTCAAGTATTTAACTCTCTGGCGCCATGTCCGAGTGATACAGTAATACTGACAAAGCCCCGCATCAATCTCTTTGCATCACAGTTTACAAGGTGTAGCAGTGACCCTGGCAACCTTAATGGGCACTGTAGACTGCAAGTTTTGAGGCATTTGCGCAACATCAAGGCATTGTCTACAGCAACTCGGAAAAGCATGTGAACAAAACAATGGACGTGGGCTTTAATGCAAGTGCATCGAAAGGGCTTCAAAAGAATTGCCTTGGAATGCCATGTAGTGGAATGTCCTGAGATGCCGTTTATTTTTAGGGCAATGGGATTCGCAGGACTTTTCGGCCAATTTTCTTACAACGTCAAGTCATGACATTTGACTCTTTGTGGGAAAGAGAAGAAAAAAAGCTGTGTCAGTCAATCAACGCGTCTTTTCAAGACGCTGTTCTGAATGTGCGTTTCTGGAGGCGGTGGTTCCTATCTCCGGATGATGAGCACGAGTATCGCATCACAGGTCTGGGGGTCCAGCATGTCGATGCAGTGCCCGCGGACAGCTCATGCTCTCACTGTGAGGACATGGCTGTTGCACAGCTGAGATCTCAGGTTCAAGTATTTAACCCTCTGGCGCCATGTCCGAGTGATACAGTAACACTGACAAAGTGCCGCATCAATCTCTTTGCGCCACAATTTACGCAGCATAGCAGTGGCCCTGGCAGCGTTAATGGGCACTGTAGAGCGCAAGGTTTGAGGCGTTCGCGCAACATCAAGGCATTGTCCACAGCAACTCGGAAAAGCATGTGTTCAAAACAATGGACGTGGGCTTTAAAGCAAGTGCACCGAAACGGGATCAAAAGAATTGTCTTGGCATGCCATGTAGTGGAATGTCCTGAGATGCCGTTTATTTTTAATTCAATGGGATCCGCAGGGCTTTTCGGCTAATCCTCTTACACCGTCAAGTCATGACATTTGACGGATCCACATCAAACGTCAAGCGATACCGTGACAGGAATGGGAGCATCTTGCCATCATGGCTTCAGACTCAGGAGATGTTCTTGGAACGCCAGCCGCATGCCCTCCAGAGGAGCTGTAGCCTTTTTTGCCCCCGGGAAGCATAAACGGCACGGAAGGTAATAAAGTACGCCGCCCGGTCACCTAAGTGCCAAAAGATACGACCTTGCCCTGTGTGAGGCTCAAACTCACAACCTTCAGATTATGGGACTGACGCGCTGCCTACTGCGTCAACGAGGCGGACTGCTGGAGCTGGGCAAGCTGTGAAACACCAGCTTCCATGTCATGGTGCTGCGATGTGGCTCATAGGAGACAGCTCTAGCTAAGTGTGCATGTCAGGATGGCCGAGCGGTCTAAGGCGCTGCGTTCAGGTCACAGTCTCCCCTGGAGGCGTGGGTTCAAATCCCACTTCTGACAAACCTAATCTTTGGCTGTGTGTTCAGGCTCAAGTATTTAACTCTCTGGCGCCATGTCCGAGTGATACAGTAATACTGACAAAGCCCCGCATCAATCTCTTTGCGTCACAGTTTACAAGGTGTAGCAGTGGCCCAGGCAACCTTAATGGGCACTGTAGACTGCAAGTTTTAAGGCATTTGCGCAACATCAAGGCATTGTCTACAGCAACTCGGAAAAGCATGTGAACAAAACAATGGACGTGGGCTTTAATGCAAGTGCATCGAAAGGGCATCAAAAGAATTGCCTTGGAATGCCATGTAGTGGAATGTCCTGAGATGCCGTTTATTTTTAGGGCAATGGGATTCGCAGGACTTTTCGGCCAATTTTCTTACAACGTCAAGTCATGACATTTGACTCTTTGTGGGAAAGAGAAGAAAAAAAGCTGTGTCAGTCAATCAACGCGTCTTTTTCAAGACGCTGTTCTGAATGTGCGTTTCTGGAGGCGGTGGTTCCTATCTCCGGATGATGAGCACGAGTATCGCATCACAGGTCTGGGGGTCCAGCATGTCGATGCAGTGCCCGCGGACAGCTCATGCTCTCACTGTGAGGACATGGCTGTTGCACAGCTGAGATCTCAGGTTCAAGTATTTAACCCTCTGGCGCCATGTCCGAGTGATACAGTAACACTGACAAAGTGCCGCATCAATCTCTTTGCGCCACAATTTACGCAGCATAGCAGTGGCCCTGGCAGCGTTAATGGGCACTGTAGACCGCAAGGTTTGAGGCGTTCGCGCAACATCAAGGCATTGTCCACAGCAACTCGGAAAAGCATGTGTTCAAAACAATGGACGTGGGCTTTAAAGCAATGCACCGAAACGGGATCAAAAGAATTGTCTTGGCATGCCATGTAGTGGAATGTCCTGAGATGCCGTTTATTTTTAATTCAATGGGATCCGCAGGGCTTTTCGGCTAATCCTCTTACACCGTCAAGTCATGACATTTGACGGATCCACATCAAACGTCAAGCGATAACGTGACAGGAATGGGAGCATCTTGCCATCATGGCTTCAGACTCAGGAGATGTTCTTGGAACGCCAGCCGCATGCCCTCCAGAGGAGCTGTAGCCTTTTTTGCCCCCGGGAAGCATAAACGGCACGGAAGGTAATAAAGTACGCCGCCCGGTCACCTAAGTGCTCCCGTGTGCCAAAAGATATGACCTTGCCCTGTGTGAGGCTCAAACTCACGACCTTCAGATTATGGGACTGACGCGCTGCCTACTGTGTCAACGAGGCGGACTGCTGGAGCTGGGCAAGCTGTGAAACACCAGCTTCCATGTCATGGTGCTGCGATGTGGCTCATAGGAGACAGCTCTAGCTAAGTGTGCATGTCAGGATGGCCGAGCGGTCTAAGGCGCTGCGTTCAGGTCGCAGTCTCCCCTGGAGGCGTGGGTTCAAATCCCACTTCTGACAAACCTAATCTTTGGCTGTGTGTTCAGGCTCAAGTATTTAACTCTCTGGCGCCATGTCCGAGTGATACAGTAATACTGACAAAGCCCCGCATCAATCTCTTTGCGTCACAGTTTACAAGGTGTAGCAGTGGCCCTGGCAACCTTAATGGGCACTGTAGACTGCAAGTTTTGAGGCATTTGCGCAACATCAAGGCATTGTCTACAGCAACTCGGAAAAGCATGTGAACAAAACAATGGACGTGGGCTTTAATGCAAGTGCATCGAAAGGGCATCAAAAGAATTGCCTTGGAATGCCATGTAGTGGAATGTCCTGAGATGCCGTTTATTTTTAGGGCAATGGGATTCGCAGGACTTTTCGGCCAATTTTCTTACAACGTCAAGTCATGACATTTGACTCTTTGTGGGAAAGAGAAGAAAAAAAGCTGTCAGTCAATCAACGCGTCTTTTTCAAGACGCTGTTCTTAATGTGCGTTTCTGGAGGCGGTGGTTCCTATCTCCGGATGATGAGCACGAGTATCGCATCACAAGCATGTCGATGCAGTGCCCACGGACAGCTCATGCTCTCACTGTGAGGACATGGCTGTTGCACAGCTGAGATCTCAGGCTCAAGTATTTAACCCTCTGGCGCCATGTCCGAGTGATACAGTAACACTGACAAAGTGCAGCATCAATCTCTTTGCGCCACAATTTACGCAGCGTAGCAGTGGCCCTGGCAGCGTTAATGGGCACTGTAGACCGCAAGGTTTGAGGCGTTTGCGCAACATCAAGGCATTGTCCACAGCAACACGGAAAAGCATGTATTCAAAACAATGGACGTGGGCTTTAAAGCAAGTGCACCGAAACAGGATCAAAAGAATTGTCTTGGTATGCCATGTAGTGGAATGTCCTGAGATGCCATTTATTTTTAAGTCAATGGGATTCGCAGTGCTTTTCGGCTAATCCTCTTACAACGTCAAGTCAAGACATTTGATGGATTCACGTCAAAAAAGCATCTTGCCATCATTGCTTCAGACTCAGGAGATGTTAAACATTTACTTACCTTACAGCACTTACCTTTTACCTCACAAATTAAGGGATTTGACCAGATACTTAGTCTGCAGATGGTAACCAAGTCAGCAGCTGTATGTTATGATGCAAATACGTTAGCATACTGTTATACATTTATAGCTTACTTATGTTAACACAAACGTGACAAGACATGACCATACATAAAAAATCATAAAAATGTGTATTATTTACTTACCTTCCATAACATAGAGGCTGCGTGGCTACAGGACCTTCCTAAACCAGCTATGCACTAACATCCTGTAGTCTCCACTGATCCCTGCTTACTAAGTAGCAACCACGCTGAGTGGCATGGACTGCTCGACTGGCTGGGGTGCAGCTTTGCTTTTAAAAAGGGTCACCCTTGCTGTGTAATAGAACACGACCCACTTTCCCACTATGCAAATATTGGTAGGCTTCGGTACTGCGAGAGCAGCCGTCAAGAGTTGGCTATTTAAAAAGAGGCGCAGCACCAGAAGCCGAGCGCCGCTCAGCTTGCCTTGAAACAGCACCGACAAAAACAAAGCCCTTGACCCCTTTTTCTGTTTCTGCTCCAAAAATAAATCTATTGCTTGTAACCTCCCAATGGAGAGGAGAAAGTCTCAGTGGCGCAATGGATAACGTGTCTGACTATGGCTCAGAAGTTTCTAGGTTCGACTCCTGGCTTGCTTGCTTGCTTTGTACTTTTTGCTTTGCTGTCAGTCAGTGCACTGCGGTCGCCTTTCCCCCCCGCTGGAGCTGTTCAGTTCCACTCTGGAGTGAATCGAGTTTCTGGGGCTGCCAGCACAGAGCCCGTGGGGTGTTCCCCTGGTTTCAAAGGCTGCCCCAACTGCTGATTTTTATTAACGTCTACTACAGCTACACCAACCGTAAACCAAGCCTACTTGTTGCAAATGTCCCTACCACTTAGAAGTCACCCAGCCAACTTGCAGCGTAATCTCTTCCACTTGTAAGTCTCTAAGCTGCAGCAATACCTAAGCGCTCTGATAAAACATGCATAAAAGAAACTATCGCTTTTAACCTCCTTTTGGAGAGGAGAGAGTCTCCGACCCTGGATCTCAGGTCTTCTATGGAGGGACTGTCAGGAATCCTGTAAGAGCATCCCATCCACACAACCTCTTGCCATAAAAACAAAGCAGAATGTGTGGTGACGGAACTCCAGGTTGACCGAGCCTTGTCCTTGTTTCAAACAATGTGCTAAAAAGGTGCTGAACAGAGTGCCAGTGGCACAAAGGATAACGCTAATGACTATGCATCAGAGGATTCTAGCTTACGGAAACCATGAGACTGTGTATGAGAGCGTGCGTAAATGTATGAGTGGTACTTGTGCAAGAGAGGCAGTGAAGTGTGCACGATCAGAAAGAACTGAAGTTTGTGCCAAGACTGGCCCTCACAAGTGGCAGCTCCCATATGGTCTAGCGGTCAGGATTCTTGGTATTCACCCAGGCTGCCCGGGTTGACAGAGCCTTGTCCTTGTTTCAAACAATGTGCTAACAAGGTGCTGAACAGAGTGCCAGTGGCTCAAAGGATAACGCTAATGACTATGCATCAGAGGATTCTAGCTTACGGAAACCATGAGACTGTGTATGAGAGCGTGAGTAAATGTATGAGTGGTACTTGTGCAAGAGAGGCAGTGAAGTGTGCACGATCAGAAAGAACTGAAGTTTGTGCCAAGACTGGCCCTCACAAGTGGCAGCTCCCATATGGTCTAGCGGTCAGGATTCCTGGTTTTCACCCAGGCGGCCTGGGTTTGACTCCCGGTATGGGAAGGCTTGAGTGTTTTTGCTTCTGCCCTTTTTGGCCTGCAGCTACCTTAAGGGGATGGGCTTGTGCTTGACTGTCGTAAGCCTTCGATAGCTCAGTTGGTAGAGCGGAGGACTGTAGGTGGGATGTTGGCAATCCTTAGGTCGCTGGTTCGACTCCGGCTCGAAGGAGATCTTTTGCGCCCAGAGCTGCTTTCATGCCTGTGCAGTTCCATTATATTTTAGTTGCTAGAACTCAAAGTTCACCATAGAGGTGAAAAGGAAGTTCCCTGACCAGGAATCGTACCCGGGCCGCGGCGGTGAGAGCGCTGAATCCTGACCACTAGACCATCAGGGAAGGGCCAGCAGAAGCTTGCCCCTGGCTTTCTGTGGTCTTTTTGCTGTGCTGTCAGTCAGTGCACTGCGGTCGCCTTTCCCCCCGCTGGAGCTGTTCAGTTCCACTCTGGAGTGAATCGAGTTTCTGGGGCTGCCAGCACAGAGCCCGTGGGGTGTTCCCCTGGTTTCAAAGGCTGCCCCAACTGCTGATTTTTATTAACGTCTACTACAGCTACACCAACCGTAAACCAAGCCTACTTGTTGCAAATGTCCCTACCACTGAGAAGTCACCCAGCCAACTTGCAGCGTAATCTCTTCCACTTGTAAGTCTCTAAGCTGCAGCAATACCTACGCGCTCTGATAAAACATGCATTAAAGAAACTATGGCTTTTAACCTCCTTTTGGAGAGGAGAGAGTCTCCGACCCTGGATCTCAGGTCTTCTATGGAGGGACTGTCAGGAATCCTGTAAGAGCATCCCATCCACACAACGTCTTACCATAAAACAAAGCAGAATGTGTGGTGACGGAACTCCAGGTTGACAGAGCCTTGTCCTTGTTTCAAACAATGTGCTAACAAGGTGCTGAACAGAGTGCCATTGGCACAAAGGATAACGCTTATGACTACGGATCAGAGGATTCTAGCTTATGGAAACCATGAGACTGTGTATGAGAGAGTGCGTAAATGTATGAGTGGTACTTGTGCAAGAGGGGCAGTAAAGTGCGCACAATCAGAAAGAACTGAAGTTTGTGCAAAGTTTGATTCCTGGTTTTCACCCAGTTCGCCTGGGTTCGACTCCTGGTCTGGGAAGCCTTGAGCATTTTTGCCACTGCCCTTTTTGCCTAGCAGTCGGACTGCAGCAACATTAAGGGGGTGGGCTTGTGTGGGAATCTCATAACCCTGTCTTTCTTCCGAGTTCAGATGAGATCAGGCATTGCCAGGGTGGTATGGCCGTAAGCAAGAGCAGCCGTCAAGAGTTAGCTATTTAAAAATAGGCGCAGCACCAGGAGCCGAGTGCAGCTCAGCTTGCATTGACACTCACCGACAGAAACAAGGCCCTTGTCCCCTCAATTGTTTACCTGTTTTTTGTTTTTTTTCTGTTTCTGCTCCAGGGCACCAACAGCTCTTGCTAAGTTAAACCAGCCAAGTCACTGTACCCACTTTCCCCCGAATGGAATCAGGGGAAGTGGGTACACTGACTTGGCTGGTTCCAGAGTTCAGAGAGGAATTGAGAGGTTTTTTTTAAATATATTTTGGGAAGTGTATTAGCTGCCAAATGAAGGAATTTAAAAAGCTTACAGCACCTGGTATTCCCAGGCGGTCTCCCATCCAAGTACCAACCAGGCCCAACCCTGCTTTGCTTCCGAGTTCAGATGAGATATATATTTTTTTTTAATTAAAATCAAATATTTACATTTGTACAAAGAAATGATCACATCACACAAAAACCACATGATACTTACAACACTCATTATTAGACTTCATATTTTTCCCATAACCAACTTAAAATGTTGTCCTTGTATTCAACCATTACGTTCCCTTTTACCATTATTTCTATAAATACATCCTCCTTTTCTTGCACTATAAAATAGTTGAATATCAATTTTACAGCCATCTCCATTCTGTTTTTAAACATACGCCATATATCCACTCTCTTCCCATCATGTTTAGCCATATTTCTCCTTATCCAAATCAAATACTTAGCAATTGTTATACATAGATTAAAAGCATACATACCACATTAATTTTGACCAAATAAATATTTTTTTCCCAGTTCTTTTGTTCATCCACATATTTGTCCCCTATTAACGATTTAGCAATTTTCTTAAATTTTTCCATAATTCCTCCAACTTTTCACAATAGAAGAACAAATGTAATAAACCTTCCCCTTCCTTCCTAAACACCTTACATATTATATCTTGTTCAATTCCCATTTTACACAATCTCATTTCTGTTAATATGCAATTATGTCTCAATAAATAAATACAATTTTCTAAAATTGATTCCATATATTTCATTCTGACATTTGCCCATATTTCTTTTTCATTTAAATCCTCATATCTTTCCTTCCAGTAGTTGAATGCTATAGGTCTTATAAAAGCCTTTGATCTAAAAACAACATAAAAACTCTTAGCTGTACATAAGCTCATATTGATCTTTTCTCCATTTTTTTTCTTAAAATAGACCTCTGGTAATTCTTCCTTATCCCGCAACTCTTTTTTTTTTCAATTATTTCAATCCAATCTTTTGGTATTGCTTTTTTCAAATCATGATATTGTCTTTGCAATTTTGTTTCAGAAAGAACTGAAATTTCTGCCAAGACTGCCCTCATATGTGGCAGCTCCCATATGGTCTAGCGGTCAGGATTCCTGGTTTTCATCCAGGCGGCCTGGGTTCGACTCCCGGTATGGGAAGCCTTGAGTATTTTTGCCACTGCCCTTTTTTCCAACAGTCGGACTGCAGCAACTTTAAGGGGGTGGGCTTGTGTGGGACTTTCATAAGCCTTCGATAGCTTAGTTGGTAGAGCGGAGGACTGTAGGTGTGTTGTTGGCAATCCTTAGGTCGCTGGTTCGACTCCGGCTCGAAGGAGGTCTTTTGCCCTTTCATGCCTGTGCAGTTCGCATATATCTTCATAGCTAGAGCTCAAAAGGAAGTTCCCTGACCGGGAATCGAACCCGGGCCGCGGCGGTGAGAGCGCCGAATCCTAACCACTAGACCACCAGGGAAGGTCCTGCAGAAGCTTACCCTTAGCCTAGCTGTGGGCCTCCACGCAAGTATGCTGCAGCTGCTCTGACAAAAATAAATCTAATGCTTGTAACCTCCTCCTGGAGAGGAGAAAGTCTCAGACCCTGGATCACAGTTCTTCTAGGGAGGGACTGTCACATGCACTGTAAGAGCATCCTATCGACACCACAACTTGCCTTCATAACGAAGGACAGCATGTGTTGAACGAACTCCGTGTTGAATGAACTCCGTGTTGACTGAGCTGTGTCCTTATCACAAGTAACAAGATAAAGATGAAAAGATAAGCAGACAGGGCCAGTGGCGCAATGGATAACGCGTCTGACTACGGATCAGAAGATTCTAGGTTCGACTCCTGGCTGGCTCGCTCTGGTCTTTTTGCTTTGATGTCAGCCAGTGCACTGCAGTCGTCTTTCGCCCCCACTGGAGCTGTTCAGGTCCACTCTGGAGTGAGTTTAAGGGGCTGCAATCACAGAGCCCGTGGGGTGCTCACCTGGTTTCAAAGGCTGCCCCAACTGCTAGATTTTTATTAACGTCTACTACAGCTACACCAATCGTAAACCCAGCCTACTTGTTGCAAAAGTCCCTATCACTTAGAAGTCACCCAGCCAACTTGCAGCGTAATCTCTTCCACTTGTAAGTCTCTGAGCTGTAGCAATACCTAAGTGCTCTGATAAAACATGCATAAAAGAAACTATGGCTTTTAACCTCCTCTTGGAGAGAAGAGAGTCTCCGACCCTGGATCTCAGGGGTTCTATGGAGGGACTGTCAGGAATCCTGTAAGAGCATCCCATCCACACAACGTCTTGCTATAAAACAAAGCAGAATGTGTGGTGACGGAACTCCAGGTTGACAGAGCCTTGTCCTTGTTTCAAACAATGTGCTAACAAGGTGCTGAACGGAGTGCCAGTGGCACAAAGGATAACGTTTATGACTATGGATCAGAGGATTCTAGCTTAGCAATCGTAAACCCAGCCTACTTGATGCAAACGTCCCTACCAGGCCCAACCCTGCTTTTCTTCTGAGTTCAGATGAGATCAGGCATTGCCAGGGTGGTATGGCCGTAAGCGAGAGCAGCCGTCAAGAGTTAGCTATTTAAAAATAGGCGCAGCACCAGGAGCCGAGCGCAGCTCAGCTTGCATTGACACAGCACCGACAGTAACAAGGCCCTTGTCCCCTCAATTGTTTAACTGTTTTTTTTTTTTTTCTGTTTCTGCTTTGGGGCACCAACAGCTCCTGCTGAGTTAAACCAGCCAAGTCACTGTACCCACTTTCCCTGTTATTGGAATCAGGGAAGTGGGTACACTGACCTGGCTGGTTCCAGAGTTCAGAGAGGAATTCAGAGTTGTTGTTTTTTTGTATTTTGGGAAGTGTATTAGCTGCCAAATGAAGGAATTTAAAAAGCTTACAGCACCTGGTATTCCCAGGCGGTCTCCCATCCAAGTACCAACCAGGCCCAACCCTGCTTTGCTTCCGAGTTCAGATCAGATATATATATATTTTTTAATTAAAATCAAATATTTACATTTTTACAAAGAAATGATCACATCACACAAAAATCACATGATACTTACAACACTCATTATTAGACTTCATATTTTTCCCATAACCAACTTAAAATGTTGTCCTTGTATTCAACCATTACGTTCCCTTTTACCATTATTTCTATAAATACATCCTCCTTTTCTTGTACTATAAAATAGTTGAATATCAATTTTACAGCCATCTCCATTCTGTTTTTAAACATACGCCATATATCCACTCTCTTCCCATCATGTTTAGCCATATTTCTCCTTATCCAAATCACATACTTAGCAATTGTTATACAAAGATTAAAAGCATACATACCACATTAATTTTGACCAAATAAAAAAAAAATTTCCCAGTTCTTTTGTTCATCCACATATATGTCCCCTATTAACGATTTAGCAATTTTCTTAAATTTTTTCCATAATTCCTCCAACTTTTCACAATAGAAGAACAAATGTAATAAACCTTCCCCTTCCTTTATACACACCTTATATGTTATATCTTGTTCAATTCCCATTTTACACAATCTCATTTCTGTTAATATGCAATTATGTCTCAATAAATAATTACAATTTTCGAAAATTGGTTCCATATATTTCATTCTGACATTTGCCCATATTTCTTTTTCATTTAAATCCTCATATCTTTCCTTCCAGTAGTTGAATGCTATAGGTCTTATAAAAGCCTTTGATCTAAAAACAACATAAAAACTCTTAACTGTACATAAGCTCATATTGATCTTTTCTCCATTTTTTTTCTTAAAATAGACCTCTGGTAATTCTTCCTTATCCCGCAACTCATTTTTTTTTTCAATTATTTCAATCCAATCTTTTGGTATTGTAAGGGCCCATCTATTTTTCCTATGACGGAACTAACAGCATGGGTGAAGGTTAAATGCATGTAAGCCTTTTAGCACATGTGAAAAGAAATATTTTTATTCATTAAGATTTATTTTAATTTGTTTCCAACTCCGAATTTTAATCTGACTCCAATTTATAATAATTTTAGATTTATCTAATTCATGCTGATCACCTTATAGGTTGTGATTCGGTCTAATTTAGATTGATTAACCTAATAAATCCTTATTCTCAAGTAATGGTTCATCATTTACCCGAAGTCGCTTAGAGTCAGTATGCTGGCCAGTTACATCTGCTCACGGACACATCCTCGCCAGTTCCGAGTCTTAGCCGATAAGCTAATTTCCCCATGCTTGCTCATATTTAAAGGAAGTTTGATTTAGCCCCTAGATTATATTATACTAAGTCAGTGATTGTCAGAAATCATCAGGTCTCTAATGCTGTGCCCATGCTCCATCCATTGATCCTGAATGTATGACAAATCCTGGTCGTAGGCTGTGGAAACATCAGCCTAAACAATCTACTAGATTTAAATGATTTCAGGAGATATTAAAGTTAAACAAGAATTTTACATTTATTTGTCAGGCAAAGATTTTCCATTTCAATTCACATAACTAAACAAAATAAGCCAATCAAGGTTGTACAACATCAATTATTTGAAGATACATTTAAGTTAGAGATTAATACCTGACCGTGTAGAAATACATTGCAGCACATAGGTCCTGATGCAGAGCTCAGAGACTCACAAACTGCAATGGGGTATCCTGCCTACAGAATCCCACAGACACTTCTGCACCCTTTGCCTAAATACTCAAATCATCATAAATTCAAGACAATAAAAGCGTCACCAAGCCTCTTGCCTGGTCATGAGTTGATACAAAGACCATTTTCCCTGGAGTGGAGCATCTGGCAAAGATCAAAGAAATTAAGACCACTTTACCAATCACACAGAGACATTTAAAATGACACTAAGCATGACAAGTTAAAATTCACAAATACTGCAAATATACATCTTATATCATTTCACCATAGAAGCTTGAAATCTGGTCATTCCTGAGTAACCTTTTTAATGACCCAGGCTGTATAACTGGGGAGGGTAAGAGGGCCTGAGGATAGGTGATGTGTCAACTGTCCAGAAGGCTTTCTCGAGATCCTCTCTGAAGATTATAAAGTTTATTGTTTTACAGCCTGTTAGTTCTCGTGGTCTGATCTTTAGAGAATTTCACAGCAGTTTTCAGACAGTAAACTCCAGGACAAAGAGGGGGGGCTCGGGATGCATGATCGAGACAACCCGAACAACTGGTTTCCTAGCTGAACTTCTTCTCAGATTAGAAAGTTTATTGTTTTAGTGCTTGACCATTCTCGTGGTCTTGTCTCGTGTGGAGCTACATAACCGTTTTCAGGGTTTAATATTATAGAGAGATATAGCCATCCTTACACCTTCAAAAGAAAAGCACGCCATTCTAGGCAATTTGACGACTAAATGGCAGGCAGGGCAAAGAAGCCACCACAGAACAGATGTGATATTATTTTTTCTTTTTCGACCACGTCTAAAATGTTCAATTTTGACTGTGAAAAGGGGATTTAGCTTAAATGGTAGAACGGTCGCTTAGCATGCATGAGAGAGGTAGCTGGATCGATGCCCGCATTATCCACTTCTGTTTTCATGCCTTTCACACTGGCTTTTATTGCAAAGCTGGTTGCACCTGGAGGGTTTAGAGCGAATTTCCTTACGTCAGCTTTGCCGGTTCTGTGTAGTACTAATCATTGCAATCCTTCAGAAGCCCTATCAAGTCACAGTTTTCTTTTATTCAATGGCGCGTCCGCAGTGGGAAATCAAAGCACTAAATATATAGCAGAGTGCTGTCGATTAGCCCATAGGAATCATCACCAGAAGCGATGTGACCACCTGGGAGAAAGATAGCGTTTTGGTCAAATGGAAGCAGATGGACTTGAGGGTGAAGCAGCTGGACTTGAGGGTCCTAGAAAACCCATAGTAACTGTTATTCTCTGGCCTTCAAGGGAACAGGATGCTATTTTAGCTTTTTTGTGCGGTGCTGGCAAAAAAAAACAGGTCCCATCTAGATTTGAATTTAGATCGCTGGATGCAGAGTGCTATCCATTACATTATGGAACCTCAAGATGGTGTAGAGCTGCTGCCCGAGATGAAGATGATGAATTAAAAAACTGGCCTTGCAGGAAAGTAGCGGAAGGTCCATCCAAGGCAAGGCCAATGTGCATTGATTTCTGAGTAACTCGTCATTCGGCATGCAGGGCTCCTCACACATTTACTGGAGCATTACTAGGTAGGGCCTTCAAAAGAAAAGCACGCCATTCTAGGCAATTTGACGACTAAATGGCAGGCAGGGCAAAGAAGCCACCACAGAACAGATGTGATATTATTTTTTCTTTTTCGACCACGTCTAAAATGTTCAATTTTGACTGTGAAAAGGGGAATTAGCTTAAATGGTAGAACGGTCGCTTAGCATGCATGAGAGAGGTAGCTGGATCGATGCCCGCATTATCCACTTCTGTTTTCATGCCTTTCACACTGGCTTTTATTGCAAAGCTGGTTGCACCTGGAGGGTTTAGAGCGAATTTCCTTACGTCAGCTTTGCCGGTTCTGTGTAGTACTAATCATTGCAATCCTTCAGAAGCCCTATCAAGTCACAGTTTGGATGCAGAGTGCTATCCATTACATTATGGAACCTCAAGATGGTGTAGAGCTGCTGCCCGAGATGAAGATGATGAATTAAAAAACTGGCCTTGCAGGAAAGTAGCGGAAGGTCCATCCAAGGCAAGGCCAATGTGCATTGATTTCTGAGTAACTCGTCATTCGGCATGCAGGGCTCCTCACACATTTACTGGAGCATTACTAGGTAGGGCCTTCAAAAGAAAAGCACGCCATTCTAGGCAATTTGACGACTAAATGGCAGGCAGGGCAAAGAATCCACCACAGAACAGATGTGATATTATTTTTTCTTTTTCGACCACGTCTAAATGTTCAATTTTGACTGTGAAAAGGGGAATTAGCTTAAATGGTAGAACGGTCGCTTAGCATGCATGAGAGAGGTAGCTGGATCGATGCCCGCATTATCCACTTCTGTTTTCATGCCTTTCACACTGGCTTTTATTGCAAAGCTGGTTGCACCTGGAGGGTTTAGAGCGAATTTCCTTACGTCAGCTTTGCCGGTTCTGTGTAGTACTAATCATTGCAATCCTTCAGAAGCCCTATCAAGTCACAGTTTGGATGCAGAGTGCTATCCATTACATTATGGAACCTCAAGATGGTGTAGAGCTGCTGCCCGAGATGAAGATGATGAATTAAAAAACTGGCCTTGCAGGAAAGTAGCGGAAGGTCCATCCAAGGCAAGGCCAATGTGCATTGATTTCTGAGTAACTCGTCTTTCGGCATGCAGGGCTCCTCACACATTTACTGGAGCATTACTAGGTAGGGCCTTCAAAAGAAAAGCACGCCATTCTAGGCAATTTGACGACTAAATGGCAGGCAGGGCAAAGAAGCCACCACAGAACAGATGTGATATTATTTTTTCTTTTTCGACCACGTCTAAAATGTTCAATTTTGACTGTGAAAAGGGGAATTAGTTTAAATGGTAGAACGGTCGCTTAGCATGCATGAGAGAGGTAGCTGGATCGATGCCCGCATTCTCCACTTGTGTTTTCATGCCTTTCACACTGGCTTTTATTGCAAAGCTGGTTGCACCTGGAGGGTTTAGAGCGAATTTCCTTACGTCAGCTTTGCCGGTTCTGTGTAGTACTAATCATTGCAATCCTTCAGAAGCCCTATCAAGTCACAGTTTGGATGCAGAGTGCTATCCATTACATTATGGAACCTCAAGATGGTGTAGAGCTGCTGCCCGAGATGAAGATGATGAATTAAAAAACTGGCCTTGCAGGAAAGTAGCGGAAGGTCCATCCAAGGCAAGGCCAATGTGCATTGATTTCTGAGTAACTCGTCTTTCGGCATGCAGGGCTCCTCACACATTTACTGGAGCATTACTAGGTAGGGCCTTCAAAAGAAAAGCACGCCATTCTAGGCAATTTGACGACTAAATGGCAGGCAGGGCAAAGAAGCCACCACAGAACAGATGTGATATTATTTTTTCTTTTTCGACCACGTCTAAAATGTTCAATTTTGACTGTGAAAAGGGGATTTAGCTTAAATGGTAGAACGGTCGCTTAGCATGCATGAGAGAGGTAGCTGGATCGATGCCCGCATTATCCACTTCTGTTTTCATGCCTTTCACACTGGCTTTTATTGCAAAGCTGGTTGCACCTGGAGGGTTTAGAGCGAATTTCCTTACGTCAGCTTTGCCGGTTCTGTATAGTACTAATCATTGCAATCCTTCAGAAGCCCTATCAAGTCACAGTTTTCTTTTATTCGATGGCGCGTCCGCAGTGGGAAATCAAAGCACTAAATATATAGCAGAGTGCTGTCGATTAGGCCATAGGAATCATCACCAGAAGCGATGTGACCACCTGGGAGAAAGATAGCGTTTTGGTCAAATGGAAGCAGGTGGACTTAAGGGTGAAGCGGCTAGGATTTTTGGGTGACTTTCATTCAACTGACCCTGTGCCCAAAACAGAACAACAACATTGCTTTGCCGAAACCCGGGATTGAACCAGGGACCTTTAGCTCTTCAGTCTAACGCTCTCCCAACTGAGCTATTTCGGCTGCCATGACACAGCTTTCCTGCAGCAGGGATGTCTGTGAGACCAAGCTGAGCCCTTAAGTGCATCTGAGGCATAAGAGAGTAAAAATTTGGCCAGTACGGGTATCGAACCCGTGACCTTGGCGTTATTAGCACCACGTTCTAACCAACTGAGCTAACGACATGAAGATGATGAATTAAAAAAATGGCCTTGCAGGAAAGTAGCAGAAGGTCCATCCAAGGCAAGGCCAATGTGCATTGATTTCTGAGTAACTCGTCATTCGGCATGCAGGGCTCCTCACACATTTACTGGAGCAGGACTAGGTAGGGCCTTCAAAAGAAAAGCACGCCATTCTAGGCAATTTGACGACTAAATGGCAGGCAGGGCAAAGAAGCCACCACAGAACAGATGTGATCGTATTTTTTCTTTTTTGACCACGTCTAAAATGTTCAATTTGGCTTGTGAAAAGGGGAATTAGCTCAAATGGTAGAGCGCTCGCTTAGCATGTGAGAGGTAGCGGGATCGATACCCGCATTCTCCACTTGTGTTTTCATGCCTTTCACACTGGCTTTTATTGCAAAGCTGGTTGCACCTGGAGGGTTTAGAGCGAATTTCCTTACGTCAGCTTTGCCGGTTCTGTGTAGTACTAATCATTGCAATCCTTCAGAAGCCCTATCAAGTCACAGTTTTCTTTTATTCAATGGCGCGTCCGCAGTGGGAAATCAAAGCACTAAATACATAGCAGAGTGCTGTCGATTAGCCCATAGGAATCATCACCAGAAGCGATGTGACCACCTGGGAGAAAGATAGCGTTTTGGTCAAATGGAAGCAGGTGGACTTGAGGGTGAAGCAGCTGGACTTGAGGGTCCTAGAAAACCCATAGTAACTGTTATTCTCTGGCCTTCAAGGGAATAGAATGCTATTTTAGCTTTTTTGTGCGGTGCTGGCAAAAAAAAACAGGTCCTATCTAGATTTGAATTTAGATCGCTGGATGCAGAGTGCTATCCATTACATTATGGAACATCAAGATGGTGTAGAGCTGCTGCCCGAGATGAAGATGATGAATTAAAAAACTGGCCTTGCAGGAAAGTAGCGGAAGGTCCATCCAAGGCAAGGCCAATGTGCATTGATTTCTGAGTAACTCGTCATTCGGCATGCAGGGCTCCTCACACATTTACTGGAGCATTACTAGGTAGGGCCTTCAAAAGAAAAGCACGCCATTCTAGGCAATTTGACGACTAAATGGCAGGCAGGGCAAAGAAGCCACCACAGAACAGATGTGATATTATTTTTTCTTTTTCGACCACGTCTAAAATGTTCAATTTTGACTGTGAAAAGGGGAATTAGTTTAAATGGTAGAACGGTCGCTTAGCATGCATGAGAGAGGTAGCTGGATCGATGCCCGCATTATCCACTTCTGTTTTCATGCCCTTCACACTGGCTTTTATTGCAAAGCTGGTTGCACCTGGAGGGTTTAGAGCGAATTTCCTTACGTCAGCTTTGCCGGTTCTGTGTAGTACTAATCATTGCAATCCTTCAGAAGCCCTATCAAGTCACAGTTTGGATGCAGAGTGCTATCCATTACATTATGGAACCTCAAGATGGTGTAGAGCTGCTGCCCGAGATGAAGATGATGAATTAAAAAACTGGCCTTGCAGGAAAGTAGCGGAAGGTCCATCCAAGGCAAGGCCAATTTGCATTGATTTCTGAGTAACTCGTCATTCGGCATGCAGGGCTCCTCACACATTTACTGGAGCATTACTAGGTAGGGCCTTCAAAAGAAAAGCACGCCATTCTAGGCAATTTGACGACTAAATGGCAGGCAGGGCAAAGAAGCCACCACAGAACAGATGTGATATTATTTTTTCTTTTTCGACCACGTCTAAAATGTTCAATTTGACTGTGAAAAGGGGATTTAGCTTAAATGGTAGAACGGTCGCTTAGCATGCATGAGAGAGGTAGCTGGATCGATGCCCGCATTATCCACTTCTGTTTTCATGCCTTTCACACTGGCTTTTATTGCAAAGCTGGTTGCACCTGGAGGGTTTAGAGCGAATTTCCTTACGTCAGCTTTGCCGGTTCTGTATAGTACTAATTATTGCAATCCTTCAGAAGCCCTATCAAGTCACAGTTTTCTTTTATTCGATGGCGCGTCCGCAGTGGGAAATCAAAGCACTAAATATATAGCAGAGTGCTGTCGATTAGGCCATAGGAATCATCACCAGAAGCGATGTGACCACCTGGGAGAAAGATAGCGTTTTGGTCAAATGGAAGCAGGTGGACTTAAGGGTGAAGCGGCTAGGATTTTTGGGTGACTTTCATTCAACTGACCCTGTGCCCAAAACAGAACAACAACATTGCTTTGCCGAAACCCGGGATCGAACCAGGGACCTTTAGCTCTTCAGTCTAACGCTCTCCCAACTGAGCTATTTCGGCTGCCATGACACAGCTTTCCTGCAGCAGGGATGTCTGTGAGACCAAGCTGAGCCCTTAAGTGCATCTGAGGCATAAGAGAGTAAAAATTTGGCCAGTACGGGTATCGAACCCGTGACCTTGGCATTATTAGCACCACGCTCTAACCAACTGAGCTAACCGGCCGTTTTCTTATCAGTGTGCTGGAAAACCCAGAGTTAGTGTCATTCTTTGGCCTTCAAGGGAACAGGATTTACTGGAGCAGGACTAGGTAGGGCCTTCAAAAGAAAAGCACGCTATTCTAGGCAATTTGACGACTAAATGGCAGGCAGGGCAAAGAAGCCACCACAGAACAGATGTGATCTTATTTTTTTTTTTTTACCACGTCTAAAATGTTAAATTTAGCTTGTGAAAAGGGGAATTAGCTCAAATGGTAGAGCGCTAGCTTAGCATGTGAGAGGTGGCGGGATCGATGCCCGCATTCTTCACTTGTGTTTTCATGCCTTTCACAGTGGCTTTTATTGCAAAGCTGGTTGCTCCTGGAGGGTTTAGAGCGAATTTCCTTACGTCAGCTTTGCCGGTTCTGTGTAGTACTAATCATTGCAATCCTTCAGAAGCCCAATCAAGTCACAGTTTTCTTTTATTCAATGGCGCGTCCGCAGTGGGAAATCAAAGCACTAAATATATAGCAGAGTGCTGTCGATTAGCCCATAGGAATCATCACCAGAAGCGATGTGACCACCTGGGAGAAAGATAGCGTTTGGTCAAATGGAAGCAGGTGGACTTGAGGGTGAAGCAGCTGGACTTGAGGGTCCTAGAAAACCCATAGTAACTGTTATTCTCTGGTCTTCAAGGGAATAGAATGCTATTTTAGCTTTTTTGTGTGGTGCTGGCAAAAAAAAACAGGTCCCATCTAGATTTGAATTTAGATCGCTGGATGCAGAGTGCTATCCATTACATTATGGAACATCAAGATGGTGTAGAGCTGCTGCCCGAGATGAAGATGATGAATTAAAAAACTGGCCTTGCAGGAAAGTAGCGGAAGGTCCATCCAAGGCAAGGCCAATGTGCATTGATTTCTGAGTAACTCGTCATTCGGCATGCAGGGCTCCTCACACATTTACTGGAGCATTACTAGGTAGGGCCTTCAAAAGAAAAGCACGCTATTCTAGGCAATTTGACGACTAAATGGCAGGCAGGGCAAAGAAGCCACCACAGAACAGATGTGATATTATTTTTTCTTTTTCGACCACGTCTAAAATGTTCAATTTTGACTGTGAAAAGGGGAATTAGCTTAAATGGTAGAACGGTCGCTTAGCATGCATGAGAGAGGTAGCTGGATCGATGCCCGCATTCTCCACTTGTGTTTTCATGCCTTTCACACTGGCTTTTATTGCAAAGCTGGTTGCTCCTGGAGGGTTTAGAGCGAATTTCCTTACGTCAGCTTTGCCGGTTCTGTGTAGTACTAATCATTGCAATCCTTCAGAAGCCCTATCAAGTCACAGTTTTCTTTTATTCAATGGCGCGTCCGCAGTGGGAAATCAAAGCACTAAATATATAGCAGAGTGCTGTCGATTAGGCCATAGGAATCATCACCAGAAGCGATGTGACCACCTGGGAGAAAGATAGCGTTTTGGTCAAATGGAAGCAGGTGGACTTAAGGGTGAAGCGGCTAGGATTTTTGGGTGACTTTCATTCAACTGACCCTGTGCCCAAAACAGAACAACAACATTGCTTTGCCGAAACCCGGGATCGAACCAGGGACCTTTAGCTCTTCAGTCTAACGCTCTCCCAACTGAGCTATTTCGGCTGCCATGACACAGCTTTCCTGCAGCAGGGATGTTTGTGAGACCAAGCTGAGCCCTTAAGTGCATCTGAGGCATAAGAGAGTAAAAATTTGGCCAGTACGGGTATCGAACCCGTGACCTTGGCATTATTAGCACCACGCTCTAACCAACTGAGCTAACCGGCCGTTTTCTTATCAGTGTGCTGGAAAACCCAGAGTTAGTGTCATTCTTTGGCCTTCAAGGGAACAGGATTTACTGGAGCAGGACTAGGTAGGGCCTTCAAAAGAAAAGCACGCTATTCTAGGCAATTTGACGACTAAATGGCAGGCAGGGCAAAGAAGCCACCACAGAACAGATGTGATCTTATTTTTTTTTTACCACGTCTAAAATGTTAAATTTAGCTTGTGAAAAGGGGAATTAGCTCAAATGGTAGAGCGCTAGCTTAGCATGTGAGAGGTAGCGGGATCGATGCCCGCATTCTCCACTTGTGTTTTCATGCCTTTCACAGTGGCTTTTATTGCAAAGCTGGTTGCACCTGGAGGGTTTAGAGCGAATTTCCTTACGTCAGCTTTGCCGGTTCTGTGTAGTACTAATCATTGCAATCCTTCAGAAGCCCAATCAAGTCACAGTTTTCTTTTATTCAATGGCGCGTCCGCAGTGGGAAATCAAAGCACTAAATATATAGCAGAGTGCTGTCGATTAGCCCATAGGAATCATCACCAGAAGCGATGTGACCACCTGGGAGAAAGATAGCGTTTTGGTCAAATGGAAGCAGGTGGACTTGAGGGTGAAGCAGCTGGACTTGAGGGTCCTAGAAAACCCATAGTAACTGTTATTCTCTGGCCTTCAAGGGAACAGGATGCTATTTTAGCTTTTTTGTGCGGTGCTGGCAAAAAAAAACAGGTCCCATCTAGATTTGAATTTAGATCGCTGGATGCAGAGTGCTATCCATTACATTATGGAACCTCAAGATGGTGTAGAGCTGCTGCCCGAGATGAAGATGATGAATTAAAAAACTGGCCTTGCAGGAAAGTAGCGGAAGGTCCATCCAAGGCAAGGCCAATGTGCATTGATTTCTGAGTAACTCGTCATTCGGCATGCAGGGCTCCTCACACATTTACTGGAGCATTACTAGGTAGGGCCTTCAAAAGAAAAGCACGCCATTCTAGGCAATTTGACGACTAAATGGCAGGCAGGGCAAAGAAGCCACCACAGAACAGATGTGATATTATTTTTTCTTTTTCGACCACGTCTAAAATGTTCAATTTTGACTGTGAAAAGGGGAATTAGCTTAAATGGTAGAACGGTCGCTTAGCATGCATGAGAGAGGTAGCTGGATCGATGCCCGCATTCTCCACTTGTGTTTTCATGCCTTTCACACTGGCTTTTATTGCAAAGCTGGTTGCTCCTGGAGGGTTTAGAGCGAATTTCCTTACGTCAGCTTTGCCGGTTCTGTGTAGTACTAATCATTGCAATCCTTCAGAAGCCCTATCAAGTCACAGTTTTCTTTTATTCAATGGCGTGTCCGCAGTGGGAAATCAAAGCACTAAATATATAGCAGAGTGCTGTCGATTAGCCCAAAGGAATCATCACCAGAAGCGATGTGACCACCTGGGAGAAATATAGCGTTTTGGTCAAATGGAAGCAGGTGGACTTAAGGGTGAAGCGGCTAGGCTTTTTGGGTGACTTTCATTCAACTGACCCTGTGCCCAAAACAGAACAACAACATTGCTTTGCCGAAACCCGGGATCGAACCAGGGACCTTTAGATCTTCAGTCTAACGCTCTCCCAACTGAGCTATTTCGGCTGCCATGACACAGCTTTCCTGCAGCAGGGATGTCTGTGAGACCAAGCTGAGCCCTTAAGTGCATCTGAGGCATAAGAGAGTAAAAATTTGGCCAGTACGGGTATCGAACCCGCGACCTTGGCGTTATTAGCACCACGCTCTAACCAACTGAGCTAACCGGCCGTTTTCTTACCAGTGTGCTGGAAAACCCAGAGTTAGTGTCATTCTTTGGCCTTCAAGGGAACAGGATGCTATTTTAACTTTTTTTGTGCGCTGCTGGCAAAATGAAAACAGGTCCCACCAAGATTTGAACTCGGATCACTGGATTCAGAGTCCAGAGTGCTAACCATTACACCATGGACCCTTAAGACGATAAAGAGCTGCTGCCCGACATGAAGATGATGAATTAAAAAAATGGCCTTGCAGGAAAGTAGCAGAAGGTCCATCCAAGGCAAGGCCAATGTGCATTGATTTCTGAGTAACTCGTCATTCGGCATGCAGGGCTCCTCACACATTTACTGGAGCAGGACTAGGTAGGGCCTTCAAAAGAAAAGCACGCTATTCTAGGCAATTTGACGACTAAATGGCAGGCAGGGCAAAGAAGCCACCACAGAACAGATGTGATCTTATTTTTTCTTTTTTGACCACGTCTAAAATGTTCAATTTGGCTTGTGAAAAGGGGAATTAGCTCAAATGGTAGAGCGCTCGCTTAGCATGTGAGAGATAGTGGGATCGATGCCCGCATTCTCCACTTGTATTTTCATGCCTTTCACAGTGGCTTTTATTGCAAAGCTGGTTGTACCTGGAGGGTTTAGAGCGAATTTCCTTACGTCAGCTTTGCCGGTTCTGTGTAGTACTAATCATTGCAATCCTTTAGAAGCCCTATCAAATCACAGTTTTCTTTTATTCAATGGCGCGTCCGCAGTGGGAAATCAAAGCACTAAATACATAGCAGAGTGCTGTCGATTAGCCCATAGGAATCATCACCAGAAGCGATGTTACCACCTGGGAGAAAGATAGCGTTTTGGTCAAATGGAAGCAGATGGACTTGAGGGTGAAGCAGCTGGACTTGAGGGTCCTAGAAAACCCATAGTAACTGTTATTCTCTGGCCTTCAAGGGAACAGGATGCTATTTTAGCTTTTTTGTGCGGTGCTGGCAAAAAAAAACAGGTCCCATCTAGATTTGAATTTAGATCGCTGGATGCAGAGTGCTATCCATTACATTATGGAACCTCAAGATGGTGTAGAGCTGCTGCCCGAGATGAAGATGATGAATTAAAAAACTGGCCTTGCAGGAAAGTAGCGGAAGGTCCATCCAAGGCAAGGCCAATGTGCATTGATTTCTGAGTAACTCGTCATTCGGCATGCAGGGCTCCTCACACATTTACTGGAGCATTACTAGGTAGGGCCTTCACAAGAAAAGCACGCCATTCTAGGCAATTTGACGACTAAATGGCAGGCAGGGCAAAGAAGCCACCACAGAACAGATGTGATATTATTTTTTCTTTTTCGACCACGTCTAAAATGTTCAATTTTGACTGTGAAAAGGGGAATTAGCTTAAATGGTAGAACGGTCGCTTAGCATGCATGAGAGAGGTAGCTGGATCGATGCCCGCATTCTCCACTTGTGTTTTCATGCCTTTCACACTGGCTTTTATTGCAAAGCTGGTTGCTCCTGGAGGGTTTAGAGCGAATTTCCTTACGTCAGCTTTGCCGGTTCTGTGTAGTACTAATCATTGCAATCCTTCAGAAGCCCTATCAAGTCACAGTTTGGATGCAGAGTGCTATCCATTACATTATGGAACCTCAAGATGGTGTAGAGCTGCTGCCCGAGATGAAGATGATGAATTAAAAAACTGGCCTTGCAGGAAAGTAGCGGAAGGTCCATCCAAGGCAAGGCCAATGTGCATTGATTTCTGAGTAACTCGTCATTCGGCATGCAGGGCTCCTCACACATTTACTGGAGCATTACTAGGTAGGGCCTTCAAAAGAAAAGCACGCCATTCTAGGCAATTTGACGACTAAATGGCAGGCAGGGCAAAGAAGCCACCACAGAACAGATGTGATCTTATTTTTTCTTTTTCGACCACGTCTAAAATGTTCAATTTTGACTGTGAAAAGGGGATTTAGCTTAAATGGTAGAACGGTCGCTTAGTATGCATGAGAGAGGTAGCTGGATCGATGCCCGCATTATCCACTTCTGTTTTCATGCCTTTCACACTGGCTTTTATTGCAAAGCTGGTTGCACCTGGAGGGTTTAGAGCGAATTTCCTTACGTCAGCTTTGCCGGTTCTGTGTAGTACTAATCATTGCAATCCTTCAGAAGCCCTATCAAATCACAGTTTTCTTTTATTCAATGGCACGTCCGCAGTGGGAAGTCAAAGCACTAAATACATAGCAGAGTGCTGTCGATTAGCCCATAGGAATCATCACCAGAAGCGATGTTACCACCTGGGAGAAAGATAGCGTTTTGGTCAAATGGAAGCAGATGGACTTGAGGGTGAAGCAGCTGGACTTGAGGGTCCTAGAAAACCCATAGTAACTGTTATTCTCTGGCCTTCAAGGGAACAGGATGCTATTTTAGCTTTTTTGTGCGGTGCTGGCAAAAAAAAACAGGTCCCATCTAGATTTGAATTTAGATCGCTGGATGCAGAGTGCTATCCATTACATTATGGAACCTCAAGATGGTGTAGAGCTGCTGCCCGAGATGAAGATGATGAATTAAAAAACTGGCCTTGCAGGAAAGTAGCGGAAGGTCCATCCAAGGCAAGGCCAATGTGCATTGATTTCTGAGTAACTCGTCATTCGGCATGCAGGGCTCCTCACACATTTACTGGAGCATTACTAGGTAGGGCCTTCACAAGAAAAGCACGCCATTCTAGGCAATTTGACGACTAAATGGCAGGCAGGGCAAAGAAGCCACCACAGAACAGATGTGATATTATTTTTTCTTTTTCGACCACGTCTAAAATGTTCAATTTTGACTGTGAAAAGGGGAATTAGCTTAAATGGTAGAACGGTCGCTTAGCATGCATGAGAGAGGTAGCTGGATCGATGCCCGCATTCTCCACTTGTGTTTTCATGCCTTTCACACTGGCTTTTATTGCAAAGCTGGTTGCTCCTGGAGGGTTTAGAGCGAATTTCCTTACGTCAGCTTTGCCGGTTCTGTGTAGTACTAATCATTGCAATCCTTCAGAAGCCCTATCAAGTCACAGTTTGGATGCAGAGTGCTATCCATTACATTATGGAACCTCAAGATGGTGTAGAGCTGCTGCCCGAGATGAAGATGATGAATTAAAAAACTGGCCTTGCAGGAAAGTAGCGGAAGGTCCATCCAAGGCAAGGCCAATGTGCATTGATTTCTGAGTAACTCGTCATTCGGCATGCAGGGCTCCTCACACATTTACTGGAGCATTACTAGGTAGGGCCTTCAAAAGAAAAGCACGCCATTCTAGGCAATTTGACGACTAAATGGCAGGCAGGGCAAAGAAGCCACCACAGAACAGATGTGATCTTATTTTTTCTTTTTCGACCACGTCTAAAATGTTCAATTTTGACTGTGAAAAGGGGATTTAGCTTAAATGGTAGAACGGTCGCTTAGTATGCATGAGAGAGGTAGCTGGATCGATGCCCGCATTATCCACTTCTGTTTTCATGCCTTTCACACTGGCTTTTATTGCAAAGCTGGTTGCACCTGGAGGGTTTAGAGCGAATTTCCTTACGTCAGCTTTGCCGGTTCTGTGTAGTACTAATCATTGCAATCCTTCAGAAGCCCTATCAAATCACAGTTTTCTTTTATTCAATGGCACGTCCGCAGTGGGAAGTCAAAGCACTAAATACATAGCAGAGTGCTGTCGATTAGCCCATAGGAATCATCACCAGAAGCGATGTTACCACCTGGGAGAAAGATAGCGTTTTGGTCAAATGGAAGCAGATGGACTTGAGGGTGAAGCAGCTGGACTTGAGGGTCCTAGAAAACCCATAGTAACTGTTATTCTCTGGCCTTCAAGGGAACAGGATGCTATTTTAGCTTTTTTGTGCGGTGCTGGCAAAAAAAAACAGGTCCCATCTAGATTTGAATTTAGATCGCTGGATGCAGAGTGCTATCCATTACATTATGGAACCTCAAGATGGTGTAGAGCTGCTGCCCGAGATGAAGATGATGAATTAAAAAACTGGCCTTGCAGGAAAGTAGCGGAAGGTCCATCCAAGGCAAGGCCAATGTGCATTGATTTCTGAGTAACTCGTCATTCGGCATGCAGGGCTCCTCACACATTTACTGGAGCATTACTAGGTAGGGCCTTCAAAAGAAAAGCACGCCATTCTAGGCAATTTGACGACTAAATGGCAGACAGGGCAAAGAAGCCACCACAGAACAGATGTGATATTATTTTTTCTTTTTCGACCACGTCTAAAATGTTCAATTTTGACTGTGAAAAGGGGAATTAGCTTAAATGGTAGAACGGTCGCTTAGCATGCATGAGAGAGGTAGCTGGATCGATGCCCGCATTCTCCACTTGTGTTTTGATGCCTTTCACACTGGCTTTTATTGCAAAGCTGGTTGCTCCTGGAGGGTTTAGAGCGAATTTCCTTACGTCAGCTTTGCCGGTTCTGTGTAGTACTAATCATTGCAATCCTTCAGAAGCCCTATCAAGTCACAGTTTGGATGCAGAGTGCTATCCATTACATTATGGAACCTCAAGATGGTGTAGAGCTGCTGCCCGAGATGAAGATGATGAATTAAAAAACTGGCCTTGCAGGAAAGTAGCGGAAGGTCCATCCAAGGCAAGGCCAATGTGCATTGATTTCTGAGTAACTCGTCTTTCGGCATGCAGGGCTCCTCACACATTTACTGGAGCATTACTAGGTAGGGCCTTCAAAAGAAAAGCACGCCATTCTAGGCAATTTGACGACTAAATGGCAGGCAGGGCAAAGAAGCCCCCACAGAACAGATGTGATATTATTTTTTCTTTTTCGACCACGTCTAAAATGTTCAATTTTGACTGTGAAAAGGGGATTTAGCTTAAATGGTAGAACGGTCGCTTAGCGTGCATGAGAGAGGTAGCTGGATCAATGCCCGCATTATCCACTTCTGTTTTCATGCCTTTCACACTGGCTTTTATTGCAAAGCTGGTTGCACCTGGAGGGTTTAGAGCGAATTTCCTTATGTCAGCTTTGCCGGTTCTGTATAGTACTAATCATTGCAATCCTTCAGAAGCCCTATCAAGTCACAGTTTTCTTTTATTCGATGGCGCGTCCGCAGTGGGAAATCAAAGCACTAAATATATAGCAGAGTGCTGTCGATTAGGCCATAGGAATCATCACCAGAAGCGATGTGACCACCTGGGAGAAAGATAGCGTTTTGGTCAAATGGAAGCAGGTGGACTTAAGGGTGAAGCGGCTAGGATTTTTGGGTGACTTTCATTCAACTGACCCTGTGCCCAAAACAGAACAACAACATTGCTTTGCCGAAACCCGGGATCGAACCAGGGACCTTTAGATCTTCAGTCTAACGCTCTCCCAACTGAGCTATTTCGGCTGCCATGACACAGCTTTCCTGCAGCAGGGATGTCTGTGAGACCAAGCTGAGCCCTTAAGTGCATCTGAGGCATAAGAGAGTAAAAATTTGGCCAGTACGGGTATCGAACCCGTGACCTTGGCGTTATTAGCACCACGCTCTAACCAACTGAGCTAACCGGCCGTTTTCTTATCAGTGTGCTGGAAAACCCAGAGTTAGTGTCATTCTTTGGCCTTCAAAGGAACAGGATGCTATTTTAACTTTTTTTGTGCGCTGCTGGCAAAATAAAAACAGGTCCCACCGAGATTTGAACTCGGATCACTGAATTCAGAGTCCAGAGTGGTAACCATTACACCATGGAACCTTAAGACGATATAGAGCTGCTGCCCGACATGAAGATGATGAATTAAAAAAATGGCCTTGCAGGAAAGTAGCAGAAGGTCCATCCAAGGCAAGGCCAATGTGCATTGATTTCTGAGTAACTCGTCATTCGGCATGCAGGGCTCCTCACACATTTACTGGAGCAGGACTAGGTAGGGCCTTCAAAAGAAAAGCACGCCATTCTAGGCAATTTGACGACTAAATGGCAGGCAGGGCAAAGAAGCCACCACAGAACAGATGTGATTGTTTTTTTCTTTTTTGACCACGTCTAAAATGTTCAATTTGGCTTGTGAAAAGGGGAATTAGCTCAAATGGTAGAGCGCTTGCTTAGCATGTGAGAGGTAGCGGGATCAATGCCGGCATTCTCCACTTGTGTTTTCATGCCTTTCACACTGGCTTTTATTGCAAAGCTGGTTGCACCTGGAGGGTTTAGAGCGAATTTCCTTACGTCAGCTTTGCCGGTTCTGTGTAGTACTAATCATTGCAATCCTTCAGAAGTCCTATCAAGTCACAGTTTTCTTTTATTCAATGGCGCGTCCGCAGTGGGAAATCAAAGCACTAAATACATAGCAGAGTGCTGTCGATTAGCCCATAGGAATCATCACCAGAAGCGATGTGACCACCTGGGAGAAAGATAGCGTTTTGGTCAAATGGAAGCAGGTGGACTTGAGGGTGAAGCAGCTGGACTTGAGGGTCCTAGAAAACCCATAGTAACTGTTATTCTCTGGCCTTCAAGGGAATAGAATGCTATTTTAGCTTTTTTGTGCGGTGCTGGCAAAAAAAAACAGGTCCCATCTAGATTTGAATTTAGATCGCTGGATGCAGAGTGCTATCCATTACATTATGGAACCTCAAGATGGTGTAGAGCTGCTGCCCGAGATGAAGATGATGAATTAAAAAACTGGCCTTGCAGGAAAGTAGCGGAAGGTCCATCCAAGGCAAGGCCAATGTGCATTGATTTCTGAGTAACTCGTCATTCGGCATGCAGGGCTCCTCACACCTTTACTGGAGCATTACTAGGTAGGGCCTTCAAAAGAAAAGCACGCCATTCTAGGCAATTTGACGACTAAATGGCAGGCAGGGCAAAGAAGCCACCACAGAACAGATGTGATATTATTTTTTCTTTTTCGACCACGTCTAAAATGTTCAATTTTGACTGTGAAAAGGGGATTTAGCTTAAATGGTAGAACGGTCGCTTAGCATGCATGAGAGAGGTAGCTGGATCGATGCCCGCATTATCCACTTCTGTTTTCATGCCTTTCACACTGGCTTTTATTGCAAAGCTGGTTGCACCTGGAGGGTTTAGAGCGAATTTCCTTACGTCAGCTTTGCCGGTTCTGTATAGTACTAATCATTGCAATCCTTCAGAAGCCCTATCAAGTCACAGTTTTCTTTTATTCGATGGCGCGTCCGCAGTGGGAAATCAAAGCACTAAATATATAGCAGAGTGCTGTCGATTAGGCCATAGGAATCATCACCAGAAGCGATGTGACCACCTGGGAGAAAGATAGCGTTTTGGTCAAATGGAAGCAGGTGGACTTAAGGGTGAAGCGGCTAGGATTTTTGGGTGACTTTCATTCAACTGACCATGTGCCCAAAACAGAACAACAACATTGCTTTGCCGAAACCCGGGATCGAACCAGGGACCTTTAGATCTTCAGTCTAACGCTCTCCCAACTGAGCTATTTCGGCTGCCATGACACAGCTTTCCTGCAGCAGGGATGTCTGTGAGACCAAGCTGAGCCCTTAAGTGCATCTGAGGCATAAGAGAGTAAAAACTCGGCCAGTACGGGTATCGAACCCGCGACCTTGGCGTTATTAGCACCACGTTCTAACCAACTGAGCTAACCGGCCGTTTTCTTATCAGTGTGCTGGAAAACCCAGAGTTAGTGTCATTCTTTGGCCTTCAAGGGAACAGGATTTACTGGAGCAGGACTAGGTAGGGCCTTCAAAAGAAAAGCACGCTATTCTAGGCAATTTGACGACTAAATGGCAGGCAGGGCAAAGAAGCCACCACAGAACAGATGTGATCTTTTTTTTTTTTTTTTTACCACGTCTAAAATGTTTAATTTGGCTTGTGAAAAGGGGAATTAGCTCAAATGGTAGAGCGCTCGCTTAGCGTGTGAGAGGTAGCGGGATCGATGCCCGCATTCTCCACTTGTGTTTTCATGCCTTTCACAGTGGCTTTTATTGCAAAGCTGGTTGCACCTGGAGGGTTTAGAGCGAATTTCCTTACGTCAGCTTTGCCGGTTCTGTGTAGTACTAATCATTGCAATCCTTCAGAAGCCCAATCAAGTCACAGTTTTCTTTTATTCAATGGCGCGTCCGCAGTGGGAAATCAAAGCACTAAATATATAGCAGAGTGCTGTCGATTAGCCCATAGGAATCATCACCAGAAGCGATGTGACCACCTGGGAGAAAGATAGCGTTTTGGTCAAATGGAAGCAGGTGGACTTGAGGGTGAAGCAGCTGGACTTGAGGGTCCTAGAAAACCCATAGTAACTGTTATTCTCTGGTCTTCAAGGGAATAGAATGCTATTTTAGCTTTTTTGTGTGGTGCTGGCAAAAAAAAAACAGGTCCCATCTAGATTTGAATTTAGATCGCTGGATGCAGAGTGCTATCCATTACATTATGGAACCTCAAGATGGTGTAGAGCTGCTGCCCGAGATGAAGATGATGAATTAAAAAACTGGCCTTGCAGGAAAGTAGCGGAAGGTCCATCCAAGGCAAGGCCAATGTGCATTGATTTCTGAGTAACTCGTCATTCGGCATGCAGGGCTCCTCACACATTTACTGGAGCATTACTAGGTAGGGCCTTCACAAGAAAAGCACGCCATTCTAGGCAATTTGACGACTAAATGGCAGGCAGGGCAAAGAAGCCACCACAGAACAGATGTGATATTATTTTTTCTTTTTCGACCACGTCTAAAATGTTCAATTTTGACTGTGAAAAGGGGAATTAGCTTAAATGGTAGAACGGTCGCTTAGCATGCATGAGAGAGGTAGCTGGATCGATGCCCGCATTCTCCACTTGTGTTTTCATGCCTTTCACACTGGCTTTTATTGCAAAGCTGGTTGCTCCTGGAGGGTTTAGAGCGAATTTCCTTACGTCAGCTTTGCCGGTTCTGTGTAGTACTAATCATTACAATCCTTCAGAAGCCCTATCAAGTCACAGTTTGGATGCAGAGTGCTATCCATTACATTATGGAACCTCAAGATGGTGTAGAGCTGCTGCCCGAGATGAAGATGATGAATTAAAAAACTGGCCTTGCAGGAAAGTAGCGGAAGGTCCATCCAAGGCAAGGCCAATGTGCATTGATTTCTGAGTAACTCGTCATTCGGCATGCAGGGCTCCTCACACATTTACTGGAGCATTACTAGGTAGGGCCTTCAAAAGAAAAGCACGCCATTCTAGGCAATTTGACGACTAAATGGCAGGCAGGGCAAAGAAGCCACCACAGAACAGATGTGATCTTATTTTTTCTTTTTCGACCACGTCTAAAATGTTCAATTTTGACTGTGAAAAGGGGATTTAGCTTAAATGGTAGAACGGTCGCTTAGTATGCATGAGAGAGGTAGCTGGATCGATGCCCGCATTATCCACTTCTGTTTTCATGCCTTTCACACTGGCTTTTATTGCAAAGCTGGTTGCACCTGGAGGGTTTAGAGCGAATTTCCTTACGTCAGCTTTGCCGGTTCTGTGTAGTACTAATCATTGCAATCCTTCAGAAGCCCTATCAAATCACAGTTTTCTTTTATTCAATGGCACGTCCGCAGTGGGAAGTCAAAGCACTAAATACATAGCAGAGTGCTGTCGATTAGCCCATAGGAATCATCACCAGAAGCGATGTTACCACCTGGGAGAAAGATAGCGTTTTGGTCAAATGGAAGCAGATGGACTTGAGGGTGAAGCAGCTGGACTTGAGGGTCCTAGAAAACCCATAGTAACTGTTATTCTCTGGCCTTCAAGGGAACAGGATGCTATTTTAGCTTTTTTGTGCGGTGCTGGCAAAAAAAACAGGTCCCATCTAGATTTGAATTTAGATCGCTGGATGCAGAGTGCTATCCATTACATTATGGAACCTCAAGATGGTGTAGAGCTGCTGCCCGAGATGAAGATGATGAATTAAAAAACTGGCCTTGCAGGAAAGTAGCGGAAGGTCCATCCAAGGCAAGGCCAATGTGCATTGATTTCTGAGTAACTCGTCATTCGGCATGCAGGGCTCCTCACACATTTACTGGAGCATTACTAGGTAGGGCCTTCAAAAGAAAAGCACGCCATTCTAGGCAATTTGACGACTAAATGGCAGGCAGGGCAAAGAAGCCACCACAGAACAGATGTGATATTATTTTTTCTTTTTCGACCACGTCTAAAATGTTCAATTTTGACTGTGAAAAGGGGAATTAGCTTAAATGGTAGAACGGTCGCTTAGCATGCATGAGAGAGGTAGCTGGATCGATGCCCGCATTCTCCACTTGTGTTTTCATGCCTTTCACACTGGCTTTTATTGCAAAGCTGGTTGCACCTGGAGGGTTTAGAGCTAATTTCCTTACGTCAGCTTTGCCGGTTCTGTGTAGTACTAATCATTGCAATCCTTCAGAAGCCCTATCAAGTCACAGTTTGGATGCAGAGTGCTATCCATTACATTATGGAACCTCAAGATGGTGTAGAGCTGCTGCCCGAGATGAAGATGATGAATTAAAAAACTGGCCTTGCAGGAAAGTAGCGGAAGGTCCATCCAAGGCAAGGCCAATGTGCATTGATTTCTGAGTAACTCGTCTTTCGGCATGCAGGGCTCCTCACACATTTACTGGAGCATTACTAGGTAGGGCCTTCAAAAGAAAAGCACGCCATTCTAGGCAATTTGACGACTAAATGGCAGGCAGGGCAAAGAAGCCACCACAGAACAGATGTGATATTATTTTTTCTTTTTCGACCACGTCTAAAATGTTCAATTTTGACTGTGAAAAGGGGATTTAGCTTAAATGGTAGAACGGTCGCTTAGCGTGCATGAGAGAGGTAGCTGGATCGATGCCCGCATTCTCCACTTGTGTTTTCATGCCTTTCACACTGGCTTTTATTGCAAAGCTGGTTGCACCTGGAGGGTTTAGAGCGAATTTCCTTATGTCAGCTTTGCCGGTTCTGTATAGTACTAATCATTGCAATCCTTCAGAAGCCCTATCAAGTCACAGTTTTCTTTTATTCGATGGCGCGTCCGCAGTGGGAAATCAAAGCACTAAATATATAGCAGAGTGCTGTCGATTAGGCCATAGGAATCATCACCAGAAGCGATGTGACCACCTGGGAGAAAGATAGCGTTTTGGTCAAATGGAAGCAGGTGGACTTAAGGGTGAAGCGGCTAGGATTTTTGGGTGACTTTCATTCAACTGACCCTGTGCCCAAAACAGAACAACAACATTGCTTTGCCGAAACCCGGGATCGAACCAGGGACCTTTAGATCTTCAGTCTAACGCTCTCCCAACTGAGCTATTTCGGCTGCCATGACACAGCTTTCCTGCAGCAGGGATGTCTGTGAGACCAAGCTGAGCCCTTAAGTGCATCTGAGGCATAAGAGAGTAAAAACTCGGCCAGTACGGGTATCGAACCCGCGACCTTGGCGTTATTAGCACCACGCTCTAACCAACTGAGCTAACCGGCCGTTTTCTTATCAGTGTGCTGGAAAACCCAGAGTTAGTGTCATTCTTTGGCCTTCAAGGGAACAGGATTTACTGGAGCAGGACTAGGTAGGGCCTTCAAAAGAAAAGCACGCTATTCTAGGCAATTTGACGACTAAATGGCAGGCAGGGCAAAGAAGCCACCACAGAACAGATGTGATCTTTTTTTTTTTTTTTACCACGTCTAAAATGTTTAATTTGGCTTGTGAAAAGGGGAATTAGCTCAAATGGTAGAGCGCTCGCTTAGCGTGTGAGAGGTAGCGGGATCGATGCCCGCATTCTCCACTTGTGTTTTCATGCCTTTCACAGTGGCTTTTATTGCAAAGCTGGTTGCACCTGGAGGGTTTAGAGCGAATTTCCTTACGTCAGCTTTGCCGGTTCTGTGTAGTACTAATCATTGCAATCCTTCAGAAGCCCAATCAAGTCACAGTTTTCTTTTATTCAATGGCGCGTCCGCAGTGGGAAATCAAAGCACTAAATATATAGCAGAGTGCTGTCGATTAGCCCATAGGAATCATCACCAGAAGCGATGTGACCACCTGGGAGAAAGATAGCGTTTTGGTCAAATGGAAGCAGGTGGACTTGAGGGTGAAGCAGCTGGACTTGAGGGTCCTAGAAAACCCATAGTAACTGTTATTCTCTGGTCTTCAAGGGAATAGAATGCTATTTTAGCTTTTTTGTGTGGTGCTGGCAAAAAAAAACAGGTCCCATCTAGATTTGAATTTAGATCGCTGGATGCAGAGTGCTATCCATTACATTATGGAACATCAAGATGGTGTAGAGCTGCTGCCCGAGATGAAGATGATGAATTAAAAAAAAAAAAGGCAGGGCAAAGAAGCCACCACAGAACAGATGTGATCTTATTTTTTTTTTTTTTTACCACGTCTAAAATGTTTAATTTGGGTTGTGAAAAGGGGAATTAGCTCAAATGGTAGAGCGCTCGCTTAGCATGTGAGAGGTAGCGGGATCGATGCCCGCATTCTCCACTTGTGTTTTCATGCCTTTCACAGTGGCTTTTATTGCAAAGCTGGTTGCACCTGGAGGGTTTAGAGCGAATTTCCTTACGTCAGCTTTGCCGGTTCTGTGTAGTACTAATCATTGCAATCCTTTAGAAGCCCTATCAAATCACAGTTTTCTTTTATTCAATGGCGCGTCCGCAGTGGGAAATCAAAGCACTAAATACATAGCAGAGTGCTGTCGATTAGCCCATAGGAATCATCACCAGAAGCGATGTTACCACCTGGGAGAAAGATAGAGTTTTGGTCAAATGGAAGCAGATGGACTTGAGGGTGAAGCAGCTGCACTTGAGGGTCCTAGAAAACCCATAGTAACTGTTATTCTCTGGCCTTCAAGGGAACAGGATGCTATTTTAGCTTTTTTGTGCGGTGCTGGCAAAAAAAAACAGGTCCCATCTAGATTTGAATTTAGATCGCTGGATGCAGAGTGCTATCCATTACATTATGGAACATCAAGATGGTGTAGAGCTGCTGCCCGAGATGAAGATGATGAATTAAAAAACTGGCCTTGCAGGAAAGTAGCGGAAGGTCCATCCAAGGCAGAGATGTATAAAGTACTAGAGACCCAGACTTAAGTAAAAGTACAAGTACTCTATCAAAAAGTGACTTGAGTAGAAGTAAAAGTGCTCTTTAAGCACCATACTTAAGTGGAAGTACTAAAGTATTCAACATTTTTTGTACTTAAGTATTGCAAGTAGTTTATTTCAAAATTTACTACTCAAGTACTGAAAGTAAAAGTACAAGTATTGTGTAATGTAGTTATTAAAGAATGCAGTCAAAAGACATCATATTGTTTTGTTTATTTTAAATCTCTTTTTGGGGGGCACGTCATTAAGCAGAACGAAAAGAAACATGACTTACAATACTGTTTTTCTCTCACGCTTGAACCACAGATCTGACAGATTATAACAGCTTTAACACACACCTTTCAAAGTTGTGTGTCACAAAAATAGTCCATAATCCACTCAAAACGCTATTGAAACCCATTTTCGGAGCACAATTTACTGGTTGTGAACGCTGTAAACGAACGTTCTAATTTACTTGATTTAGATTTTATTGTAAAAAAAAGAAAACGTGTATATCACTGTGTTAAATGAAAATCTGAAATATTTTATGGCTTATGGCTATGATTTAGTATTCAAAAATGTTTCATTTTGATTATGTTTTAATTAAATTGGTCTTAAACTTCATATTTTTATAGTATATTTATTCATTCTGGTACTTTTACCATAAACCAACATCTCAACCATTTGGTAGAGGCTGATATTTTAGAAATTATGGGATGTGTTGGGGGAAAATGTATTGATTGTGTTAACTAGCGACATTAGGAGTTAAGAAATGCAATAAATAAAAAAATTCTATTGGTTTTTTTCTTGGTGTGACAGTTAAATGGTTACTTGTAATACAATTGTGTCCTTTAATACAGCAGTAATATATATGAAATGTACCCTTAATTTGACCCGCTCAAAGAAAACACTCTTTCTGAATGTATCAAACAAAACTCATGCACAGAAGACAGCACGAGCATTTATAGCAAATAAACTAATGTAAATATTCTCCCGCCTGCTTTTTAAACGCTGACAGGCGAGGTCTTACACCCCTTTGCTTGGTTATTGTCTTCACCTTCTCAACAGAAAGGGCTGCTATCGGCTTTAGAAATGAAAGCGTTGTTCACTGATGGCGGTAAGAACAGCCGCGGTTACAGTCTATGTATGTATAATACGCGGTTATCACAGGTAATCTATAATAGACACAGTGGAGAAAACTTGCACCTCATACACGCCCAGGTCTGGATCCACAAGTATCGCTTTAACAGCCAAGAGGACAAACAGGCCAGCGGGTCAAATGTCCAAAGTGAGAGAGGCAGATATGGAGTCTCACAACATTTCTCTGTAGTAGTGAAATAGCGGCTCGTGTGCTGTGCCGCCTTCACTCGCCCTCGCGCCTCCGTCCTTCGCCATAGTATTGCGACACCGCACATAGGAGATAAATGACGTCAGTACGTAATAACCCGTTATGATCTATAACTGAACCGATATCGACCATTTTGACACCTCTAATAACGAGTAACGATACAGCTCGTAAAAAATCTATCGGAGTAAAAGTATTAAACGCATCGAAAATATGTACTTAAGTAAAAGTGGAAGTAGGAGAAAAAAACAATACTCCAGTAAAGTACAGATACTGCCTTTTAGTACTTAAGTACAGTAGTGAAGTAGTTCTACTTCGTTACTATACATCTCTGATGCAAGGCAAGGCCAATGTGCATTGATTTCTGAGTAACTCGTCATTCGGCATGCAGGGCTCCTCACACATTTACTGGAGCATTACTAGGTAGGGCCTTCAAAAGAAAAGCACTCCATTCTAGGCAATTTGACGACTAAATGGCAGGCAGGGCAAAGAAGCCACCACAGAACAGATGTGATATTATTTTTTCTTTTTCGACCACGTCTAAAATGTTCAATTTTGACTGTGAAAAGGGGAATTAGCTTAAATGGTAGAACGGTCGCTTAGCATGCATGAGAGAGGTAGCTGGATCGATGCCCGCATTCTCCACTTGTGTTTTCATGCCTTTCACACTGGCTTTTATTGCAAAGCTGGTTGCTCCTGGAGGGTTTAGAGCGAATTTCCTTACGTCAGCTTTGCCAGTTCTGTGTAGTACTAATCATTGCAATCCTTCGGAAGCCCTATCAAGTCACAGTTTTCTTTTATTCAATGGCGCGTCCGCAGTGGGAAATCAAAGCACTAAATATATAGCAGAGTGCTGTCGATTAGCCCATAGGAATCATCACCAGAAGCGATGTGACCACCTGGGAGAAAGATAGCGTTTTGGTCAAATGGAAGCAGGTGGACTTAAGGGTGAAGCGGCTAGGCTTTTTGGGTGACTTTCATTCAACTGACCCTGTGCCCAAAACAGAACAACAACATTGCTTTGCCGAAACCCGGGATCGAACCAGGGACCTTTAGATCTTCAGTCTAACGCTCTCCCAACTGAGCTATTTCGGCTGCCATGACACAGCTTTCCTGCAGCAGGGATGTCTGTGAGACCAAGCTGAGCCCTTAAGTGCATCTGAGGCATAAGAGAGTAAAAATTTGGCCAGTACGGGTATCGAACCCGCGACCTTGGCGTTATTAGCACCACGCTCTAACCAACTGAGCTAACCGGCCGTTTTCTTACCAGTGTGCTGGAAAACCCAGAGTTAGTGTCATTCTAAGTGGTTGCTAGGCGGTTGCTAAGGTGTTTCTAGGTGGTTGCTAGGCGGTTGCTAAGGTGTTGCTAGGTGGTTGCTAGGCGGTTGCTAAGGTGTTGCTAGGTGGTTGCTAATGTGTTGCTAGGTGGTTGCTATGCAGTTGCTAAGGTGTTGCTAGGCGGTTGCTAAGGTGTTGCTAGGCTGTTGTTAGGTGGTTGCTAAGGTGTTGCTAGGTCGTTGCTAGGCGGTTGCTGAGATGTTGCTAGGTGGTTGCTAGGCGGTTGCTAAGGTGTTGCTAGGTGGTTGCTAGGCGGTTGCTAAGGTGTTGCTAGGTGGTTGCTAGGCGGTTGCTAAGGTGTTGCTGGGTGGTTGCTATGTGGTTGCTAAGGTGTTGCTAGGTGGTTGCTATGCAGTTGCTAAGGTGTTGCTAGGCGGTTGCTAAGTTTTTGCGCATTTCACATCATGCGCATGCTCGAGTGACGTCACTGTCACCTGACGGTAGCCTCGCTGCGTTTGTTTGGAGTTTGCTGCGTTTGTTTGGAGTTTAGATTCGCAATTTACATTTTTATCATAAAATACCTCCTCATTCGCTAAATATTTATCTCTCCTACTTGGGGTGAACAATCCCCTAACACACTCTTACAAACAAATCTACTTTTAAACGTTCTGTCTCTCGAGCATCCGCTTGGTGTTTGTAGCTTTAGCCTGCTAGCACCGCTGGTCAGCTAAAGCTACCAACCTCTTTCACTCACTTATTTTCTCACTTTCTGGCTTTGCTCTTCACCTTGTACAATGTCGCTTGCGTGTCTGTCCTTGAGTGCAGGAGAGGCATCGATGGAGGCGCTGGAGCTGGAGCTGGAAGCGGTGGAGTCCCAGATTCGCTCGCTGGAGACGAAGCGAGAGGGCATCAGGGCTCTGCTCTTAACCCGTACTCGCTCGTCTGAGGTAAGTGTTCGATACAACGACAATCTCCCAGTTTCATCAACCCCGTGTGCTTCTCTGTCCAGGCCCAGCGCACCGAGGACGCGGTTCGCCCAGGCGTCGTTCACGCCGACACCCGGCTACCACGGCCCCTGGGTGCAGCCGCGTAAGGTGCTTACCCGGTCCCGGGGCAGAACGTCTCCTCCTCCGGTGTTCGAGATCCCCACGGAGAACCGCTTCGCCCCTCTCCGCGAGACAGGTCGCGACGTTGCCATCATTGGCGACTCAATCGTGCGCCACGTCCGCTCCACTTCCTCCAAAGGTAACAAAGTACGCACTTTCTGCTTCCCTGGTGCCCGAGTTAAGAATATTTCTGCACAGATACCTACTATCCTGAGCGCTGCCGAGAGCCTCGGTGCCGTCGTCCTCCACGTGGGGACGAACGACACCGGGCTCCGGCAGACGGAGATCCTGAAGAAGGACTTCAGGAGCCTGATCGAGACGGTTCGACGCACCTCGCCCGCCACGCAGATCATCGTTTCTGGACCGCTTCCTACCTACCGCCGAGGAAATGAAAGGTTCAGTAGACTTTTTGCTCTGAATGAATGGCTATTAACATGGTGTGAAGAACAGAAATTGCTCTTTGCCAATAACTGGAATCTTTTCTGGGAGCGTCCTAGGCTTTTCCGCGCTGACGGGCTGCACCCCAGTCGAGCTGGAGCTGAACTCCTGTCGGACAACATCTCCAGAACACTTCGCTCTATCTGACTAGTAAGTAAAAATTCACAAAATTCGCAATTTAGCCACACAGACTCCTATTCCTCCCACATAAATATCAGTAATGCATACCTAGCTAACCACATAGAGACTGTGTCTGTTCCTCGTATTATTAGATCAAGAAACAAACGTACTGTGTGCTCCAGAAATAATCTATTAAGAATTAAACCAGAAAAAACACTAAAAAGTGAAAATACAAACTTCATGAAGCTTGGTCTCCTAAACATCAGGTCACTAGCACCTAAAGCACTTATCATAAATGAAATAATAACAGATAACAATCTTAATGCACTCTGTCTCACTGAAACCTGGCTGAAACAAAATGACTATACTAGTTTAAATGAGGCAACTCCTCCAGGATTCTTATATAAGCATGAGGCTCGTCAAACTGGTCGTGGTGGTGGAGTCGCGTCAATCTTTAGTGATATTCTTAATGTTAATCAGAGAAACGGACTTATATTTAGCTCCTTTGAAGTACTAGCGCTTAATGTTGTCCTTCCAAACACTATGCAAAAACCTTTGTTATCTCTCGCTCTAATCACCATATATAGACCCCCAGGACCCTATGTCAATTTTCTAAAAGAGTTTTCTGATTTTATCTCTGACTTACTAGTTAAAACTGATAAAATACTAATTGTAGGAGACTTTAACATCCACATAGATGACGCTAACGACACATTAGGGCTCGCGTTTACGGACTTGCTGGTCTCACTAGGAATAAAGCAAAATGTTATTGGTCCAACTCATCGCCTAAAGCATATACTAGATCTAATTCTGTCTTATGGAATTGAGGTCATTGATGTAGACATTATACCACAAAGTGATGATATTACAGACCACTACCTCTTACTATATAAGCTGTGTTTACCTGAAATTAGCAGATCCGCTCCGATATATCGTCCTAGTAGAACTATTGTTCCGTCCACTAAAGATGAATTTATAAATAACTTACCTGATCTTTCTCTACTTCGAAATGCACCCGCAAACGCAAATGACCTTGATGTAGTAACCAGCAGTATGGATGCCATCTTTACTAGCACTTTAAATACTGTGGCACCCATCAAACTAAAAAAGGCTAGAGAGAATAAATCTACACCGTGGTATAATAGTCAAACCCGCGCTCTAAAAACAGCAACCCGTGCCCTGGAACGTAAATGGAAAATAACTAATTTAGAAGTTTTTAGAATTGCGTACAAAGACAGTATGTCCAGCTATAGGAGGGCTTTAAAATCTGCCAGGGCTGAGCACCTCCGCAAACTGATAGAAAATAATCATAACAATCCTGGATTCTTATTTAACACCATCGCTAAATTAACAAATAATCGGTCATCTTTGGAACAAAACGTTCCACCGCAAATTAGTAGTGATGACTTCATGAATTTTTTCAGAGATAAAATAGAAGGCTTTAGACAGAAAATAGGAGATATTAAACTTTCTGCACCGCCTTATACTTCAGATCCAGTAAACACGTCTCTGAATCTAAATAACCTACAGTGCTTTAAAATCATAAAACAGGAAGAGCTAGACAAAATTATAAATAGCTCTAAATCAGCTACGTGTATATTGGACCCAATTCCAACAAAGTTACTGAAAGAATTGCTACCTGCTACCTGAACCTCTTCTTAACATTATCAACTCTTCTTTATCTTTAGGCCATGTTCCAAATCCTTACAAGTTAGCTGTTATTAAACCTATTACTAAGAAACCACAACTGGACCCCAGCAACTTAGCTAATTTAGGCCTATTTCAAATCTTCCATTTATATCTAAAATACTAGAAAAAGTTGTTTCTGCTCAATTATGCTCCTTTCTGCAGACCAACAATGTTTTTGAAGTGTTTCAGTCAGGTTTCAGACCTCCTCACAGTACAGAAACTGCATTAGTGAAAATAACCAACGATTTACTCTTAGCTGCTGACCAAGGGTGCATCTCGCTATTAGTTCTACTCGATCTTAGTGCAGCATTTGACACCATTGACCATGATATCCTTATTAATCGCTTAAAGTCTACAGGTGTCCAGGGACATGCCCTACAATGGTTTAAGTCATACTTATCTGACCGTTACCAGTTTGTGAATATTAATGGACAGCCTTCACAAATCAGCCCAGTAAAATACGGGGTGCCTCAAGGATCAGTTTTAGGCCCTTTGCTGTTTACAATATACATGCTACCCCTGGGAGACATTATTAGAAGACATGGGATCAGCTTTCACTGCTATGCAGATGATACTCAATTATATATTTCAACTAAACCTGACGAGACGTCTAAACTGTCCAAGCTAACTGAGTGTATTAAAGATGTTAAAGACTGGATGACCAACAATTATCTTCTCTTAAACTCAGACAAAACAGAATTATTACTTATTGGGCCTAAATCCTGTACACAGCAGATCTCACAACTCGACCTACAATTAGAGGGATACAAAGTTTGCGTTAGCTCTACTATAAAAGATCTGGGTGTCATATTAGACAGCAATTTAACTTTTAAAAATCATATATCCCATGTCACAAAAACTCCTTTCTTTCATCTGAGAAATATCGCTAAGTTACGAAGTATGCTATCCATCTCAGATGCAGAAAAGCTAGTCCATGCTTTTATGACTTCTAGGCTGGACTACTGTAATGCACTGTTTGCTGGCTGCCCAGCATCCTCTATTCTCTATCAGACGAGTCTGATCTCATCTGAACTCGGAAGCAAAGCAGGGTTGGGCCTGGTTAGTACTTGGATGGGAGACCGCCTGGGAATACCAGGTGCTGTAAGCTTTTTGAATTCCTTCATTTGGCAAAAATATTCCTAAATAAATAAAAAAAATATAAAAAACTATTGAGGGGCCAAGGGCATTGTTTCTGTCAGTGCTGTGTCAAGGCAAGCTGAGCGGCACTTGGCTCCTGGTGCTGCGCCTATTTTTAAATAGCCAACTCTTGACAGCTGCTCTCGCTTACGGCCATACCACCCTGGCAATGCCTGATCTCATCTGAACTCGGAAGCAAAGCAGGGATGGACCTGGTTAGTACTTGGATGGGAGACCGCCTGGGAATACCAGGTGCTGTAAGCCTTTTGAATTCCTTCAAGGAGGAGGACCGTGGTAGCATCAAATTGCTGTCTCAGCGTAAAGTATCGGAACTACTCACTGATTGGTGGGATTGAAAACAGTCTCATTCAGTTCACTGCTTTGAAGCAAGGAGAGAAGAAAGAGGTTGCACCGATATTTGGACTCGGATCACTGGATTCAAAGTCCAGAGTGCTAACCATTACACCATGGAAACAAGACCCTTCTTATAGGCTATCTAATGCTCGGAAACTGGTGTTGAAACAGGCCTCTGTGAAAGCCAAGCTGTCCCTAAAAGCAAAAAACAACTGCAAGGGCTCGTCCAGTAAATGAAACTGGGACCTCTCACACCCGAAGCAAGAATCATACCCCTAGACCAACGAGCCAATAAAAAGCAGCAAGTTTACATGGCCACACTATCTGCTGACAAACCGGCATTCTCTGAAAATGGCCTCTGTCTAAAACCTCAACGCCCTCATAAAACATGAGACAACTGTACGGGCTCACCTGGAATTTGAACCTGGGAGCTCCCGTGGCATGAGCGAGAATCATTCTCCTAGAACAGCAAGCCACTGTGCAGGGAAGGATTTTATGTGGTGATACCATCTGCTGACAAACTGGAATTCTTCGAAAGAAGATTTTATGAAAGCCATAATGCCCCCCTGTAAAACACAAGACAGCTGCAAGGGCTCATCTGGGATTTGAACCCGGGACCTCTCGGACCCAAAGCAAGAATCATACCCCTAGACTAACGAGCCACTAACAGTGAAGCTTTCACATGGCATCAGAAGCAGTGCATGGTTGGAAATCTTTATGTAACAATTGAGTCACAACATACCTTCAAAATCTCATGCGTTGAAGCAGGGTTTGTGCGTGAATTCTCCCACCCAAAACCAGACTCGCAGCCCTAGACCGACAAGTTGAGTCACTCGTTTACTTGAAATTTTTTGTTGTCCAGCTGTTTCAGTGAGTAAATTGATCTCATCAGTTTCACAGATTTATGCTGCATGGCAAAACCACACATCATGTTACATAAGTGATTGCTGAAGGAGGACCGTGGTAGCATCAAATAGATGTCTCAGCGTATGGTATCGGAACTACTCACTGATTGGTGTGATTGAAAATGGTCTCATTCATTTCACTGATTTAAAGCAAGAAGCAGAGGCAGAGGTTCCACCGAGATTTGAACTCGGATCACTGGATTCAAAGTCCAGAGTGCTAACCATTACACCATGGAACCAAGACACGTCTTACAGGCTATCTAATGCTCAGAAACTGGTTATGAAACAGGCCTCTGTGAAATCCAAGCTGTCCCTCAAAACAAAAATCAACCGCAAGGGCTCGTCCAGGATTTTAACCCGGGACCTCTCACACCCTAAGTGAGAATCATACACCTAGACCAACTAGCCACTAAAACATGAAGTTTTCACATGGCATCAGAAGCAGTGCATGGTTGGAAATCTTTATGTAACAATTGAGTCAGTACATACCTTCAAAATCTCATGCATTAAAGCAGGGCTTGTGCGTGAATTCTCCCACCCAAAACTAGACTCGCAGCCCCAGACCGACAAGTTGAGTCACTCGTTTACTTATAAATTTTTGTTGTCCAGCTGTTTCAGTGAGTAAATTGATCTCATCAGCTTCACAGATTTATGCTGCATGGCAAAACCACACATAACATTACATAAGTGATTGCTGAAGGAGGATTGTGATAGCATCAAACAGCTATCTCAGCGTATAGTATCAGAACTACTCACTGATTGGTGTGATTGAAAATGGTCTCATTCAGTTCACTGATTTGAAGGAAGAAGGAAGAGGTTCCACCGATATTTGGACTCGGATCACTGGATTCAAAGTCCAGAGTGCTAAGCATTACACCATGGAAACAAGACCCTTCTTATAGGCTATCTAATGGTCGGAAACTGGCGTTGAAACAGGCCTCTGTGAAAGCCAAGCTGTCCCTCAAAGCAAAAAACAACTGCAAGGGCTCGTCCAGTAAATGAAACAGGGACCTCTCACACCCAAAGCAAGAATCATACCCCTAGACCAACGAGCCAATAAAAAGCAGCAAGTTTACATGGCAACACTATCTGCTGACTAACCGGCATTCTCTGAAAACGGCCTCTGTCTAAAACCTCAACGCCCTCATAAAACATGAGACAACTGTACGGGCTCACCCGGAATTTATACCTGGGAGCTCTCGTGGCACGAGCGAGAATCATTCTCCTAGAGCAGCAAGCCACTGTGCAGGGAAGGTTTTATGTGGCGATACTATCTGCTGACAAACTGGAATTCTTCGAAAGAAGATTTTATGAAAGCCATAATGCCCCCCTGTAAAACACAAGACAGCTGCAAGGGCTCGTCCGGGATTTGAACCCAGGACCTCTCGCACCCAAAGCGAGAATCATACCCCTAGACCAACGAGCCACTAAGACACGAAGCTTTCACATGGCATCAGAAGCAGTGCATAGTTGGAAATCTTTATGTAACAATTGAGTCACAAAATACCTTCAAAATCTCATGCATTGAAGCAGGGCTTGTGCGTGAATTCTTCCACCCAAAACCAGACTCGCAGCCCCAGACAGACAAGTTGAGTCACTCGTTTACTTATAAATTTTTGTTGTCCAGCTGTTTCAGTGAGTAAATTGATCTCATCAGTTTCACAGATTTATGCTGCATGGCAAAACCACACATAATGTTACATAAGTGATTGCTGAAGGAGGACCGTGGGAGCATCAAATAGCTATCTAAGTGTATAGTATCGGAACTACTCACTGATTGGTGTGATTGAAAATGGTCTCATTCATTTCACTGATTTAAAGCAAAAAGAGAAGGCAGCGGTTCCACCGAGATTTGAACTCGGATCACTGGATTCAAAGTCCAGAGTGCTAACCATTACACCATGGAACCAAGACACTTCTTACAGGCTATCTAATGCTCAGAAACTGGTGTTGAAACAGGCCTCTGTGAAATCCAAGCTGTCCCTCAAAACAAAAATCAACCGCAAGGGCTCGTCCAGGATTTTAACCCGGGACCTCTCACACCCTAAGCGAGAATCATACACCTAGACCAACTAGCCACTAAAACATGAAGTTTTCACATGGCATCAGAAGCAGTGCATGGTTGGAAATTTTTATGTAACAATTGAGTCAGTACATACCTTCAAAATCTCATGCGTTGAAGCAGGGCTTGTGCGTGAATTCTCCCACCCAAAACTAGACTCGCAGCCCCAGACCGACAAGTTGAGTCACTCGTTTACTTATAAATTTTTGTTGTCCAGCTGTTTCAGTGAGTAAATTGATCTCATCAGCTTCACAGATTTATGCTGCATGGCAAAACCACACATAACATTACATAAGTGATTGCTGAAGGAGGATCGTGATAGCATCAAACAGCTATCTCAGCGTATAGTATCAGAACTACTCACTGATTGGTGTGATTGAAAATGGTCTCATTCAGTTCACTGATTTGAAGCAAGGAGAGAAGGAAGAGGTTCCACCGATATTTGGACTCGGATCACTGGATTCAAAGTCCAGAGTGCTAAGCATTACACCATGGAAACAAGACCCTTCTTATAGGCTATCTAATGCTCGGAAACTGGCGTTGAAACAGGCCTCTGTGAAAGCCAAGCTGTCCCTCAAAGCAAAAAACAACTGCAAGGGCTCGTCCAGTAAATGAAACTGGGACCTCTCACACCCGAAGCAAGAATCATACCCCTAGACCAACGAGCCAATAAAAAGCAGCAAGTTTACATGGCAACACTATCTGCTGACTAACCGGCATTCTCTGAAAACAGCCTCTGTCTAAAACCTCAACGCCCTCATAAAACATGAGACAACTGTACGGGCTTACCCGGAATTTATACCTGGGAGCTCTCGTGGCACGAGCGAGAATCATTCTCCTAGAACAGAACTACACTGTTCCTTGAACTACACTGTTCCTATTTACTGTGACCTTTTATGTGAAGCTGCTTTGACACAATCTACATTGTATAAGCGCTATACAAATAAAGGTGAATTGAAAAAAAATTGAATTGAACAGCAAGCCACTGTGCAGGGAAGGTTTTATGTGGCGATACTATCTGCTGACAAACTGGAATTCTTCGAAAGAAGATTTTATGAAAGCCATAATGCCCCCCTGTTAAACACAAGACAGCTGCAAGGGCTCATCCGGGATTTGAACCCGGGACCTCTCGCACCCAAAGCGAGAATCATACCCCTAGAGCAAGGAGCCGCTAAAACATGAAGTTTTCACATGGCATGTGATACTATCTCAGCTTATAGTATCAGAACTACTCACTGATTGGTGTGATTGAAAATGGTCTCATTCATTTCACTGATTTAAAGCAAGAAGAGAAGGCAGCGGTTCCACCTAGATTTGAACTCGGATCACTGGATTCAAAGTCCAGAGTGCTAACCATTACACCATGGAATCAAGACACCGCTTACAGGCTATCTAATGCTCAGAAACTGGTGTTGAAACAGGCCTCTGTGAAAGCCAAGCTGTCCCTCAAAGCAAAAAACAACTGCAAGGGCTCGTCCAGTAAATGAAACTGGGACCTCTCACAGCCGAAGCAAGAATCAAACCCCCAGACCAACGCGCCAATAAAAAGCAGCAAGTTTACATGGCAACACTATCTGCTGACAAACCGGCATTCTCGGAAAATGGCCTCTGTCTAAAACCTCAACGCCCTCATAAAACATGAGACAACTGTACGGGCTCACCCGGAATTTGAACCTGGGAGCTCTCGTGGCACGAGCGAGTATCATTCTTCTAGAACAGCAAGCCACTGTGCAGGGAAGGTTTTATGTGGTGATACTATCTGCTGACAAACTGGAATTCTTCGAAAGAAGATTTTATGAAAGCCATAATGCCCCCCTGTAAAACACAAGACAGCTACAAGGGCTCGTCCGGGATTTGAACCCGGCACCTCTCGCACCCAAAGCGAGAATCATACCCCTAGACTAACGAGCCACTAAGCCTTGAAGCTTTCACATGGCATCAGAAGCAGTGCATGGTTCGAAATCTTTATGTAACAATTGAGTCAGTACATACCTTCAAAATCTCATGCGTTGAAGCAGGGCTTGTGCGTGAATTCTCCCACCCAAAACCAGACTCGCAGCCCCAGACCGACAAGTTGAGTCACTCGTTTACTTATAAATTTTTGTTGTCCAGCTGTTTCAGTGAGTAAATTGATCTCATCAGTTTCACAGATTTATGCTGCATGGCAAAACCACACATAACGTTACATAAGTGATTGCTGAAGGAGGATCATGATAGCATCAAACAGCTATCTCAGCCTATAGTATCAGAACTACTCACTGATTGGTGTGATTGAAATTGGTCTCATTAAGTTCACTGAGTTGAAGCAAGGAGAGATGGAAGAGGTTCTACCTATATTTGGACTCGGATCACTGGATTCAAAGTCCAGAGTGCTAACCATTACACCATGGAAACAAAACCCTTCTTATAGGCTATCTAATGCTCATAAACTGGTGTTGAAACAGGCCTCTGTGAAAGCCGAGCTGTCCCTCAAAGCAAAAAACAACTGCAAGGACTCGTCCAGTAAATTAACCCAGGACCTCTCACACCCGAAGCAAGAATCATACCCCTAGACCAACGAGCCAATTAAAAGCAACAAGTTTACATGGCAACACTATCTGCTGTCAAACCGGCATTCTCTGAAAACGGCCTCTGTCTAAAACCTCAACGCCCTCATAAAACATGAGACAACTGTACGGGCTCGCCCGGAATTTGAACCTGGGAGCTCTCGTGGCATGAGCGAGAATCATTCTCCTAGAACAGCAAGCCACTGTGCAGGGAAGGTTTTACGTGGTGATACTATCTGCTAACAAACTTTCTTTCTTTCTTTGAAAGAAGTTTTTATGAAAGCCATAATACCTCCCTGTAAAACACAAGACAGCTGCAAGGGCTCGTCCGGGATTTGAACCCAGGACCTCTCGCACCCAAAGCGAGAATCACACCCCTAGAAGAGGTAAACTATTGAGGGGCCAAGGGCATTGTTTCTGTCGGTGCTGTGTCAAGGCAAGCTGAGCGGCACTCGGCTCCTGGTGCTGCGCCTATTTTTAAATAGCCAACTCTTGACAGCTGCTCTTGCTTACGGCTATACCACCCCGGCAATGCCTGATCTCATCTGAACTCGGAAGCAAAGCAGGATTGGACCTGCTTAGTACTTGGATGGGAGACCGCCTGGGAATACCAGGTGCTGTAAGCTTTTTGAATTCCTTCATTTGGCAAAAAAATTAATAAATAAATAAAAAAATATAAAAAAGAGGTAAACTATTGAGGGGCCAAGGGCATTGTTTCTGTCGGTGCTGTGTCAAGGCAAGCTGAGCGGCACTCGGCTCCTGGTGCTGCGCCTATTTTTAAATAGCCAACTCTTGACGGCTGCTCTCGCATACGGCCATACCCCCCTGTGCATTTGTGATAGTGGTACATTCCAGGAAGTGTTTGGCTGCAGTTAGTGAGAGAGGCTCACCACATTTTCTTCTGTTTAGTTTTATTTTTGACTCAAATACATTTTTGTTAAACTTTTTTTGAGTTTGTTTAGTTTATCCTCCCAGCAGCGTGAGCTGTTCGGGAGGAGTGTTTTTTATTCCTATTTTTTTTTGCAATGGACGGATCTACGGTGACAGACCTGGCAATGGTGGACGGATTTGAGAAGGCAAATGACAATGGACTGGACAGACGACAACGAGAAACAAACCGATCGGAGAAGGAAGCAAGGAAAAGGATTTATCTAAAAGAAGCAACTGTAACAGTGGATATGGGACAAACAACTGAGATGAGAGCAATGGATTTAATTAAAGCAGTGACGGAGAGGATTGGGGATGGAAAGATTTTGGCTGTAAGACCAAAACAAAACAAGGAATATGAAGTAACACTTGAAAGAGAGGAAGATGCTGATGTGTTAACAGACGGATTGACTATTAAAGGGATAAACTGTACAGTAAAGAGGCTACAAAACCACGATTGTGTTGTCTCCTTCACGCATCTGCCTGTCTATGTTGCTGATATAGATATTTTAGACAAATTGGATAATTGGAGAGTTTGTCCCATTTCAAAAATTAAAAGAAGGTTTTATCCGGGCACAGATATTGAAGATGGGACGAGGTTTGTTAAAACCAGATTCCCCAAAGAAGTGGCGTCCCTCCCGTACAGCACAAGAATAGAGACAGCTGAAGGACCACAATACTTAAGGGTGATGCACAGCCATCAGGTGAAAACTTGCAGGCTGTGCATGAGCCCAGATCATGTGGTGAAAGACTGTCCAGATTTTAAGTGTTTTAAGTGCGAGGAAAGGGGGCATTTCACAAGGGATTGCGATGCGGTGAAGTGCCCGGATTGTAATAAGATTTTAATTAAATGTGAATGTTGGATGGGGGAAGAGGAGGAGGAGGTAGAGCAGCAGGTAGACAGACAGATGTATGAAGGAGACAATATACAGTCAGAGGACAAAACAACAACTCAAGACAGAAGAACAGAGTTTTGGTTTTGGGGAAAATTTTATAAAGTGGGTTCAGATTTTATATAGAGGAGCTATAACCAGGATAAAATGCAATGGTTTTTTAACGGACTGTTTTAAAATAACAAGATCAATCAGACAGGGTTGCCCGTTATCTGCACTTTTATATGCCTTAGTTGCAGAACCACTGGGATTAGCTGTGAAGCAAGAGGAACGAATAAAAGGAATAGAGGTAGAGGGGGGAGTGAACAAAATTTTTCAATATGCTGATGATACTACATTAATACTACAAGATCTGGCAAGTGTAAAGCAAGCAATGGAAACGGTACAACATTTTTGCAAGGGTTCAGGAGCTAAAATAAACGAAGATAAAACAGTATATTTGAGATTTGGAGGAACTGAGGCTTTATCTGGACATTTTACGTTCAAGGAAATGGATGAAATTAAAATTTTAGGCATTGTAGTTGGGAGGGATGAAAAGAAAGCAGAAGTAACTATGTGGGAGGAAATGTTAGGAGGGATTGAAAGAAGGCGGAGGTTTTGGAAGTTAATGTCCTTAACTTTGAAGGGGAGGGTTTTAATTTTGAATGTTTTAATGGTTTCTAAATTATGGAATATTTTATATGTGTCATCAATGCCACTGTGGATGGAAAAAAGGCTGAAAAAATGTTTTTTAGATTTTTTATAGGAAGGGAAGCCTCCAAGAATAGCATACGCAACGTTGATTGGAGAAGTGGGCAAAGGGGGACTAGGTTTAATAGATGTGGAACAAAGAAAAAACAGCTTAAGAGTGAAAATGGTAAGGAAATATTTGGATGAAGATAATAAGGCAGCATGGAAAAGATTAATGGAATATTTTTTAAGTAAAAGTGGCAATTTTAATATGGGAGATAATATTTTATGGATGAGGATGAAAACATTTATGACAGAGGGTCTACCAGACTTTTATAAAGAATTGATTGGAGCATGGGGGAAATTTTTAACTTGTGTACATTTTAATATACAAGGACGCGAGAACATTTTAAATCAGCCTTTATTCTTAAACAGTGACATTCTTAATCAAGAGAAAGTGGTGTTTTTTAAGGAAATGGTGGGAGGTGGGAATAACAAGAGTAAGGGATATTTTATATGAATTTAAGGAAGGATTCTTACCGGTGCAGTATGTTATTGATGTGATGGATAAAGCGAAGGAGGATTTTAATAGACAAGACTTAAAAAAGGAATACGACATAATTAAAAATGCCATACCTGCAGAATGGTTAACAAGAATAGAAAATATGGAAGAAAATAAACCAAGTAAAAATGTGAGTGTAAGATTTGGAGAGAAATGGTGGGATTTGAAAGATTGTACTGTGAAAATGATTTATGGTTTTTTAGAGATGGGGTTTTTAAGAAACCTGGTGCAAATCGGTACTGGATACGGATGTTAAAAGATGTAAATGAAGACAACATATGGGCTAATATAAATGGCAATTTTGTACAGTCAAAACTGGAGAATTTGGAACATTTTATCAGGAGTAAAGCAGTGTTTACAGATGTCATTTTAAACAAAATAGGGATGGAGGAAAGTCTCACATGTATAGTGTGTCAAGATGCAGATGAAGGATTCTTACACTTGTTTTTATATTGTAATGAGTTAAAAGATTTTAATGAGAAATGCAAAAACATGATTTTAACTTTGAAAGGAGAAAGAGACGACAATCTTGAGTGGGAAAAGTTGTTACTGTTGGGGCTGAACAAAGAATGTGATAATAAAAAACTCATAAATGTACTTGTGATGTTAATGAAAAGTGCAATATGGGATAGAAGAGTTGTAACAAAAAAGGTAAAAGTTTTTTTAAATGTGTGGAATGTGTTTAAGAGGAAGGTGGAGAAAAAAAACATTGTTGTGTAGCTATGATGTAGAATGGACCTTTTTAATGTTTTGTCTGAAGTGTAATCTGTATAAATAAGTGATTTGTATGAATTTTGAACGGTATAATAAAAGAAAAAAAAGTGGTTAAGGCGATGGACTGCTAATCCTTTGTGCTTTGCATGTGTGAGTCGAATTCCACCCTAGTCATTCGTTTAAGAGAGCCTGGTGTTTACAAGTAAGGTAGCTTACTTGCACCCTCTTTGTGCTTCGAAGCATGTTATGGCAAAATTGAGTGTCATCTTACCGAAAACAGTTGCAAAAACATACATGACCACATATGTGCCCCAGTCCAGCCTCCATCAGGAAAGTGGCAGCATATGTGACGAGGTGGCTGAGTGGTTAAGGCGATGGACTGCTAATCTATTGTGCTCTGCACGCGTGGGTTCGAATCCCATCCTCGTCGCTCAAATGCACTGGCATTTGAGAGATCCCGGTGATTCAGTGGAAGGTGTATTACTCGCACCCTCTTAGCGTTTTGAAGGATGTTGCTGCAAAATTGAATGTCATCTGTATCGAAAGTAGCTGCAAATACATACATTTATGCCAAAGTCCAGCCCCCATCAGGAAAGCGGCTACATGCATGACGAGGTGGCCGAGTGGTTAAGGCGATGGACTGCTAATCCATTGTGCTCTGCACGCATGGGTTCGAATCCCATCCTCGTCGTTCATTAAAGAGAGCCCGGTGCTTCCTGGGAAGTTATCTTACTCGCACCATCTTCGTGCTTCGAAGCATGTTATGGCAAAATTGAAAGTCATCTTACCGAACATAATTGCAGAAACAAATATGTGCCGCAGTCCAGCCTCCTTCAAAGAAGTAGGCGCATACGTGATGAGGTGGCCGAGTAGTTAGGGTGATGCACTTCTAATCCATTGTGCACTGCCTGTGTGGGTTTGAATCCCATCCTCGTTGACCATTTGCTATGGTGTTTGAGAGAGCCCCGTGCTTCCGTGGAAGGTATTTTACTCGCACCCTCTTAGCGTTTTGAAGGATGTTATGGTAGAAGTTAATCCAGCCTCCGGCAGGGATGGACCGCTAATCCACTGTGCTCTGCTTGTGTGGGTTCGAATCCCACTCTCGTTGTTCAATTGCTTTAGTATTTTAGAGAGCCTGGTGCTTCCATGGAAGGTTTCTTACACGCACTCTGAAGAATGTTATGGTACAGGTTAATCCAGCCTGCAGCATGTTTAGGAGCTCAACGAAAGTTGCAACATGCTAAAGAAACAGGAGCACAGCTATCCTTTTCAACAGAACATAAAGCCTACTAAGAGGCTGACAAAAACTGCCAGAGCTGACTGTATTTCAAGTCATCCCAGCGAGGTATTGGGTAAAGTTTTCAACCAGCAATGATCACGCCTCGGATAGACCTCATAGGCTACGATATTGCCTCTGCAAAAGAATAGCTATAACAGCTACGAACTTTTCTGTGTACCAATCTGGACATGCAACGACAAGGTGGCATCAAACTTTAAACTGCCAGCAATCAGCCCTCTGGCACCAATGAGTGCATGCTGTGTCTGCAGAACAGGTTATTGATTTGTCCAAAAATAATTACTTATACATTGTTTCATTTTTACTTAAAGAAAAGTATACACTACTTATGTGAATCTGGGAGAAGAGAATTGTGGGTAATCTGGTAAAGGGGGGGGGGAGTCACAACGCTGAACGGCAGAGAAAAGGGTTGAGATTGGGATGTATTTATTGGGCTGTACAGGGATTGGGGTAAGGTAATGAAGAATGCAAGGGCACTGAAACCATATTTTGACAGAAATCCAAGGTCAGCTATGCTGCCGTTTTTAGACTCAGGCATTCTGTCTAGTTTCTCTCCAACAAAACCAGAAGAAACTTGTTGCAGTTAATGTTGAACAATAAAGCCTGGTTTATACTTCTGTGTCAAGTGATCAGCGTGATCCACGGCGCAAGCCTTGCGCGTAGCCGTGCACTTATACTTCTGCGCACTGTTTCTGTTGCTCTGCAATACACTTCCGAAACGCTAGCTGGCAGTAGGTGTTTATGTTTCTCTGTGTTGAGTTTCTTCGCTGGTGTTTTGTTTTTTTCTGACCGCTTCCTTAATGTGCAAGTGGCTCAAATTCGCTCATTTTGAGGCAGGAACCAGTGGACGTGCAACAACTTTAATGAAAAGGTTAACACAAAACAACAGTCTCCATCCGGAGCTCCTTCATGGGACTCCACACTTGTAAACACCCGCTGCTTCACGCTCGAGCGGCTCTCACCTCCGCCCACACTCGTCAGCGCCACCAAGCCGACCAATCTCAGAGCTTGCACTTGCGCTGTGCTTACACGTGACGAGGTGGCCGAGTGCTTAGGTTAGTATGTTGTACTCTGCAAGTTCTGGTTTAAATCCCATCCTCATAGTTTCACTGTTTTGAGAGAGGCAACTGCTTCTGTCTAAGGTTTCTTACTTGCACCTCTCAGTGTCTTAAAGGATGTTTATGGCAAAACTGTATGTGATATTTAGCGAAAATAGCTGCAAAAACATACGTATTTGCCATAGTCCAGTCTCCATTAGGAGAACACCTATGTGCGCGGCGAGGTGGCTGAGTGGTTAAGGCGATGGACTGCTAATCCTTTGTGCTTTGCATGTGTGAGTCGAATTCCAGCCTGGTCATTCGTTTAAGAGAGCCTGGTGTTTACGTGGAAGGTAACTTACTTGCACCCTCTTCGTGCTTCGAAGCATGTTATGGCAAAATTGAGTGTCATCTTACCGAAAACAGTAGCAAAAACATACATGACCACATATGTGCCCCAGTCCAGCCTCCATCAGGAAAGTGGCAGCATATGCGACGAGGTGGCCGAGTGGTTAAGGCGATGGACTGCTAATCCATTGTGCTCTGCACGCGTGGGTTCGAATCCCATCCTCGTCGCTCAAATGCACTGGCATTTGAGAGATCCCGGTGATTCAGTGGAAGGTGTATTACTTGCACCCTCTTTGCGTTTTGAAGGATGTTGCTGCAAAATTTAACGTCATCTGTATCTAAAGTAGCTGTAAATACATACATTTATGCCAAAGTCCAGCCCCCATCAGGAAAGCGGCTACATGCATGACGAGGTGGCCGAGTGGTTAAGGCGATGGACTGCTAATCCGTTGTGCTCTGCACGCATGGGTTCGAATCCCATCCTCGTCGTTCATTAAAGAGAGCCCGGTGCTTCCGGGGAAGTTATCTTACTCGCACCATCTTCGTGCTTCGAAGCATGTTATGGCAAAATTGAAAGTCATCTTACCGAACATAATTGCAGAAACATACAGAATTGCAGAAACAAATATGTGCCGCAGTCCAGCCTCCATCAAAGAAGTAGGCGCATACGTGATGAGGTGGCCGAGTAGTTAGGGTGATGCACTTCTAATCCATTGTGCACTGCCTGTGTGGGTTTGAATCCCATCCTCGTTGACCATTTGCTATGGTGTTTGAGAAAGCCCCGTGCTTCCGTGGAAGGTGTTTTACTCGCACCCTCTTAGCGTTTTGAAGGATGTTATGGTAGAAGTTAATCCAGCCTCCGGCAGGGATGGACCGCTAATCCACTGTGCTCTGCTTGTGTGGGTTCGAATCCCACTCTCGTCGTTCAATTGCTTTAGTATTTTAGAGAGCCTGGTGCTTCCATGGAAGGTTTCTTACACGCACTCTGAAGAATGTTATGGTACAGGTTAATCCAGCCTGCAGCATGTTTAGGAGCTCAACGAAAGTTGCAACATGCTAAAGAAACAGAAGCACAGCTATCCTTTTCAACAGAACATTAAGCCTACTAAGAGGCTGACAAAAATTGCCAGAGCTGACTGTATTTCAAGTCATCCCAGCGAGGTATTGGGTAAAGTTTTCAACCAGCAATGATCACGCCTCGGATAGACCTCATAGGCTACGATATTGCCTCTGCGAAAGAATAGCTATAAGAGCTACAAACTCTTCTGTGTACGAATCTGGACATGCAATGACAAGGTGGCATCAAACTTTAAACTGCCAGCAATCAGCCCTCTGGCACCAATGAGTGCATGCTGTGTCTGCAGAACAGGTTATTGATTTGTCCAAAAATAATTACTTATACATTGTTTCATTTTTACTTAAAGAAAAGTATACACTACTTATGTGAATCTGGGAGAAGAGAATTGTGGGTAATCTGGTAAAGGGGGGGGGGAGTCACAACGTTGAACGGCAGAGAAAAGGGTTGAGATTGGGATGTATTTATTGGGCTGTACAGGGATTGGGGTAAGGTAATGAAGAATGCAAGGGCACTGAAACCATATTTTGACAGAAATCCAAGGTCAGCTATGCTGCCGTTTTTAGACTCAGGCATTCTGTCTAGTTTCTCTCCAACAAAACCAGAAGAAACTTGTTGCAGTTAATGTTGAACAATAAAGCCTGGTTTATACTTCTGTGTCAAGTGATCAGCGTGATCCACGGCGCAAGCCTTGCGCGTAGCCGTGCACTTATACTTCTGCGCACTGTTTCTGTTGCTCTGCAATACACTTCCGAAACGCTAGCTGGCAGTAGGTGTTTATGTTTCTCTGTGTTGAGTTTCTTCGCTGGTGTTTTGTTTTTTCTGACCGCTTCCTTAATGTGCAAGTGGCTCAAATTCGCTCATTTTGAGGCAGGAACCAGTGGACGTGCAACAACTTTAATGAAAAGGTTAACACAAAACAACAGTCTCCATCCGGAGCTCCTTCATGGGACTCCACACTTGTAAACACCCGCTGCTTCACGCTCGAGCGGCTCTCACCTCCGCCCACACTTGTCAGCGCTACCAAGCCGACCAATCTCAGAGCTTGCACTTGCGCTGTGCTTACACGTGACGAGGTGGCCGAGTGCTTAGGTTAGTATGTTGTACTCTGCAAGTTCTGGTTTAAATCCCATCCTCATAGTTTCACTGTTTTGAGAGAGGCAACTGCTTCTGTCTAAGGTTTCTTACTTGCACCTCTCAGCGTCTTAAAGGATGTTTATGGCAAAACTGTATGTGATATTTAGCGAAAATAGCTGCAAAAACATACGTATTTGCCATAGTCCAGTCTCCATTAGGAGAGCACATATGTGCGCGGCGAGGTGGCTGAGTGGTTAAGGCGATGGACTGCTAATCCGTTGTGCTTTGCATGTGTGAGTCGAATTCCAGCCTGGTCATTCGTTTAAGAGAGCCTGGTGTTTACGTGGAAGGTAACTTACTTGCACCCTCTTCGTGCTTCGAAGCATGTTATGGCAAAATTGAGTGTCATCTTACCGAAAACAGTTGCAAAAACATACATGACCACATATGTGCCCCAGTCCAGCCTCCATCAGGAAAGTGGCAGCATATGTGACGAGGTGGCTGAGTGGTTAAGGCGATGGACTGCTAATCCATTGTGCTCTGCACGCGTGGGTTTGAATCCCATCCTCGTCGTGCATTTAAGAGAGCCCGGTGCTTCCGGGGAAGTTATCTTACTCGCACCATCTTCGTGCTTCGAAGCATGTTATGGCAAAATTGAAAGTCATCTTACCGAACATAATTGCAGAAACATACAGAATTGCAGAAACAAATATGTGCCGCAGTCCAGCCTCCATCAAAGAAGTAGTCGCATACGTGATGAGGTGGCCAAGTAGTTAGGGTGATGCACTTCTAATCCATTGTGCACTGCCTGTGTGGGTTTGAATCCCATCCTCGTTGACCATTTGCTATGGTGTTTGAGAGAGCCCCGTGCTTCCGTGGAAGGTGTTTTACTCGCACCCTCTTAGCGTTTTGAAGGATGTTATGGTAGAAGTTAATCCAGCCTCCGGCAGGGATGGACCACTAATCCACTGTGCTCTGCCTGTGTGGGTTCGAATCCCACTCTCGTCGTTCAATTGCTTTTGCATTTTAGAGAGCCTGGTGCTTCCATGGAAGGTTTTTTACACGCACTCTGCTCGCATTCTGAAGAATGTTATGGTACAGGTTAATCCAGCCTGCAGCATGTTTAGGAGCTCAATGAAAGTTGCCACATGCTAAAGAAACAGGAGCATAGCTATCCTTTTCAACAGAACATTAAGCCTACTAAGAGGCTGACAAAAACTGCCAGAGCTGACTGTATTTCAAGTCATCCCAGCGAGGTATTGGGTAAAGTTTTCAACCAGCAATGATCACGCCTCGGATAGACCTCATAGGCTACGATATTGCCTCTACGAAAGAATAGCTGTAACAGCTATGAACTCTTCTGTGTACCAATCTGGACATGCAACGACAAGGTGGCATCAAACTTTAAACTGCCAGCAATCAGCCCTCTGGCACCAATGAGTGCATGCTGTGTCTGCAGAACAGGTTATTGATTTGTCCAAAAATAATTACTTATACATTGTTTCATTTTTACTTAAAGAAAAGTATACACTACTTATGTGAATCTGGGAGAAGAGAATTGTGGGTAATCTGGTAAAGGGGGCGGAGTCACAACGCTGAACGGCAGAGAAAAGGGTTGAGATTGGGATGTGTTTATTGGGCTGTACAGGGATTGGGGTAAGGTAATGAAGAATGCAAGGGCACTGAAACCATATTTTGACAGAAATCCAAGGTCAGCTATGCTGCCGTTTTTAGACTCAGGCATTCTGTCTAGTTTCTCTCCAACAAAACCAGAAGAAACTTGTTGCAGTTAATGTTGAACAATAAAGCCTGGTTTATACTTCTGTGTCAAGTGATCAGCGTGATCCACGGCGCAAGCCTTGCGAGTAGCCGTGCACTTATACTTCTGCGCACTGTTTCTGTTGCTCTGCAATACACTTCCGAAACGCTAGCTGACAGTAGGTGTTTATGTTTCTCTGTGTTGAGTTTTTTCGCTGGTGTTTTGAACGCTTCCTTAATGAGCAAGTGGCTCAAATTCGCTCATTTTGAGGCAGGAACCAGTGGACGTGCAACAACTTTAATGAAAAGGTAAACACAAAACAACAGTCTTCATCCGGAGCTCCTTCATGGGACTCCACACTTGTAAACACCCGCTGCTTCGCGCTCGAGCGGCTCTCACCTCCGCCCACACTCGTCAGCGTTACCAAGCCGACCAATCTCAGAGCTTGCGCTATGCGTACGCATGACATTTTTTGAGAGGTGCGCGTCAATGTCACCCACGGCCACAGCGAGTGCTATGCAACCACGTGTATCAGAGCTACTGATAAAGCTCCTTATAACAACCTTTATCTTCATCTTTTCTGTAAGAACATCCATTCAAGTCCCAAAAGTTAATCCTTTCTCTAGCACTACGCTGTGCTTACACAGCAAATTTTGAAGTGTTAATTTCACTTTCAAAGTGTGAAATTTAACACTTCTTTAGTGTTTATATAGGTCCACACTGAATTGAGTTAAATTTACACTTGAAAAAGAGTACATTTTTTTTACACTTGCATAGTGTTAAAAAAAGCACTGCTAGTGTTAACTTTAACTCTGTGTTTTCCACTCCCTTTCCCTATTTGCATAAAGTAAATGTTAAAACTACACTCACAGTGTTAATAGCTTAACACTAAGAGTGTTCTTCTTAACACTAATAATATAGTGCTCATACATACCTAGGTTGATATTTAAATGTATTTTTAGTTATATAGATTGTTCATTGCATTACAGGACAGTTTGCATTGATCATTTAAAAAAAATTGTCAGAACAGTGTACCAGTTTAAACTTTTATTTTTAACAATGCATCCTAAACGCACAGTTAAACCAATATGAAATGTACAGCATTTTCAGTGTCAAAAATGGTAAGTGTCTTAATGAGGTGCTGCTTGCTTGCCAGCTTTGACAACAGACACACTTTATTGTAAAAGAAACATTTAGTGTAAAAGCTTTGCATGCAGTTCCTTTACCCTGGGTGACTCACTGGTAGGCCACATCGATATTGTAGACCGTAGTTTGGAGAAAGGTAAATATGATGACAAGTGCTTCCTCGTACGTCAAGATGAACACATAGTCTTTAAAGAGTTCATCAACAGCACTCAAGGAGCTGCACATAGGATGAGATGTTTGTCCATAACCACATAGAAATAGTCGATCCTCCCCTTGATCCTTCCTGATCCTAGTAGATATGGCTGGTGGCCCTTCCTCTCACTGAGATGGCCTTCAATGCTGGTGCAAGACTGCAAAAAACAGCCAAAAACATGTAATTAAATGCAAGAAACCAGTTAGGAAACTTATAATTTTATTAATGAAAACACTAAAAATAACAAAACCACCTTTACCCAAAGTGCAAAAATTTAATGTGTTCATGTCATTCATTGTGTAGTGTGACGGAAAATAATTACAACAAAAATGTTTATATATTTTTTTTATAAACCCTCAGTTCATCCAAGATGTAATGTACATTCTTCAACAGCATTCAACTAAATGTATTGACTTTTTAAAAAGTTTCAACAGGTACATTTTACAGCATCGCATTATGGTTACCAACCTTAAAGAGCCCATATTATACATGAAATAGGGTCATATGTAGGTTGTAAGGGTCTCCAACAACAGTCTAATATGCATGCAAGGTCAAAAAACACTTTGATGGTCTTATAATCTGCATTTATTTTTACCTAATTATCCCAGCGACTCCCATATGAATTGTTCAGCGATTCATTTGTTCCCAACCCCCTCCTCAGCGCGAAGCTAATCTGCGCTGATTGGACCAATAACAGCCTGCTGCGATTGGTTGACAGTGACAGGCTTCAGCGCGAGACAGAGTGAAATGCCCAGCTGGTAATCAACAATATAAAAGTAGTCACAGTGCATACACGCCTCATAGTGTAAGGCTTTTTTCACACACACGCACACACAACCCTCCTCAGAAGAACTGGGGAGATCGACGCGAGTCTCCTAGCCGTCACACACTCTACCTGCTCTTTTTCTCTCTCTCTCACACACACACACGCACGCGCACGCACATTATGCTCCTCAGAAGAACTAGGGAGAGCGACACGCGTCTCCTGTCTCCTAGCCGTCACACACTCGACCTGCTCTTTTTCTTACACACACACATCACGCTCCTCCTCAGAACTAGGGAGATCGACACGAGTCTCCTGTCTCCTAGCTTACGATGGCCATAGCAATGACAAACGGCAGTGGAACGCGAGCTCACAAAAGCATTTAACGTTAAATCCGTAAACAAAGCGGAACGCGTCGCGTTTTTAACGTGGCTTACATGCGATATGAGAATATAAAGAGTAACCGCGTGTACTGTACCAGGTTAACAAGTAACAAAACACAATAAATACATAATTTGCAAGCTAGAGTAAACGAGGCAACAATTTTAATCGCACTTACTTACACTAGTGAATAAACCTCAACCACTGACTTTTCACAGTTTCATCTTTGGGTAGAGACTGTCAATATTATCCATCTGAGCACAGCATGACTTCATTTGACCGGCGGCGTCTGTGTGTGTGTGAATCTCCCGGGTTTGCGTGCGTAACTACTGGCGAGGCTTGTGTTTCGTAGACTCGTTATCAAGACGACTCGTTTGAAGCACTATGAGTCGACTCTTTTATAGATGAATCAATAATTTTAAACACTGTACACTTACAGATTTAAGCCATAGCTGGATATTTCACTTCACTTAGAGCTGTGTGACACACTACATGGAAGGGCATTTTCAAAAACCCATAATATGGGCTCTTTAATAATAATAATGAAAAGACTTTCTAAAATATTGTGAGTTTTATCTTGTGGAAATGCGCAAGTCGTTCAACAGCCTCTGTTGGACTGATCTTAGTCTTCTTTCTCCCTGAAGGAGGAGGCAGGAGATGCAGAAGGAGTAGGGCAGATGACAAATCACTATCCCAGCCTGAATGAATAATAATAAAAAGTTAGACATATTAATATTAAAATAAAGCAAGCCTACATTCACACTTAAGGCTCACAAATCCAAAAGAAACTGAAGCAAATTTCAAACTACAAAATCCTTAGAAATCGTACCATTTTCAGATCCTTGTCCTTCTCCTAAATTGACAATGAAAAAGACAATGAACGTCGGCAGTTGAAGTTAGAGATTTCGCCTCGATGATCCTGTGCTTAAATGCGGTTTCCCACCTCTCAAGCAACTTGTTGGATGTTTCAGCACTGAACAGCAGACCAAAGTCCTGATTAATCTAAGGAAGAAGCATATTAGATTGATTAAAAACTACAGTTTTTTTCCAGGTTGTTTGATAAAATTAGAAATCATGCACAAATTTAAATGTTTTACGGTTAGTTTTGATAATTACTACAATGATGTTTAAAAGGTAAGTGTGAGCATATGTCAAATCTATGAATAGGGCCAAGTAGCAATTATGTGCCGCATGAAATAGTGACAAAACCCACAATATAGCTGCATTAACACTTAAAAAATAAATCTTTGAAAAAAAGTGCCATATTTACCAATCCTTTCACTTATCAACATGCTTTTCTTGCATATATTTAATGAAATCTTACCCATGAATCTCTGTCATGTGACTGACGACAATATTAACTAGCTGCTGTCTAGTGCTGTGCCTTAAAGTTTTTGTGACCTTGTATTTGTCAAGCACTTCATCACCATCATCACCACCAGATTGCTTTTCCAAAGCAACTTGGACAATCTGATAAAGTGACTGATAAAGTATACTTGTAAAATAATAAAGTGAATTAGTATATGATTAAATTAACCATAACAAACAACATATGCATATACCTGTTTTGCCCTTTCATCATCTACCATCAAGCAGCAGCTGGCCCTTGTCAATTGATTCTGCATTGTTCGCTTAGGGTCTTCATGATCCGTTGAAGAGAGTGAAACTGTATCAGTACATGTGCTGGTTGTTGATAATCTTGTGGGTGAAATCACTGATGGAAAAATGGAAAACATTATTATTACCCTTTAGATTATATTTTCTTTAGTTTACAATTAATTTACCTTATATTTCAACTTAATTTTAAACAATGCTATACTAATAGCTTTTATTATACACAATCATCCTAAACGTTTTTCAACATAGTGGTTTTGACAGATTATTTTGATCAACCTTTCATCATTGGGCATCACATGAACTTAAGCTGTTAGGTTACAATATTACACCAAACAAACACATGGCAGTAGTCAAGGAACGTATAAAACCTCTTATTTCAGTACGTACTTCACTGTTCAGTAAGCTCTTCTATGAGTTTTACAGTTGTCTTATTTTTACTTAATTCTAACTATTCTGACCTATACTACTCTAAAACAGAGTCATTTGAAGAATATCCAGAGATTTCTTAATAATTACCCTCAGGCAGGCCAGCAGAAGTATTTTCTTCCAAACATCTTAGTCAAGCATAAATGTGGACTGCTGTCCATTAACTCGTGGAAGATGTCCTCTTCTACATTAGTGTCCGTGTCATCAAAAACTTGAAGATCTACAGTTGTTGGTAATCCAAATTTGCTTTTCACTGAAGAACAAGAAACATAGATGGTTATGACTTCAATAAGCACAACTCTGACCAGTACAATCTAGCAATTTTACATATTTTTCACTCCTTGATATTGAACTTTCACCAACATAATGGAAGCTGTTGAAAAATACATATATCACTTTATTATTGACAAGAATCCATCACAAATTTGACAGTAAAATTAAATCAAGTTTATTTGTATTCATTTTCATTTTAACGTGATATGGAAGCGGATGTTATTATGAATAGTACATATAAATAAGTAAAAAGCAAATGACGTTTTTCTTTTTCTAAAAATAGCAACACAGTAACGTTCTTTTTTTTTGCTTGTCTTTTGTTTTTTTTAATATGGTGGATTCTACATACCAATTTCTAACTAGTATAGTTAGCAAAGACGACGTATAAAAAAATTACACTTGTATAAAAGCACATTACAGATTAAAAAGCACGTTTTTTTCACTTATACGTATTAATGAAAGATCTTCAAAAGTTAAGAGTACTTACAGTTCTATCTACAATAGCCAGCTTTTCATACAATGCAACAGAACAGCACTTCAATATTATATAAATACTATTCGGCTACTACCTTAAAATCAACAATGAAATTTGCTAGGTAAACAATGGCAATAACAGTCTGCTCTGGTTCGTCTCTTCTGAGCTTGGCATTTTTCGATCGTTGTATTATGGGGAATACACTAGCGTTACACAAAAATCACTAACGTTACTCGATTCGTGCTCATCGTCAGTTCTTTTCACAGCAGTTCCGTCTGTTACGGTTACTGAATAAGGCGAAACTCGAAATACTCTATTTTTGAGTGAAACGGAGTGTCTGACAGGTTATAAAGTAAGCAATTTGTGGTTTGACCGTTTCAAGTGATTCAGTTCAATTTAGTGAACTGGTTCGACTAATTCACTTAAAAGAACCGGTTTAAGAAGAATCATTTCTGAACTGGCTATCCCCTCTTGTCAACAAGCATGGCTAACTTTTACAGCGAGTGTATTTTGCGTCTGTTTTGAACGTATTATGAAAAGCAGATCTGTACCTGTACACTTGAATCGTATAACGTTATTCACCGTTTAAAAGCACCGATGAAAGCGAGTGCAGGCAGCCCGCGACTCCTCACTGCTCGCGCCACAAATCAATCACACTGAACAGTGAACATAAATAACGTTAGATTACACACAAAGCTAAAGTTCAGCTAAGTATTAACAGCTGCTGCTTTACAGATATTTTAAACAATCGCTTTAAACAATTCAAGCGGTTAAATGAATCTTTACTGCCAATTTCTCATAATAGGCTCAAATACTGAACCCGATTCAAATATAGGAACTCGTTAAAACATTTAACTGTAAAATGTTTAACGTTACCTTTATTTTCCCGCTAAAGCAGCTTGTCTCGTGGCTCCAGATGAGTTGTCTATCGTGTATAAATTAATAAGTGGTTAGAACTTGAAGGTTAGAATATTTATAAATATTAATTTAACATTGACAAACATAAAGCATGTAAAAAGTATTGAATATTTGTGGTTAAATAAGTAATATGACAGTTACCTGTTTGAATGCACTCCGCCTGCCGTCCGCCATGAATCAAAGAGGAAGTAAGGTGAAGCGACCAGAAATGGCAACAACTCGTTTCTAGTGTTAATTATGTTAACTCACAGTAATAACCCTTACTCTGACCACAAGGGTACACTGCAGGTGTTTATGTCACGTAAATTAACACCACAAATAACACTTTTTAACTAAAAAAAATTAACACTATAAAAATAACTCCAAACAACGCTGGGAATTTTGCTGTGTACACATGACAAAGTGGCCGAGTGCTTAGGTTAGTATGTTGTACTCTGCAAGTTCTGGTTTAAATCCCATCCTCATAGTTTCACTGTTTTGAGAGAGGCAACTGCTTCTGTCTAAGGTTTCTTACTTGCACCTCTCAGTGTCTTAAAGGATGTTTATGGCAAAACTGTATGTAATATTTAGCGAAAATAGCTGCAAAAACATAGGTATTTGCCATAGTCCAGCCTCCATTAGGAGAGCACCTATGTGCGCGGCGAGGTGGCTGAGTGGTTAAGGCGATGGACTGCTAATCCGTTGTGCTTTACATGTGTGAGTCGATTTCCAGCCTGGTCATTCGTTTAAGAGAGCCTGGTGTTTACGTGGAAGGTAACTTACTTGCAATGTTCCCTCTAAGCTGCGCGCGTGCGCAATCGCGCACTGCCCGCACATTCTCAGCGCACAAGAAAATCTATCCAGCGCGTAAACAACATCAACTTAACGTATTAATTAATATGTAATATTAGACTTAATCTAATCTAATTATTTCGCCCAATAATATAGTTTTTTTGTTTCTCACTCAGTGAGTGACAGGTGTCTAGCCAATGTTACGATACAGTTCACTTACGGTACAAAGCCAATCATGGCATTGACGGTGCTTGCGTCTGGGCCCCGCCTATATGCGCCGTGCAGGTTAGCTAGCAGGTTAATAGATGCTAATACAAACCCCGCATCATGGCGAAACGAACAGGCAGCGACACATCCACTCACCATTGGTGTCACAAAGTCACAGTAAAAAAGAAATGCAGTTCTTTTAAGATGGAATGGTTGTCGGAGTATGTGCAAATTGAAGAAAAAGTGGTGAAATTGGGTGAGATTTTTTCTTATTCAAGTGAGAAAGGTCTACTCTGCAAAACATGCAGCGATGCCAAAGTAGCAAGTGAGTTTTCAGAGGGAAAGATGTGGATTGAATGGAAGCTGGACTATCTCAAGCGTCACGTTCAGCATAAAAGTCATTTAAAAGCTGTCGAAACTGTACGAAGACTCAAGATGGGACAGGGGATTAGTACATTATTGCAGGAGAGCGCAAAAGACAGAGAGAAAAGGAACGAGCTGTCACACAAAACAAAATCGGACCCTGAACAAGTTAAAGTTCTCATTGACAATATTTTACTTGCCATCAAAATGAATGCATCAATGCTGTCAGTTCAACAAATCCACGATCACATGGCAAAGTATGTGAGTATACCAGAAAGCTGGCGAAGCAAAAACTATGCCTTTGAATTTGTGAACTCAATCAATGAGATAGTGCAGAATGAGACTATGTGCAGTATTAAAAATGCACCCTGGCATACCCTGATAGTAGATGAGAGCACAGACATATCAGTACACAAAATGCTAGTCATATATATTAAATACAGGGAGGAAAATGATGTTAACTACAAAACTGTGTTTGGTGGCATCATCCAGCTGACAGCATGCACTGCTCAGGATATTGTGCAAGGAATAACTCAGTTTTACTCCAAACATGGACTGGACATGCAGAAAATGGTGATGCTGACCTCCGATGGTGCCTCAGTAATGCTAGGAAAACACAACGGAGTTGCAGCTTTGTTAAAGCGCCAAATACCACACCTAACTGAACAACATTGTGTGGCCCACAGAGAGGACTTGGGCATTGATGATGCCTGGAAAAATGTGCCTTCGATGCGAGATGTTGAAACTCTTCTTAGAACTGTCTATTCCACTTTCTCTCGGTCCGCTGTGAAGAGGGGCAAAATGGAGGACCTGGCAAAGATTCTTGATGAAGATGCACTGTCATTCAGGCCTCTGAACGAAGTGCGATGGCTGTCGCGGCACCAAGCTGTCAATGCTGTTCTGAGGAACTACACTGTGCTTACAGAATTCTGTAAAAGAGAATTCACCGATAACAGAGATCCAGTGGCAAAGTACTGCTACAAAAAGCTGAGTGATTCAAAATTCAAGGTTACTATCACTGCTCTGGGAGATGTTTTGGGTGAGCTAGCACAACTCTGCCTCACTTTACAAAGACGCAACCTGACTGTGATGGAAGGACACTGCTTTGCTAGAGCAAAAATTGAGAAGTTGCGTTCCCAATACTTGAAGGAGAAGGATGTACAGTGGAGCGACCGTGTCAAAGAGGCAATGGGGACCTCATCAGCTGATGGCAGAAATACTGGTGAGATTACTCTTTTTATTAGTAAGCTGTGTGATCACATGGATGCTTGTTTTCCAGAGGATGAATTAAAGGAGTGGTCTGCATTTGATATTGAAACATTGAGCTCAGACATCAGTTTTGACTATGGATCAGCAGACATTGCTACATTGGCAAAGAAGTATGAGGTCATTCTCCACCACCCATCACAGTCTATGGAGACCATTAACAGTCAGTATGCTGAATTCAAGTACATAATGAAGCAAAAACTTAAACAGAAGTCAATCAGCACATTCTCAGATATGGTTGCTGCAACACTTAGATGTGAGGAGCTAAAGGAGATCTCACAGCTTGTGGATATTTGTGCTACATTTCAAGCTTCCAGTGCCGACTGTGAAAGAGGATTTAGTTTAATGAATCATATCAAAACAAAATCCAGAAATCGTCTTGAAGTGACACACTTGGACCAGCTGATGCGCATAAAATCAAAGCAAGAAGCAGACGAAGCCATCAACCTGGACAAAGTGTACAACCATTGGAGAAGTGAGAAGGACAGACGTGAAAAATAAGGTAAAATTTAAGTCAGATTTGTGCATATTCTAGTGACGGTTGTTAAGATTTTGTCTTTATGGATATTAATCATTAAATGTTGTTACTATTAGGTCATTTATGGGTAGTAGAAATGCCAAGAAAAACTGTGTAATTACTTTAGTAATATTTTACAGACAAAGTGTTACAGGAATTTGCACTGTATCACAAGCTACAGCACAAATCATTGTGCAAAATGTGAATGTTTTAATGTGAGCAAAATGTTATGTCTGAAAGGTGTATATGTCTCATATCTTCCAGAACAGGACCCTCAGCCAGGCCAAAGCAGGACTGTCACATACTGTATAACATCTACACATCCCATTTTTCAGATTTTTGTCTTTTTTTTAAGTGGACCAAATTACTTATTTAAAAATAAAGCGTGCATATCTGATGTTGCTCACAGTAGTCCTCAGTTTGCTCAGGGAGCTTGTGTGTATGCCCAGATACATGAAAAATTAGAGGGAACATTGCTTACTTGCACCCTCTTTTTGCTTCGAAGCATGTTATGCCAAAATTGAGTGTCATCTTACTGAAAATAGTTGCAAAAACATACATGACCACATATGTGCCCCAGTCCAGCCTCCATCAGGAAAGTGGCAACATATGTGACGAGGTGGCCGAGTGGTTAAGGCGATGGACTGCTGATCCATTTTCAGATTTATTTTGTGTTGTCACTTGTCACTTTATGTACACTGGAAGCTTCTGTAGCCAGAACAAATTCATTGTGTGTGTGAAGCACATTTGGCAATAAAACTGATTCTGATTCTGATTGTGCTCTGCACGCGTGGGTTCGAATCCCATCCTCGTCGCTCAAATTCACTGGCATTTGAGAGATCCTGGTGATTCAGTGGAAGGTGTATTACTCGCACCCTCTTAGCGTTTTGAAGGATGTTGCTGCAAAATTTAATGTCATCTGTATCGAAAGTAGCTGCAAATACATACATATATGCCAAAGTCCAGCCCCCATCAGGAAAGTGCCTACATGCATGACGAGGTGGCCGAGTGGTTAAGGCGATGGACTGCTAATCCATTGTGCTCTCCATGCATAGCTTCCATGCATTGTAATCCTAAAAGTGTGTCCATTTGTGACAAAAAAAAGAAGGAAACGTATATCAGGCCTGCCAGAATGTCTACGTTTTTTATGTTTGTTTTTGAGGTTACCAAAAAGGTGTCTGGTGCCATTGGGGACATGGCTGCATGGATGACCAATATTGGGAATGAGCTTGGTCAGGTTTTGAACAGTGTTCTTACAACAGCTGAAGGTGCAGGACTGGAGGAGGTGTGCCAGGGCATCGTCAGACGCTACCAGAATGCTGGGGAGCCAGAGCCTGAGGTCATCTATGTTGACTGGGATTGCTGCAGTCAGTCAGCTGAAATCGTATTAAATGTGCAGTGGATTTGACAAAAAAATTTAAATCTTTAAAATCTTAAAAATGCCTCCTTTCCCTAATGATGATGAAAATAAATTATTAATTAATAAATACTGGCCCCAACATTATTGTATTTAACTATAAATATTATAATTGTATTTAAAACATTTAACTTTTTACGTTTAAAAATAAATAAATATCTGAATAACAACAACAACAAAATGCGGTTTCTTTTCTTATCTGAATTTTTACCATAAACTGTAATGAACTAATTTCTGATTAAATTAAGTTTTTGTGTAATCATCTTGATAAATGTGTCTTTTTAATTTGTAATTGTTTTTAAATTGTGAATGAAAATGAATTGTGAATTGAAATCAAATCAAATTCATGATTTTTTATTTTATATTTTCCCTCCAACATTTATTTTTTTCCACAGGTGCACCTGTGGTGCTAAATCTTTTCCGGCCATGGAAGTCTATTGTTGGGCTAGATATCTTCCATTTTATGAGAAGATTCAACTGTGGCTTTACTACAAAGCACCACCCTCTCTATGGTATTTTTTGTTCAAAACTTTCCTCTTGTATATTTGAGTGGGATCAGGAGGATGTGAAAGAACTTAAAGAGCCCATATTATACATGAAATAGGGTCATATTTAGGTTGTAAGGGTCTCCAACAACAGTCTAATATGCATGCAAGGTCATAAAACACTTTTATGGTCTTATAATCTGCATTTATTTTTACCTAATTATCCCAACGACTCCCATATGAATCGTTCAGCGATTCATTTGTTCCCAACCCCCTCCTCAGCGCGAAGCTAATCTGCGCTGATTGGACCGATGACAGCCTGCTGCGATTGGTCGACAGTGACAGGCTTCAGCGCGAGACAGAGTGAAATGCCCAGCTGGTAATCAACTATATAAACGTAGTCACAGTGCACACACGCTTCATAGTGTAAGGCTTTTTTCACACACACACACAACCCTCCTCAGAAGAACTGGGGAGATCGACGCGAGTCTCCTAGCCTCTCCCTCTCCCTCTCTCTCTCACACACACACACACACACAACGCTCCTCAGAATAACTAGGGAAAGCGACACGAGCCTCTCTCTCTCTCTCTCTCTCTCTCTCTCTCTCTCTCTCTCTCTCTCTCACACACACACACACACACAACGCTCCTCAGAAAAACTAGGGAAAGCGACGCGAGTCTCTCTCTCTCTCTCTCTCTCTCTCTCTCACACACACACACACACACGCACACACACACACACAACGCTCCTCAGAAGAACTAGGGAAAGCGACGCGAGTCTCCTGTCTCCTAGCCCCTAGTCGTCACAAACTCGACCTGTTCTTTTTCTCTCTCTCTCTCACACACACACACACACACACACATCACGTTCCTCCTCAGAACTAGGGAGATCGACACGAGTCTCCTAGCTTACGATCGCCTAGCAACGACAAACGGCAGTGGAACGCGAGCTCACAAAAGCCTTTAACGTTAAATCCGTAAACAAAGCGGCACGCGTCGCGTTTTTAACGTGGCTTACATGTGATAAGAGAATATAAAGAGTAACCGCGTGTACTGTACCAGGTTAACAAGTAACAAAACACAATAAATACATAATTTGCAAGTTAAACGAGGCAACAATTTTAATCGCACTTACTTACACTAGTGAATAAACCTCAACCACTGACTCTTCACACTTCGCAACTCATCTTTGGGTAGAGACTGTCAATATTATCCATCTGAGCACAGCGTGACTTCATTCGACCGGCGGCGTCTGTGTGTGTGTGTGTCTAGTGTTTTTTCTGTGTTAGTGGGCGGGGCCGCAGGTTTCAAATCTCCCTGGTTTGCGCACGTAACTACTGGCGAGGCTTGTGTTTCGTGGCTGCGTCATCGCGAAACACCTAATGACTCGTTATCAAGACGACTCGTTTGAAGCACTATGAGTCGACTCTTTTATAGATGAATCAATAGTTTTAAACACTGTACACTTACAGATTTAAGCCTTAGCTGGATATTTCACTTCACTTAGAGCTGTGTTACACACTACATGGAAGGGCATTTTCAAAAACCCATAATATGGGCTCTTTAAGGCAGCCAAAAGAGGGGAGTGGAAGAGTAGCCATGGAGGACAGACTCCTACTGAGGCACAGCTTATGGCCAGCATCAGCCCAGGTGAACTCACAAAGCATTGTAGGCGGCGAACACGCAAGACTGAGGAAATTCAGGCCATGATTTCAGGGCTGCTGGAATCAGTGTGGGAGCTTATTGACAACACAGGGCTTTATCTGGTTAACCCTGAGAGCATGGACCATGTCTGGGAGACACACTAAAAACACCTAGAGTGCATCCAGGACCCTCCCCATGTGGAGTTATACACGAAGACAGGGACACTCCAGAAGGGTGGTAAAGTCCTAAATGTTGTTAGATGTGGCAGGGGGTCATCCTCATCCCCTGGCCACTAACTGGATTTGGCTTCTTTTCATTAAATTTATTGATTTAAGTTGTTATCATGGAATTTACAACCATAGTTGTCTCTGTATTTTATGTTACTTTTATGTTACTGTAAATTTTAGTTTTCTCAGTTTAAAATAACTGTTAACTGATTTTTTAATTCCTAGGATGGAGATGCAATGCCATGCACACACAAATGTACATGTTAGAGGGGGCCTCGAGATTGAACATGAGCCGGGGAAAAGAAGCTGTGTCTGTAGCGAGGACCTCAAACATCAGGACATTTGATGTGTGTTTAATGTCTTATTTAAATAGCATAAGCCAACAAGTCCTTGGTAGGGCTTTGATGCCAGAATTCACCCCTCCAGGAAAACCCACTGGTAAGAGTATGTCTCAGGACAAAGCATTGGATTATTGCTCTCTCTGTCTCCTGTGTTAAAAATGTGTTAAACCTATTGCAGGTAATGACCTTATGTGAGAGTATAACTGTTATTGATTTGTGATTGTAAGCAGAGCGCCCTAGGAACTCATGGCGAGTGTTGAAGCTGGCTTCTGCTGATGTAACTGCAAACTATCTTCAGTAAACTTTATTTATTTATTCATTTAAATCTCTGACTCCGGCTCTTTTTTGTCTGACAGACTGGTCTTTCTTTGGGTTAAACTGCATACCATCCCTACAAGCGACATCTATTGCTGGTGAGCTCTTGCTTGCTCTACATGTCATCGGGCAGCACGACCACTGTGCCAGGCAAGAGCACAATGGAAAGGTCAAGCTTCGTAGTCGAGGCCGAGTGGTTAAGGCGATGGACTAGAAATCCATTGGGGTCTCCCTGCGAAGGTTCGAATCCTGCTGACTACGTCCAGGCTGCACGCAGGATTTAGTTTGCGACTTTCCTTAATTGTTTGCAACTCCAGTGTTCCTTGGGAAAAGGGATGTGCTGGTAGGGAAAAGCGACAAAAATAAAACCGCAGCACGTGCCAGCTGACTGCCCTGGGGGCCCTCCATTTTCAAAGACGTATGACAGAGAGCGAGCCTCCAGCAGCTGTCCCGTGGCTCGCCGTGATCGTATAGTGGTTAGTACTCTGCGTTGTGGCCGCAGCAACCCCGGTTCGAATCCGGGTCACGGCAGGCTTTTCAAGGTGGCATTGGCGTTGCACTCTGTGATGCCATCCGTAATCTCCAGCCTCCTTTTAGTGCAGGCTGTGCTAATGGCACGTCCTGAATGTTTACGTTTCCTAAAGTGTGGAAGACTAGGGATTCGATATGAGCAACAGGACCTTTGATGCCAGCATGCTGTGTAGGTAAGCGTTGATCGAATCACGCTTCTAAGGCATGGAAGGAATCGTTTCAATGGTTAAGTCTCCATTTATTGCTACAACAACAGAAAGACCTTCTGCAGTTGTCATTGATCTTTTTAATGTCTCCCACATGACATGGAGTCCAAACTACTGTACTTTACTGATGTCTACACCTACAACAACCATAAACCCAACCTCACAGTGACCTGTTGTGTTTTAGCAACATCTACACCATCTTGCCACCTGTTTTGTACAGCCCACTTTTTAGTGCATGCTGCAACTCTGACACGTCACAAGTGCTTAAGTCTAAGCTAATGCCCCAGTGATCCCGGATAACTCAGTCGGTAGAGCGTCAGACTTTTCATCTGACGTTCCTGGGTTCAAGTCCCTGTTTGGGCGTGTAAGCCAACTTTTGTAGAGCGTGGAGGATTCTGACTTATACCTTCCTATCCATCTCAGCATGAATCAACGTTTATCCTTTCCTCACCATCTTGTTTCTCATTATTTTTATATAATTATTTGATTGTTTGAATGAGTAATTAACTTTGAATTGATTTTAACTAATGAATGAGTTAACACATTGCTTAATATAAGAATGTTCAGTGCGTTTGCCTGTCTCTTTATAACTTTTTCAGGAGCCACCAAACTAGGTCAGAGGTCACGGAGACCTTGAGTGGAGCTGAGGGCTGAGGACCGGAAGCAACTGTCTCCATTGTTATTTCTAAGAGTTAATACTATCTAAAATGTCTTAAGGGATTTTGCTGTTTTTACGGTTAATTCTTTTAAGGTGATTCTACTTTTTAGTCAAGATAGACTTTGTGTAGTAAGGATATAACTGCCTGAATGTAGATTATACCGGTTTTTAACCAGTTTTGATAGACGGCTGAGACTACACTCAGCCTCGGATAAGAAACAGATTATACGTTAAGTGTGTGTGAAAGTTTCATCTGGATGCACAACACGTGTACTAGGCATGAGGACATGGAGTGCACAGGCAATCTTGTAGTTGCGGCCGAGTGGTTAAGGTGGTGCATGAGAAATCCACTGGGGTCTTCTCGCGCTGGTTCGAGTCCTGCCGTCTGTCGTCTGACAGACTGGTCTTTCTTTGGGTTAAACTGCATACCATCCGTACAAGCGACATCTATTGCTGGTGAGCTCTTGCTTGCTCTACATGTCATTGGGCAGCACGACCAATGCGCCAGGCAAGAGCACAATGGAAAGGTCAAACTTCGTAGTCGTGGCTGAGTGGTTGAGGCGATGGACAAGAAATCCGTTGGGGTCTCCCTGCGCAGGTTCGAATCCTGCTGACTATGTCCAGGCTGCACGCAGGATTTAGTTTGCGACTTTCCTTGATTGTTTGCAACTCCAGTGTTCCTTGGGAAAAGGGATGTGCTGGTAGGGAAAAGCGACAAAAATAAAACCGCAGCGCGTGCCAGCCGACTGCCCTGGGGGCCCTCCATTTTCAAAGACGTATGACAAGAGAGCGAGGCTCCAGCAGCTGTCCCGTGGCTCGCCGTGATCGTATAGTGGTTAGTACTCTGCGTTGTGGCCGCAGCAACCCCGGTTCGAATTCGGGTCACGGCAGGCTTTTCAAGGTGGCATTGGCGTTGCACTCTGTGATGCCATCCGTAATCTCCAGCCTCCTTTTAGTGCAGGCTGTGCTAATGGCACGTCCTGAATGTTTACGTTTCCTAAAGTGTAGAAGACTAGGGATTCGATATGAGCAACGGGATCTTTGATGCCAGCATGCTGTGTAGGTAAGCGTTGATCGTATCACGCTTCTAAGGCATGGAAGGAATCGTTTCAATGGTTAAGTCTCCATTTATTGCTACAACAACAGAAAGACCTTCTGCAGTTGTCATTGATCTTTTTAATGTCTCCCACATGACATGGAGTCCAAACTACTGTGCTTTACTGATGTCTACACCTACAACAACCATAAACCCAACCTCACAGTGACCTGTTGTGTTTTAGCAACATCTACACCAACCACAAGTCTAAACCCCACCTCACGGTAAACTTTTGTGTACCGTACAGGTCTGCGCCGACCACAACCCTAAACCTTGCCTACTCGCGAGGCACTGCCGTGGAGCCCGGATAGCTCAGTCGGTAGAGCATCAGACTTTTAATCTGAGGGTCCAGGGTTCAAGTCCCTGCTCGGGCGTGTAAGGCTCTTCTTGTGCAGCCGCAGCTTTTGCCAGTGAGCTATCGCTTGCTGAAAGTTTCATCTGCATGCACAATACGTGTACTAGGCATGAGGACATGGAGTGCACAGGCAATCTTGTAGTTGCGGCCGAGTGGTTAAGGTGGTGCATGAGAAATCCACTGGGGTCTTCTCGCGCTGGTTCGAGTCCTGCCGACCACGTGCTCGTCCTGTTCCATTTTTAAACTTGCAACAGTCATCAAATGTTTGATATTCCAGCGTTACTTGGGAAAAGCGTCGTGCTGGTAGGAGGAGAAAAACAACAGCGTGCGCTCACTGAACCGAAAGGGGCAAATCAGAGGGAGGAACATGTCGCACAGGGGCCACAACGGCTGTCCGGTAACTCGCCGTGATCGGATTGTGGTTAGTACTCTGCATTGTGGCCGCAGCAACCCCGCTTCGAATCCGGAGCCACGGCAGGCTTCCTTACGGTGACATTGGCATCACGCCTCCCTCTTGCCACCTGTTTTGTACAGCCCACTTTTTAGTGCACGCTGCATCTTTGACAGGTCACAAGCTAATCTAAGCTAATGCCCCAATGACCCCAGAAAACTCAGTCGGTAGAGCGTCAGACCTTTCAACTGACGATCCAGGGTTCAAGTCCCTGTTTGGGCGTGTAAGCCACCTTTTGTAGAGTGTGGAGGATTCGGATTTCTACCTTCCTATCCATCTCAGCATGAATCAACGTTTATCCTTTCCTCATCATCTTGTTTCTCATTATTTTTATATAATTATTTGATTATTTAAATGAGTATTTAACTTCGAATTGATTTTAACTAATAAATAAGTTAACACATTGCTTAATATAAGAAAGTTCAGTGCATTTGCCTGTCTCTTTATAACTTTTTCAGGAGCCAGTGAAGTGTTGGAGGAAATTTGTGAGGTAGAAAACTCTAAACTAATAGTATGTGGGGATTTCAATGCTCATAGCTCATTGTGGGGAAGTACAAAAACAGATAGCAACGGGGGTATTATAGAGGAGATAATGGATGATAAACAATTAGTGTGTTTAAATGATGGAAGAGCCACAAGATATGATGTTACTCATGGTAGGGAATCAGCAATTGATCTTACTTTTGTTACACAGCAACTGGCAGGAACGTGTGTATGGGAACTAAGCAGTAATACAATGGACAGTGATCATTATTCAATTTGGACCAAATTAAGAAATCAAAATGTCATTTTAGAAGATAACTGGGCTATAAGATGGAAAACGAGAAAAGCTAATTGGGAACTGTTCAGTTTTAAAGCAAGCTGTAAACTAATTGAGGCCATGCCGAACATGAGTAACAATGTTGAGGAATTAAACAATATGATTACAAACATAATAGCTGAGTCAGCAGAAGTAATAGGTAAAACATCAGGGGCTAGGAGAAAGAACATGGTACCATGGTGGACAGATGAGTGCAGAAGTGCAGTTAAAAATAGAAACAAAATCTTTAAAGTTGTAAAGTTAAATCATACTTTTGACAATTTAATGGAATATAAAAGAGCACAGGCAAAAACCAAGAGAAACATTAAAGAAGCCAAAAGGAAATACTGGAGAGACTCAAAACAAACCGGGATTGAAGCGTCTTCTTTTAGAATTGTTCTGACCTGCGGCTGTGCTGATTAAGTGAATCTGAAGTGAATTGCTGTAATTCATTACGCACATGCACTGTTTTAAAACATTTTAAACATGTGAAACTCACTCTTGATCACATTTGATGATGATTGATGATCCTAGCGAACTGAACAGACCTTTTATTCCCGGTTGCTTGCACCTCTGGTCTTGTTGATACGATTATACACATGACTACCGGGACATGTTAATGCGCACAGCTGTCAATCAATTCAGTGGGCGGGGGGACCACACTCCTACGTCAAGTTGCGGTCGATCTGAAAACCGCTCCAATTGGTCCCCCATTTTTATAATGTTAAATTTGAAAAAAAAAAAAAAAAGGACTGGGTGTGTTTATATCACCCCAATATGACTGTCTTTACACTATATCTACACACATGTCTGTGCAAACCTTTAAATCAGTGTGTTACCACCATGCTATTATTTTAATCAACCTAAACTAACAATCCTTTGTTATCTTAACAACTTTAGTGAATCTAGTTGACTTGACAAAAAATATGTTGCGATAACAAATAAAGGATATAATTTTATAAAGAGTAGACAAAATCAGACAAAACAAAACTAGACAAAACTATACAAAATTGGACAAAATAAAACTACACAAAACTAAACAAAACTAGACAAAATCAGACAAAAAAGCTAGACAAAAGTAGACAAAATCAGACAAAACAAAAGTAGACAAAAAAAGACAAAACAAAGCTAGACAAACACAGACAAAATCAGACAAAAGTAGACCAAATCGGACAAGACAAAAGTAGACAAAATCAGACAAAACAAAGGAGACAAAATCAGACAAAACAAAACTAAACAAAAATAGACTAAATCAGACAAACAAAACTAGACAAAACAAAACTAGACAAAATCAGACAAAACTAGACACAAGTAGACAAAATCAGAAAAAAACGAAGTTAGACAAAACTAAACAAAGCTAGACAAAAATCGGAAAAAAAATACAAAAATCTAAACAAACCTAGAAAAAACAAAACTAGACAAAACTAAACAAAAATAAACAAAATCAGACAAAACAACAAAATGAGACAAAACTAGACAAAAATAGACAAAATCAGACAAAACAAAACTAGACAAACGTAAACAAAATCAGACAAACAAAACTAGACTAAACAAAAGTAGACAAAATCAGACAAAACTAGACAAAAGTAGACAAAATCAGACAAAACGAAATTAGACAAAACTAGAAAAAATCTGACAAAACTAGACAAAACTAAACAAATCTAGACATAACTTAACAAATCTAGACAAAACTAAACAAACCTAGACAAAACAAAACTAGACAAAACTTAACAAAAATAGACAAAATCAGACAAAACTAAACAAAACATGACAAAACTAAAAACTAAACAAGGGTAGATAAAATCAGACTAAACAAATCTAGACAAAAAAGACAAAATCAGACAAAACTAAATAGACAAAAGTAGACAAAATCAGACAAAACGCATCTAGACAAAATGAGACAAAACAAAAGTAGACATAATCTGACAAAACAAAATCAGACAAAAGTAGACAAAATGAGACAAAACAAAAGTAGACAAAATCTGACAAAACAAAACTAGACAAAAATAGGCAAAATCTGACAAAACAAAAGTAGACAAAATCAGACAAAACGCATCTAGACAAAAGCAGACAAATAAAAAGTAGACAAAATCTGTCAAAACAAAACTAGACAAAGGTAGACAAAATCAGACAAAACTAAACAAACATAGACAAAATCAGATAAAACAAAAGTAGACAAAATCTGACAAAACAAAACTAGTCAAAAGTAGACAAAATCAGACAAAACTAGACAAAAGCAGACAAAACGAAATTAGACAAAACTAAACAAAAGTAGACAAAATCAGACAAAACAAAAGTAGACAAAATCTGACAAAACAAAAGTAGACAAAATCAGACAAACAAAACTAGACAAAATCAGACAAAACGAAATTAGACAAAACTAAACAAAACTAGACAAAAGTAGACAAAAACAGACAAAACTAGACAAAACTAAACAAATCTAGACAAAACTAAACAAACCTAGACATAAAAAACTAGACAAAACTAAACAAAAATAGACAAAATCAGACAAAACAAAACTAGACAAAATCAGACAAAACAAAACTTGACAAAAGTAGACAAAATCAGACAAAACAAAACTGGACAAAAGTAGACAAAATCAGAATAAAGTAGACAAAATCAGACAAAACAAAAAACTAGACAAAAGTAGACAAAGTCAGAAAAAAGTAGACAAAATCTGACAAAACAAAAGTGGACAAAAGTAGACAAAATCAGACAAAGCGCATCTAGACAAAACAAAACTAGACAAAATTTGACAAAACTAGACAAAAGTAGACAAAATCAGACAAACAAAACTAGACAAAAGTAGACAAAAATCAGACAAAACGAATAGACAAAACTAAATAAACCTAGACAAAACTAAACAAAACGAGACAAAACTCAACAAACATAGACAAAATCAGACAAAACTAAACAAAACGAGACAAAACTAAACAAAACTAGACAAAAGTAGACAAAATCAGACAAAACAAAACTAGACAAAAGTAGACAAAATCAGACAAAATGCATCTAGACAAAATCAGACAAAACAAAAGTAGACAAAATCTGACAAAACAAAACTAGACAAACGTAGACAAAATCAGACAAACAAAACTAGACAAAACAAAACTAGACAAAAGTAGACCAAATCAGACAAAACGAAATTAGACAAAACTAAACAAAACTAGACAACGGTAGATAAAATCAGACAAAACAAAACTAGACAAAAGTAGACAAAATCAGACAAAACAAAACTAGACAAACGTAGACAAAATCAGACAAACAAAACTAGACAAAACAAAACTAGACAAAACTAGACAAAATCAGACAAAATGAAATTAGACAAAACTAGAAAAAAACTGACAAAACTAGACAAAACTAAACAAATCTAGACATAACTTAACAAATCTGGACAAAACTAAACAAACCTAGACAAAACAAAACTAGACAAAACTTAACAAAAATAGACAAAATCAGACAAAACTAAACAAAACGAGACAAAACTAAAAACTAGACAAAGGTAGATAAAATCAGGCTAAACAAAACTAGACAAAAAAGACAAAATCAGACAAAACAAAATAGACAAAAGTAGACAAAATCAGACAAAACGCATCTAGACAAAATGAGACAAAACAAAAGTAGACAACATCTGACAAAACAAAAGTAGACAAAATGAGACAAAACAAAAGTAGACAAAATCTGACAACAAAACTAGACAAAAGTAGACAAAATCAGACAAAACTAGACAAAAGTAGACAAAATCAGACAAAAGTAGACAAAATCAGACAAAAAGAAATTAGACAACACTAAACAAAACTAGACAAAATCAGACAAAACTAAACAAAACGAGACATAACTAAACAAAACTAGACAAAGTTAGATAAAATCAGACAAAACTAAACAAAAATAAACAAAATCAGACAAAAAACTAGACAAAAGTAGACAAAGTCAGACAAACAAAACTAGACAAAACAAAACTAGACAAAATCAGACAAAACTAGACAAAAGTAGATAAAATCAGACAAACGAAATTAGACAAAACTAGACAAAAGTACACAAAATCTGACAAAACTAAACAAACTTAGACAAAACAAAACTAGACAAAACTAAACAAAAATAGACTAAATCAGACAAAACAAAACTAGACAAAATCAGACAAAACAAAACTTGACAAAAGTAGACAAAATCAGCCAAAACAAAACTGGACAAAAGTAGACAAAATCAGACAAAACAAAAGTAGATAAAAGTAGACAAAAGCAGACACAAAACAAAAAACTAGACAAAGTAGACAAAGTCAGAAAAAAGTTGACAAAATCTGACAAAACTAGACCAAACTTAACAAATCTAGACAAAACTAAACAAACCTAGACATAACAAAACTAGACAAAACTAAACAAAAATAGACTAAATCAGACAAAACAAAACTAGACAAAATCAGACAAAACAAAACTTGACAAAAGTAGACAAAATCAGACAAAACAAAAGTAGATAAAAGTAGACAAAATCAGACAAAACAAAAAACTAGACAAAAGTAGACAAAGTCAGAAAAAAGTAGACAAAATCGGACAAAACTAGACCAAACTTAACAAATCTAGACAAAACTAAACAAACCTAGACATAACAAAACTAGACAAAACTAAACAAAAATAGACAAATTCAGATAAAAAACAAAAGTAGACAAAATCAGACAAAACAAAACTTGACAAAAGTAGACAAAATCAGACAAAACAAAACTGGACAAAAGTAGACAAAATCAGACAAAAGTAGACAAAATCAGACAAAACAAAAGTAGATAAAAGTAGACAAAATCAGACAAAACAAAAAACTAGACAAATGTAGACAAAGTCAGAAAAAGTAGACAAAATCTGACAAAACAAAAGTTCACAAAAGTAGACAAAATCAGACAAAGCGCATCTAGACAAAACAAAACTAGACAAAATTTGACAAAACTAGACAAAAGTAGACAAAAATCAGACAAAACGAATAGACAAAACTAAATAAACCTAGACAAAACTAAACTAGAAAAAAATCAACAAAAATAAACAAAATCAGACAAAACTAAACAAAACGAGACAAAACTGGACAAAAGTAGACAAAATCAGACAAAACAAAACTAGACAAAAATAGACAAAATCAGACAAAACGCATCTATACAAAATCAGACAAAACAAAAGTAGACAAAATCTGACAAAACAAAAGTAGACAAAATCAGACAAACAAAATAGACAAAACAAAACTAGACAAAATTAGACAAAATAAGACAAAACGAAATTAAACAAAACTAGACAAAGTAGACAAATTCAGACAAAACTAAAAAAACGAGACAAAACTAAACAAAAGTAGACAAAATCAGACAAAACAAAACTAGACAAAAGTAGACAAAATCAGACTAAACGAAATTAGACAAAACTAAAAACTAGACTAAACTAAACAAACCTAGACAAAACAAAACTAGACAAAACTAAACCAAAATAGACAAAATCAGACAAAACTAAACAAAGTGAGACAAAACTAAAAAAAATAGACAAAATCAGACAAAAAAATAGACAAAATCAGACAAAACAAAACTTGACAAAAGTAGACAAAATCAGACAAAACAAAACTGGACTAAAGTAGACAAAATCAGACAAAAGTAGACAAAATCAGACAAAACAAAAGTAGACAAAGTCAGAAAAAAGTAGACAAAATCAGATAAAACAAAGGTAGACTAAATCAAAAAGTTGACAAAAACAGACAAAACAAAAGTAGACAAAATCGGATAAAACTAGACAAAACTAAACAAATCTAGACAAAACTAAATAAACCTAGACAAAAAAACTAGACAAAACTTAACAAAAAAAGACAAAATCAGACAAAACTAAACAAAATGAGACAAAACTAGACAAGGGTAGATAAAATCAGACAAAACAAAACTAGACAAAAATAGGGAAAAATCAAACAAAACAAAACTAAACAAAAATAGTCAAAACAGACAAAACTAAACAAAATGAGACAAAACTAAGCAAAAATAGACAAAATCTGACAAAACAAAACTGGACAAAAGTAGAAGTATTGTCTATAGGATATTTTTAGACAAAAATCGGACAAAACTTAACAAATCTAGACAAAACAAAACTAGACAAAAATAAACAAAAATAGACAAAATCAGACAAAACAAAACTAGACAAAATCAGACAAAACTAAATCAGACAAAACTAAACAAAACTAGACAAAATAGACAAAATCGGACAAAAATAGACAAAATCAGACAAAACTAAACAAAACGAAACAAAACTAGACAAAATCAGACAAAACAAAACTAGACAAAAGTAGACAAAATCAGACAAAACGCATCTAGACAAAATCAGACAAAACAAAGTAGACAAAATCTGACAAAACAACACTACAAAAATAGACAAAATCTGACAAAACAAAAGTAGACAAAATCAGACAAAACTAGACAAAATCAGACAAAATAAAATTAGACAAAACTAAACAAAACTAGACAAAAATTGGACAAAACTAAACAAATCTAGACAAAACTAAACAAACCTAGACAAACCAGAACTAGACAAAAATAAAAAAAACTGGCAAAATCAGACAAAACAAAACTAGACAAAAGTAGACAAAATCAGACAAAACTAAATCAGACAAAACTAAGCAAAACTAGACAAAATCAGACAAAACAAAACTAGACAAAAGTAGACAAAATCAGACAAAACGCATATAGAGAAAATTAGACAAAACAAAAGTAGAAAAAATTTGACAAAACAAAAGTAGACAAAATCTGACAAAACTAGATAAAAATAGACAAAATCAGACAAAACTAAACAAAACGAAACAAAACTAGACAAAATCAGACAAAACAAAACTAGACAAAAGTAGACAAAATCAGACAAAACACATCTAGACAAAATCAGACAAAACAAAAGTAGACAAAATCTGACAAAACAACACTACAAAAATAGACAAAATCAGACAAAACAAAAGTAGACAAGACTAAACAAAACTAGACAAAAATTGGACAAAACTAAACAAATCTAGACAAAACTAAACAAACCTAGACAAAACAAAACTAGACAAAAATAAAGAAAAATAGACAAAATCAGACAAAACAAAACTAGACAAAATCAGACAAAACGAAATCAGACAAAACTAAACAAAACTAGACAAAATCAGACAAAACAAAACTGGACAAAAGTAGACAAAATCAGACAAAACGCATCTAGACAAAATCAGACAAAACAAAAGTAGAAAAAAATTTACAAAACAACAGTAGACAAAATCTGACAAAACAAAACTACAAAAATAGACAAAATCTGACAAAACAAAAGTAGACAAAATCAGACAAAAGTAGACAAAATCTGACAAAACAAAATTAGACAAAACTAAACAAAACTAGACAAAAATCGGACAAAACAAAACAAACCTAGACAAAACTAAACAAACCTAGACAAAACAAAACTGGACAAAAATAAACAAAATCAAACAAAACAAAACTAAACAAAAATAGACAAAATCAGACAAAACAAAACTAGACAAAAGTAGACAAAATCAGACAAAACGCATCTAGACAAAATCAGACAAAACAAAAGTAGACAAAATCTGAAAAAACAAAATGACAAAAATAGACAAAATCTGACAAAACAAACGTAGACAAAATCAGACAAAACTAGACAAAAGTAGACAAAATCAGACAAAACTAAATTAGACAAAATAAACAAAACTAGACAAAAATCGGACAAAACTAAACAAATCTAGACAAAACTAAACAAACCTAGACAAAACAAAACTAGACAAAAATAAACAAAAATAGACAAAATCAGACATAACAAACCTAGACAAAACTAAACAAACCTAGACAAAACAAAACTAGACAAAATAAACAAAAATAGACAAAATCAAACAAAACAAAACTAAACAAAAATAGACAAAATCAGACAAAACAAAACTAGACAAAAGTAGACAAAATCAGACAAAACGCATCTAGACAAAATCAGACAAAACAAAAGTAGACAAAATCTGAAAAAACAAAATGACAAAAATAGACAAAATCTGACAAAACAAAAGTAGACAAAATCAGACAAAACTAGACAAAAGTGGACAAAATCAGACAAAACTAAATTAGACAAAACTAAACAAAACTAGACAAAAATCAGACAAAACAAAACAAACCTAGACGAAACTAAACAAACCTAGACAAAACAAAACTAGACAAAAATAAACAAAAATAGGCAAAATCAAACAAAACAAAACTAAACAAAAATAGTCAAAAACAGACAAAACTAAACAAAATGAGACAAAACTAAGCAAAAATAGACAAAATCTGACAAAACAAAACTGGACAAAAGTAGAAGTATTGTCTATAGGATATTTTTAGACAAAAATCGGACAAAACTTAACAAATCTAGACAAAACAAATCTAGACTAAACTAAACAAACCTAGACAAAACAAAACTAGACAAAAATAAACAAAACTAGACAAAAATCGGACAAAACTAAACAAATCTAGACAAAACTAAACAAACCTAGACAAAACAAAACTAGACAAAAATAAACAAAAATAGACAAAATCAGACAAAACAAAACTAGACAAAAGTGGACAAAATCAGACAAAACTAAATCAGACAAAACTAAACAAAACTAGACAAAATCAGACAAAACAAAACTAGACAAAAGTAGACAAAATCAGACAAAACGCATCTAGACAAAATCAGACAAAACAAAAGTAGAAAAAAATTGACAAAACAAAAGTAGACAAAATCTGACAAAACAAAACGACAAAAATAGACAAAATCTGACAAAACAAAAGTTGACAAAATCAGACAAAACTATATAAAAGTAGACAAAATCAGACAAAACAAAATTAGACAAAACTAAACAAAACTAGACAAAAATCGGATAAAACTAAACAAATCTAGACAAAAATAAACAAACCTAGACAAAACAAAACTAGACAAAAATAAACAAAAATAGACAAAATCAGACAAAACAAAACTAGACAAAAGTAGACAAAATCAGACAAAACTAAATCAGACAAAACTAAACAAAACTAGACAAAAATAGACAAAATCTGACAAAAATAGACAAAATCAGACAAAACTAAACAAAACGAAACAAAACTAGACAAAATCAGACAAAACAAAACTAGACAAAAGTAGACAAAATCAGACAAAACGCATCTAGACAAAATCAGACAAAACAAAAGTAGACAAAATCTGACAAAACAAAAGTAGACAAAATCAGACAAAACTAGTCAAAATCAGACAAAACTAAATTAGACAAAACTAAACAAAACTAGACAAAAATTGAACAAAACTAAACAAATCTAGAAAAAACTAAACAAACCTAGACAAAACAAAACTAGACAAAAATAAACAAAAATAGACAAAATCAGACAAAACAAAAGTAGACAAAATCAGACAAAACTAAATCAGACAAAACTAAACAAAACTAGACAAAATCAGACAAAACAAAACTAGACAAAAGTAGACAAAATCAGACAAAACGCATCTAGACAAAATCAGACAAAACAAAAGTAGAAAAATTTTTACAAAACAACAGTAGACAAAATCTGACAAAACAAAACTACAAAAATAGACAAAATCTGACAAAACAAAAGTAGACAAAATCAGACAAAAGTAGACAAAATCAGACAAAACAAAATTAGACAAAACTAAACAAAACTAGACAAAAATCGGACAAAACTAAACAAATCTAGACAAAGCTAAACAAACCTAGACAAAACAAAACTAGACAAAAATAAACAAAAATAGACAAAATCAGACAAAACAAAACAAACCTAGACAAAACTAAACAAACCTAGACAAAACAAAACTAGACAAAAAAAAACAAAAATAGACAAAATCAAACAAAACAAAACTAAACAAAAATAGACAAAATCAGACAAAACAAAACTAGACAAAAGTAGACAAAATCTGACAAAACGCATCTAGACAAAATCAGACAAAACAAAAGTAGACAAAATCAGACAAAACTAGACAAAAGTAGACAAAATCAGACAAAACAAAATTAGACAAACTAAATAAAACTAGACAAAAATCGGACAAAACTAAACAAATCTAGACAAAACTAAACAAACCTAGACAAAACAAAACTAGACAAAAATAGACAAAATCAGACAAAACAAAACAAACCTAGACAAAACTAAACAAACCTAGACAAAACAAAACTAGACAAAAATAAACAAAAATTGGCAAAATCAAACAAAACAAAACTAAACAAAAATAGACCAAATCTGACAAAACAAAACTGGACAAAAGTAGGAGTATTGTCTATAGGATATTTTAGTCAAAAATCGGACAAAACTTCAATTCAATTCACCTTTATTTGTATAGCGCTTATACAATGTAGATTGTGTTAAATCAGCTTCACATAAAAGGTCACAGTAAATAGGAACAGTGTAATTCAGTTTGTAGTGTTTAAGTTCAGTTCAGTTGAGCTCAGTTCAGTGTGGTTTAATAATCACTACTGAGAGTCCAAACACTGAAGAGCAAATCCAACGATGCGCACCTCTACAGATCCCGAACCATGCAAGCCAGTGGCGACAGCGGAGAGGGAAAAAAAACTTCACTAAAGGCGGAAGTGAAGAAAAAAAAAACCTTGAGAAAAACCAGGCTCAGTTGGGCACGACCATTTTAATTTCTCCGCTGGCCAAACGTCTTGTGCAGAGCTGCAGTCTCAGTGGCGGAGGCTGGAAGCTGGCCTCAGCAAAGACTCGTCTGTTAATTTTTTTTAAATTTTGGCCCTCTGTGAATTTGAGTTTGACACCCCTGCCCTAGACCAACGAGCCCTGTAGAAGCAACCTGCAGTGCCACAAAGAATTCTGTGAGACCGATCCAATCTACTCTTTGTTCATGTTGTTTTTGTTATGTGTGTCAGCAACTCCCTGGAGGCATATTACAGTTCACAGGTAATAAAAACAGTCCAGTGGGCTAATGGATAAGGCACCAGCCTTCGAAACTGGGGATTGTGGGTTTAAAGTACCAACTGGGTTGTCTTTAATGCAGTTCCTTTTAAGTTGACTGTGCAAGACAATCCAGTGTTACCTTTACAAAGCTAGGTACATACCCTTAGGTCAAAAAGACATGACAATGGAAAACTCCTCAGAGAAGCTGTTTTGTCATTAGGTGTACACATCAGATCGTCTGAATGCAATATGGCATAGGGATCCTAAAGTACTGTTTTCTGAGTAACAAGAACTTCCTGAGCCATACATCAAATATGACAAACGCTAGTGTTGGCCTAATGGGTAAGGCATCAGCCCTCGAAGCTGGGGATTGTGGGTTCAAGTCCCATCTGGGTTGTCTTTGTTGGGTTACATTTAAGTTGTGTGAAACAATTCCGACTGGTCTTCTCAAAACTTAGGCGTGATGATCTGAGGACAATAGTTAGCTTTGAATTCTCAGACTTGCTGCACACATCAAATAAACTTCATCCAATCTTGCTTGAATCTCACTGTCACATTACAAACCTAAATGGTTCCGCTTTGGTAATGGAGATCTTGACTTTAAGTACCCCGTGGCTTTCAACTAATGGTCTCATGTTAGGTGGATGATGATGAAATGCAAACAAGGAAATAGCTGCAGAAAGGTTGTGATTTCAAGTTAACGAGAGTGGCCTTGTCTGGAATTTGAAACTCAAGACCAGTCACACCATACGCGAGAACCATACCCCAGGACCAATAAGACACGAATGTGGATGATTGCACAAAGAAAATGTTTGTCCATTAGTTGCACACATCTTTTTTGATGGAATGCAAACTGGCATCGAGATCCTAAAGTGCAGTTTTCCATGTGTTGGCATCTTGTTGAAGGCATACAAAAGATCCTTGACAAATGATTGACTAATGATTGGCGAAATGGCCCAGTGGCCTAATGGATAAGGCATCAACCTCCTGGTCTTGGGATTGTTGGTTCAAGTCCCATCTGGGTTGTCTTTGAAGGTCTCACTTCAATTTGGGAGCAATGTTTGGTGGATGAAACAAGGTAGCTGTGAAAACCTTCTTGAGATGTGTTTGCATGTCATTAACTTCCTTCATTGCCTGCATTGCCATGCATATTACCTATTATGACTAAAAAGGTAACGAGATACCTAACGCGAAAGGCCATTTTGAATCCTGCATGGTGCCTACAGAGAAGAGACTGTGTACAAAGACAAAAATGGTGCTTACATATAAAGCTGGTGGGTTGTTCAAGATCCATAAATAAATCTAACAACCGAATCATTGCCGCTCCTTTTTTTGTCTGTATAATTGTACATGTTAGACTGATTTAGATCAGAAGTCCACTAAATGTTCATTAACTAAAGTCACAGCAAAAGCTGCTACAATTAACATAGAAACACCTTGGATAGCACAGCACCGTTGCTTTTTCTATGACTGTCGTAGGGCTCGTCCGGGATTTGAACCCAGGACCTCTCGCACCCAAAGCGAAAATCATACCCCTAGACCAACGAGCCCTGTAAAAGCAACCTGCAGTGCCACAAAAAATTCTGTGAGACTGATCCAATCTACTCTTTGTTCATGTTGTTTTTGTTACGTGTGTCAGCAACTCCCTGGAGGCATATTACAGTTCACAGTAAGTATAAAACAGTCCAGTGGGCTAATGGATAAGGCACCAGCCTTCGAAGCTGGGGATTGTGGGTTTAAAGTACCAACTGGGTTGTCTTTGTTGCAGTTCCTTTTAAGTTGACTGTGCAAGACAATCCAGTGTTACCTTTAAAAAGCTAGGTTCATACCCTTAGGTCAAAAAGACATGACAATGGAAAACTCCTCAGAGAAGCTGTTTTGTCATTAGGTGTACACATCAAATCGTCTGAATGCAATATGGCATAGGGATCCTAAAGTATTGTTTTCTGAGTAACAAGAACTTCCTGAGCCATACATAAGATATGACAAATGCTAGTTTTGACCCATTGGCCTAATGGATAAGGCATCAGCCTTCAAAGCTTGGGATTGTGGATTCAAGTCCCAATTGGGTTGTCTTTTGTTGGGTTACATTTAAGTTGTGTGAAACAATTCCGACTGGTCTTCTCAAAACTTAGGCGTGATGATCTGAGGACAATAGTTAGCTTCGAATTCTCAGACTTGCTGCACACTTCACATAAGATTCATCCAATCTTGCTTGAATCTCACTGTCACGTTACAAACCTAAATGGTTCCGCTAAGCTTTGGTAATGGAGATCTTGACTTCAAGTACCCCGTGGCTTTCAACTAATGGTCTCATGTTAGGTGGATGATGATGAAATGCAAACAAGGAAATAGCTGCAGAAAGGTTGTGATTTCAAGTTAATGAGAGTGGCCTTGTCTGGAATTTGAAACTCAAGACCAGTCACACCATACGCGAAAACCATACCCCAGGACCAATGAGACACGAATGTGGATGATTGCACAAAGAAAATGTTTGTCCATTAGTTGCACACATCTTATTTGACGGAATGCAAACTGGCATTGAGATCCTAAAGTGCAGTTTTCCATGCGTTGGCATCTTGTTGAAGGCATACAAAAGATCTTTGACAAATGATTGGCGAAATGGCCCAGTGACCTAATGGATAAGGCATTGACCTCTGGGGCTTGGGATTGTTGGTTCAAGTCCCATCTGGGTTGTCTTTGAAGGTCTCACTTCAATTTGGGAGCAATGTTTGGTGGATGAAACAAGGTAGCTGTGAAAACTTTCTTGAGATGTGTTTGCATGTCATTAACTTCCTGCATTGCCATGCATATTACCTATTATGACTAAAAAGGTAACGAGATACCTAACGCGAAAGGCCGTTTTGAATCCTGCATGGTGCCTACAGAGAAGAGACTGTGTACAAAGACAAAAATGGTGCTTACATATAAAGCTGGTGGGTTGTTAAAGATCCATAAACAAATCTAACAACCGAATCATTGCCGCTCCTTTTTTTGTCTGTATAATTGTACATGTTAGACTGATTTAGATCAGAAGTCCACTAAATGTTCATTAACTAAAGTCACAGCAAAAGCTGCTACAATTAACAAAGAAACACATTGGATACCACAGCTCCGCCGCTTTTTTCTATGACAGGCATAGGGCTCGTCCGGGATTTGAACCCGGGACCTCTCGCACCCTAAGCGAGAATCATACCCCTAGACCAACGAGCCCTGTAGAAGCAACCTGCAGTGCCACAAAAAATTCTGTGAGACCGATCCAATCTACTCTTTGTTCATGTTGTTTTTGTTATGTGTGTCAGCAACTCCCTGGAGGCATATTACAGTTCACAGGCAGTAAAAACAGCCCAGTGGCCTACTGGATAAGGCACCAGCCTTCGAAGCTGGGGATTGTGGGTTTAAAGTACCAACTGGGTTGTCTTTGATGCAGTTCCTTTTAAGTTGACTGTGCAAGACAGTCCAGTGTTACCTTTAAAAAGCTAGGTACATACCCTTAGGTCAAAAAGACATGACAATGGAAAACTCCTCAGAGAAGCTGTTTTGTCATTAGGTGTACACACCAGATCGTCTGAATGCAATATGGCATAGGGATCCTAAAGTACTGTTTTTCTGAGTTACAAGAACGTCCTGAGCCATACATCAGATATGACAAAGGCTAGTGTTGACCCAGTGGCCTAATGGATAAGGCATCAGCCTTTGAAGCTGGGGATTGTGGGTTCAAGTCCCATCTGGGTTGTCTTTGTTGGGTTACATTTAAGTTGTGTGAAACAATTCCGACTGGTCTTCTCAACACTTAGGCGTGATGATCTGAGGACAATAGTTAGCTTCGAATTCTCAGACTTGCTGCACACTTCAAATAAGATTCATCCAATCTTGCTTGAATCTCACTGTCACATTACAAACCTAAATGGTTCCGCTTTGGTAATGGAGATCTTGACTTTAAGTACCCCGTGGCTTTGACAATGAGACACGAATGTGTATGATTGCACAAAGAAAATGTTTGTCCATTAGTTGCACACATTTTATTTGACGAAATGCAAACTGGCATCGAGATCCTAAAGTGCAGTTTTTCATGTGTTGGCATCTTGTTGAAGGCATACAAAAGATCATTTGATGTGCTTTGATTCACTCTGTATTATCACGCTTCCTGACTGCCTGCCTGGGTTTCAACCATGATTGTAATGGACCGAACAGCCTAATTTAACCCAACGCATGAAGTTGTGGACGTGCATCGCAGAGCTGCTGCAAATACAACAAACACAAGCATTTAAGTGTCTTCAGTTGTGTATTTTTCGTTTGTTAATACCTCTTGTTTGATGGCCTTTGTTTCACTTTCTCACGCTGCTCCAGCACTGCCTGATGAGGGGATTTACATTCAGACGATGCAACGATTGAAAGCATACAAGACTTTACACTTTACTAGTCACGTCTGTGTGGATTATGTCAAGACATATTTTCTTATCAAGACGATGATTCCAATCTTCCAACATGTATGATGGGTGTAAAAATCTGCCATAAAAAAAACGCGGCGATCTTTGGTTTGATTTGAACACGAGCAGAGGTGGGGGGCTGTCAGTAATGATTCACTTTTTGTGTTAGCTGCCTGACTGCCTGTGGTTTCAACTAGGTCTGGTGCTGATGTAATGGAGGCAGGTACTTTCGCTTTTCACTACTACAGCTCCTCAACTCTACTCGTGTTAAAATCAAACTAAGATCGGCGCAGTGTTTCTTATTGCAGGTTTTTATGTCCTGTCATACATGTTGAGAGATTGAGTTGATCAACTTGATAAGGGAATATGTCTTGACATAATCCACACAGATGTGACTTAGTAAAGTGTGAAGTCATGTATGATTTCAATCGTTGCATCGTCTGAATGTAAATCCCCTCATCAGGCAGTGCTGGAGCAGCGTGAGAGAGTGAAACAAAGTGCATCAAACGAGAGGTAACGAAAAATACACAACTGAAGACTCTTAAATGCTTGTATTTGTTGTATTTGCAGCTGCTCTGTGATGCTCGTCCACAACTTGATGCATTGGGCTAAATTAGGCTGTCCAGTCTCTGTGTTCAGTCCGTTACAAACATGGTTGAATCCCAGACAGGCAGTCAGGCAGCGTAATACAGAGAGTAAATCAAAGCGCATTAATTGATCGGTAATTAAAAGGGGAAAAAAGAAAAATAGAATAAATATATATACTTTTATATTAGACACACATCTGATGCTTGTATTTGCATCAGCCCCATGTCCACAACATCACGCATTGGGTTAAATAACGCTTTCACGCTTTACAGTCTCCGTTTTCAGTCCTTCCATTGTACCTGTTCAGTGGAGGGAACGGAACCAACGCAGTGATGTCAGACACAGCGACATTCCAAGATGACAGCGCCTTAGGTCTAAAATCTACAGTAAAACATGCTGCTTTTTGCTAAATGGTCACATTAATTGAGTTTGTTTAACATATTTTCATTAAAGTGGAATCCAATGTACAAAATATTGTAAACTTGACTGAGTGCTTCATTTCCCCTTTAAAATAAATTATTTTTTAATGTATTTTATTTTTACCTTAAAATAAAATTTAAATGTAATTTTCTGCTCAGAATTTTCTGCTCTGAGTTGTTTTTTTAAACTAAAATTTGAACAGCCATGACATTCAAGATAATAGACTGATTTCACGCGGCCAGCATTATTAAAAGTGAAGTCGAAGCTGCGGTGGGAAGAAACCCGGAAGAATCGTTGGGAGTTACATAGGAACGTTGTGTACTTGGCTGTAAATCTGATCAGCGAAGATAAAGTGACACAAATTTATAATTTCATCGCCTTCCGAGTGACCCGAAGGTCCGTTCTGAATGAATGGTGAAAATTAAAAGAGATATCAGAGCTCATTTTCAGCTAAGTTAAGGGGAATGGCACTAGTTATCTATTGTTTTCTTTCCCAAACACACGTTTTAGATGCCATTTATCAAACTCGAGTTAATAAACTGATTCTTTACTATATTAGACTTGTCACGTTGCTGAATTAAAAGAAAAACCGTCAATTTCCTGCTAATATTTAAGACACTGTTGATGACTTTCTTAAAACTGCGCTGATTTGCCATTGTGTTTACGTGCTCAACAGAAATGCTTGTGATTGGCTGAGAAGGTCATCAGTTCACTCTCCGCTGTTTACCGAGCACAAACACAGACGAGCTGAGCGATCTGCTTGATGACTCGACTGATCTTCACGGCTGCTTCGCGCTCCAGTCTCCGTGTACCTGTGTTTGCACTGGGTGAAGAGCAGTAAACTGAGTGCAAACACAGATACACGGAGACTGGAGCGCAAAGCAGCCGTGAAGATCAGTCAACTCATCCACTCTCAGCAGTGCTTCAATGTTAGCGTAATGGACGGATTTAAAACTTCAGTACCGGGACAACCTTATTACAGATAACACGAGGGTGTGCTGCAGAGGACTGCAGTGTTTATCACTCACTAGGTTACATAGGCTGAAGCAGGAAAGCGTCCCCACGGTGTTTAACTGGTGCCATGAACTAAAGCCTAGAAGGACACTTCAGTATATTACTCTTACAGAGATTGTGATGTTGTTTGATGCTAAATTGTTTTTAATTGTTTAAATTAAACGTACGGAATGATATTAAAGTGATTTTCACACCATTTCTGCATTTTGAAATCTATGCCACAGCTGGAGGTTTGTAGTGCACAGCATGTTACTGCAATGTTTACAGTTCTGGTCCTATACTCCCGGGTTTCTTCCCACCGCAGCCTCGATTTTGTTCTTTAAAATGGCGGCCATGTAAAAATAAGCATGTTTTGTAGTGCTTTCGATTTGAGACCATTTGTTGATGGACATACATAAAAAGACAGTAGTCAGGTAATCTGTGTATGTTAGATGTACAGTTATAAGTGCAAATTTTCATTTCATTTTAGAGCATCACCATTGAAAAGAAACGTGAGTGCATCCTGAAAGCCTTAGTGGTCTACTTAAATGAAGATCCTTCAAACCTAGTGAAGGAGTACATGGTAAGTCATTTACATTTTTAAAGAAGCATTTAGTATTTTCTCTAAAACCATCACTCCTTTCACCGTTGAGCTTTTGGTAGATGTTTTATTTTGTACTTTACATTTTTAGGACACCGAACATGATGAAGCAGAAATCTCCATAAGCAACACAACTCTCGGAATATATGCCATCAAACATGAAGGGGCAGGGGTTGCAGATCCATACGAAGATGTTGGTGTCATCGTCGAAGGCGTTCAAGTTCTTGAAATCTTGGACAATGTAGCCAATGCATGTTCGATGATCATTGGTCTAATGCATTAAACCTGGCTTACCCCAAGGATTTGAGATATACTTTTGAATGGTTTCAAAAGATTTTCATGGAACTCGATGCCAACAAGTTATCAAACAAGGTCCAGGTGTTAAAAAATAAACTTCTTTCATAGGCACCTTAACCTTCAGATGCAAGGTCTGAGAAGCAAGTCTTATGTTTTTTTTCATAATGTTGCTCTGTCTGTTGCACTACATTTTTTTAATTCAATGATGGCAAGATGATATCTTTACAAATATTTACTTTATTTTTTGCTATCAGATGTTAATCTTCATTTGAATACCTGCGATGTTGATAGCTGTTTTTTTTTTTTTTGTTTTGTTTTTGTTTTACTAAAGAAGACTATAATATCCAAGTCTATTTTTGTAAATCGTTTATTTTAAAAGACAGAATTCTTTTATTTAGATTTTTACTTGCAATATTGTTTTTGTAACTTGTAATAAGTAAAGATTCATTTTATTTTGAAAACTGAAGATTTTGGTGAAAATGTTATTGTTGAAAAAAACTTTAAACAGTGTAAAAATGTTATTCTGTTTTCAAATGTTATTCTTTCTATGAAAAACAAGTGTTACCTGATTTTTTCAGTTTCAAGAAAGTATACTTTGTACGGTTATGCTTTATACTGTTAAAGAAGGCTGTTAATTTTTCCAAGTATAAAAAAAAACATTTTTGTAAATCCTTTAATTTAAAAGCTGCATGTTTTTATTTTACTTTGTACTTATATTATTATTTTAACAGTACTAAAATTAACAATGTAATACGTTAAGATTACTATTATTTTGAAAAGTAAACCAGAATGTAGCTTTTGACAAATATTTTATGTTTAGAAGAATGTGAACACTATAAATGTTCATCATAAAACATTGTGAAAATGTTATTTAATAAACTCAGTGAAATTGAAAATGATTGTTTTTTTATTTGTTTAAATAATTGAATTTAAATAACTAAAAGGATTAAAACAAAATCATGAATGTTACATTGATTGAACTAATCAAAATAACTTAATAACTTAAATAACTCAAAATAATCTGAAATTTTTTTTTTCTTTGGTTAAACATAACAATATAAATTTTAGAATAGTTGAACTTAATTAACTAGAGAGATTAAAACAAAACAATGAATGTTATGTTGACTGAACTAAACAAAATTACTTTAGCTTTACGTAATTAACTTAAGTTTATTGAAATAAATATTCTTTCTTAAAGACAACTTAACTCGGTTACGTGGAACCAGTGGACAAAAAAAAGTTCATTAATGCCAACATATCACTTTTTTGAGTGTTGTTCATTCAAACCATCTGGTGTTAATTCCTGTTCTTCATCCTCTCTTTCTTCATCGCTTGATTTCTCCGTTGGTTTATGTATTTCCATCACTTCAGTCTCTTCCTCGTCCGATTCACATCTGCACCACAATGTTGTCTTTTTGCAGCCTTGGCACCGTGGGGCTTTACAGTCCCGCGCAAAATGCCCCTGCTCCAGACATTCTCTACACACAAATTGTGGGCAGTCTTTTTTTTTCATGTTCAGTGCTTCCACATAACCTGCATGTTTTTATCTGCTGATCATGTATCACTCTAAAATATTTTGGTCCTTCCTCTGTATCAAATTTGACGTTGTAAGGAAGAGTCATGACTTCTTTCGGAAATTTCACCCTGATGAACCTTGTTCCGTCAGCCACAGTTGTTCCTGGATGATATCTTCTTCTTAGTGGGAGAATTGGAGAAACTCCCCAGTCCACAAGCTTTTGGATGATTTCACTATCTTGAATATAGTTGGGTAAATTTAAAAAAGAAACCATTCTCTCAGTTGCGCAGAGTTTTGATATCTCACAGAATTGTTGATTAATCATGAGTCCATCCATTAAACTATCACAGTCTGTTTCATTTTCCATTGTGAGTTCATAGTCAAAGTTTGATTTTTTCCTTAGTCCAAACAATTTTCCAACTCCAGTCTTTCCTTCCACAGCCTTTATAATCATAACTACTGTGATATTTTCAGGATCTTTCACAGTCATTGTCAAAGTTGTTTCTTTTTTATATTGTCTCTGAAATCTTGCTTGACTTTTCAGTTTGTTTATCATCTCTTTTTTTTGACTTGTTTGTAGGGTGTTTTCCAAACATTCAGCAACTGCTTTACCTTTAGTTTGTTGTTTTTCTCCACTTCCTCCTCTACTTGTGTCTGATCTGTTTTTCCTCCTTCTTGCCACAACAGTTGCCCATGTGTCATTATTGTCAATGTCCTTGTTTAAATCTCTTGAATTGCTATCTTCAGGAGTAGCTTTGTCCGTGTTGCCATAGTCCATATTCAGTTCCTGTTCCTTTACCGGGGTGTCCATCCTTTCAAGAGGTTTTAACCCCAAACAGATAACACTGTCTGGGGTTTAACTAAAACTAAACAAAATTAATACAACTTATTTCTGGCAAAATCAAGAAAAAAACAATAAAGAAAATCAAAATGGGAGAGCCTTTCTCTCCCTACTGCCACCTCACACTTCCTTGAAAGCAGTGACTCAGTCAAACTCAAGGGGGCGTGCTCAGGGTGGTATGGCCGTAAGCGAGAGCAGCAGTCAAGAGTTGGCTATTTAAAAATAGGCGCAGCACCAGGAGCCGAGCGCCGCTCAGCTTGCCTTGAAACAGCACCGACAGAAACAATGCTCTTGGCCCCTCAATAGTTTACCTCTTTTTTTTTAAAAAAAAATGTATTTATTAATTTTTTGGCCAAATGAAGGAATTTAAAAAGCTTACAGCACCTGGTATTCCCAGGCGGTCTCCCATCCAAGTACTAACCAGGCCCAACCCTGCTTTGCTTCCGAGTTCAGATGAGATTTTTTTTTTATTTTATTTTTTTATTAAACACATCATCAACAATCATGACATTTATACATACAAATATTTAAAATACACAATATTTAAAAATCTCCTGGTAAGAAAACTTCAAAACCAGTCCAAGTTTGTACAACATATGGATTATTTTTTGTAATACATTTTTCAAAAATGTCCATCTTCTCATACATTTTGCAATAGTTATATATAACCGTTATTTCCTCAGTCACAATCTGTTTGTACAACAAAACCAATGGAATTTCTTTTTTCTTTTGTTTCATAATATTTCTTCTTTTCCATATTGTATATCTTGCAAGAGTCAACATATAATTAAGAGCAAACACATTTTTTGTTTTCCATTAAAACCAAATAAAAACAGTGTATCCCATTCTTCTAAAACAATGTTTTCATCATACAAAAAAGTACAGACCATTGTTTTCAACATCTTCATAAAATCACTTAACTTGTTACATTTTAAAAATAGGTGTAACACACCTTCCCTTTTTTCCAAACACACCTTACACAATTCATCTTGTGATACCCCAATCTTTTTAAAGATGATCTCTGTCATTATGCAGTTGTGTCTTAACATAAAATCAAAGTTTTCCAATGCTGGACTTTTAAAATGTAATCTGACATTTTTCCATATAGTCGAAGCATCGAAGTTTTCAAATATCTTTTCCCAAAATTCTATTGATTTAGGTTTTTTAAACACAGCATTACACAAACATGTATAAAACATCTTGATAGGACAATCATTGATACTAATCTTATCTTCATCCATTTTTAAAAACACTTTGATTTTTCTATTTTCAGTTTCTTTTTCATTCTCTTCAATAGTTTTGATCCAGTGATCTGGTAATGCTAATCTTAACTTCTTGTATTGATCTTCAATTTTTTCTTTATCATCTACATCTTCTATTTCCTCCAGTGTATCTATTATTGCTTGAGTAGGTAAAAACCCAGGTTTTATTTCATATAAAATGTCTTTTACTTGTCTAAAACCAACTGCATACCAGTTCTCATAAAACATTTGTTTTTTGCTTTTATTGTTCTGATTTAAAAACAGGGGTTGCTGTAAATAAAGTTTTCTTCCTTCAATCTCAGTGTGTATGTTATCATAAAAACATTTCCATGTTCTCAACAACTCTTTATTAAACTCAGGAATATTCTCTATCATGCGGTCTTTAAATGCCATCCATAAGAAATCATCTCCTATTTGTCCACATTTATTAATAAAATAACTCATGATGCTTTTCCACGGAATATTGTCTTCATTTAAAAACTTCTTTAATGTTTTAATTCTCATACTTTTCATTCTTATCCATGGATCTATAAGTCCTAATCCTCCCTCATCCACCTTTCCAATGATAGTGTTATATGCAATTTTAGATGGTTTATCATCCCATAAAAACTTTAAAATCATAGTTTTTATTCTCTTATACACCCACGTAGGTAGACTAACAACACTTAAAACATACCACATCTTAGATAGAAAAAGAGAATTTAATACCAGTACTTTCCCTTTTAAAAACAATACTCTCTGCTTCCAAAAACATAATCTTTTCTCCATTTTATTTAGGAGTTCATCCCAAATTATTTCTCTAGTTTTCATTTCATCATATCCCAGCGTAATGCCTAAGATCTTTATGTAATTGTTTTGTTCTTTAAATTCCCAATTTCCTTGTGGAGCTTCTGCTTTTCCCATCTTAATGTATTCCGTTTTTTCTTTATTTACTTTTGCTCCCGATCCTCGACAATATTTATCAAATATTTCCATAGCTTTCCCAACACTTTTAAAATCTTTTAAAAATAGAGTGGTATCATCAGCATACTGAAAAATCTTCTGTTCTGTTCTATTGGTTTCTATCATAAACCCTTTAATTTCCTTTTCTCCATTTATAGCTAAGCCTAATGGTTCAGCAACTAGTGTGTATAATAATGCTGATAAAGGACATCCTTGTCTTATAGATCTGGAAATCTCAATGTAGTCTGTTAAAAATCCATTTATTTTAAAACAACTAAAAATATCTGTATAAAAACATTTGATCCACTTAATGAAATTCTCACCAAAGCCAAATTTCTGGATTAAGTCAAATAAATAGCTGTGCTCAACTCTATCAAAAGCTTTCTCTAGATCTATGCTGAATAAAAATCCTTCATCTTTTTTTTCTTTTATGTACCAGATTAAATCTCTTATACTTGTTATTGTGTCTGCTATATCTCTGCCTATTACACCATAAGCTTGATTAGTTGTGATAAGAGTGGGAACTACCTTTTTAAGTCTGTTTGCTAAAATCTTTGCTAATATTTTATAATCTGTATTAAGCATGCTTAAAGGTCTATAATTTTGCAAATCATCTTTATCACCTTTATTTTTATAAATTATTTTAATCATTCCTTTCTTCATACTCTCACTCAACTCTCCTTTTTTAAAAATAGCAGTAAAAAGATCTTTTAAAATTGGAATTAAAACATCTTTAAAAGTCTTATAAAATTCGGATGACAAACCATCTAAACCAGGGCTTTTCCCATTGCTTAATTGTGTTATAGCTTCATTTATCTCCTCTTCAGTTATATCACTATCACACCGTTCTTTATCCTCTTCACTTACTTTAACCTTTATTTGATTCAATAAAAAATCCTTATCTTCTTCATGAACTCCTTCTCCCTTAAACAAAATTCCATAGAAATCTTTAACTGTTCTTAAAATACTTTCTTTATCTTTGACATTTTCCCCTTTTATTGAGACATTCTTTATCAAATCGGCTTTTTGTCGTGTTTTTTCTAAATCATAAAAGAACTTTGTACTTCTTTCTCCTTCCACTGTATTTTTCATCTTGCTTCTTATTCTTGCTCCCATACATTTTTCCTCTTCTACTTTTTTCAGTTTCTCTTCTAATATCACTATTCTCCTAATATCCATATTTCCTTCTGTTATCTTTTCCATTTCATTCTCCCATTCTTTGTTTAATTGTCTTTCTTTAGCTCGATTAGCTTTCTGCATTTTCTTTGAACATTCTATTGAAAATCTTTTGGCCTCTAATTTGACATTGTCCCACCACACACTTATTTCTTCATCATATAACTCATCATTTACACTATTAATAATAATATTTTCCATTTCAATTTTATTAAAATCATTCTTTAAGAGCTCTGTATTAAACACCCATACACCTGGTCCTCTTTCAACTCCACTGAAATCCATCATTACATACAAAAAATCATGGTCACTACAGCTAAAAATCTTGTAAAAAATCTTTGAAATAAAAGATTCTAATCTTCTTGTACATAAAACATAGTCTAATCTACTTTGTTTTAAAACTGTATTCACCCACTGCCTTCTTGAGTATTCTCTTTTGGCTCTATTTCTCTCTCTCCATACATCTACATATTTATGTTTTTCAATCATGTATTTCAGTTCTTTTCTTCCAACATCTGCTCTATAAACCATATAATCATCTACATCTATCCTTTCTAAAACAGTATTAAAATCTCCTAAGACAATAACATTATTCCATCCACTCATTAAAACACTAAGGTTCTTAAAAAAAGTAACTCTTTCCAAGTCTTGATTTGGAGCATGGATGTTACATATTGTTATTTCTTCACCCTTATTTATTATTTTAATAGTTAAGATCCTTCCATAGTTATCTTTAAATAAAACATCAAATGAGCATCCTATTCCTCTTCTAATTAATATTGCCATGCCTTTTTTCTTATTTGGGTCATTATTATACAATATTTCCCCGTCCCAACATTTTTTAAGTTCATTAATAATCGTTTCATTCCATCCAGTCTCTTGTATACATATTATATCACATTTTTCTGTTAAAGCAATTACATTTTCAAACTTCACTTTAGATGACAGCCCTCTTACATTAATTGAAACCAAACATAAGTTGTTCATTAGAAATATAAAAGAAAACAAGCCATCCAAACAAAAGAAAATCCAAATTAAACAAGCCATCAATCATTTGTAGTCTTCTTTATCTAAAATCTTAGATCAGTTCTGTCAGTTTTTAGTTTTGCTTTTGCTTCTTTTCGTAATTTCTGTTTCTTAAGCACTTGCTGAATATTTATTTGTACAGTTTTTCTGCGTCTTCTGTTTATGCTGTCTATTGTTCTGTCTTTAGTCCCAATATTTATTTCATCATTATCATCATCACTTACCTCTTCCTCAATTCTGCTTTCTGTATTTTCACCCGCTGCTCCTTGTTCTTTTCCATGTCCTGTCCATCGTCTTTCATTAGATGTTGTGCCTCAGTCTCTACTGTATCTCCTTCATCCTCTTCACTCATAGCCTGCTCCTCTTCTTGTTCATTCAAACCATCCGGTGTTAATTCCTGTTCTTCATCCTCACTTTCTTCATCACTTGATTTCTCCGTTGGTTTATGCATTTCCATTACTCCAGTGTCTTCCTCATCCGATTCACATCTGCACCACAATGTTGTCTTTTTGCAGCCTTGGCACCGTGGGGCTTTACAGTCCCGCGCAAAATGCCCCTGCTCCAGACATTCTCTACACACAAATTGTGGGCAGTCTTTTTTTTCATGTTCAGTGCTTCCACATAATCTGCATGTTTTTATCTGCTGATCATGTATCACTCTAAAATATTTTGGTCCTTCCTCTGTATCAAATTTGACGTTGTAAGGAAGAGTCATGACTTCTTTTGGAAATTTCACTCTGATGAACCTTGTTCCGTCAGCCACAGTTGTTCCTGGATGATACCTTCTTCTTAGTGGGAGAATTGGAGAAACTCCCCAGTCCACAAGCTTTTGGATGATTTCACAATCTTGAATATAATTGGGTAAATTTAAAAAAGAAACCAATCTCTCAGTTGCGCAGAGTTTTGATATTTCACAGAATTGCTGGTTGATCATGAGTCCATCCATTAAATGATCACAGTCTGTTTCATTTTCCATAGTTAGTTCATAGTCAAAATTAGATTTTTTTCTCAGTCCAAACAATTTTCCAACTCCAGTCTTTCCTTCCACAGCCTTTATAATCATAACTACTGTGATATTTTCAGGATCTTTCACAGTCATTGTCAAAGTTGTTTCTTTTTTATATTGTCTCTGAAATCTTGCTTGACTTTTCAGTTTGTTTATCATCTCATTTCTTTGACTTGTTTGTTGGGTATTTTCCAAACATTCAGCAATTGCTTTACCTTTAGTTTGTTGTTTTTCTCCACTTCCTCCTCTACTTGTGTCTGATCTATTTTTCTTCCTTCTTGCCACAACAGTTGCCCATGTGTCATTATTGTCAATGTCCTTGTTTAAATCTCTTGAATTGCTATCTTCAGGAGTAGCTTTGTCCGTGTTGCCATAGTCCATATTCAGTTCCTGTTCCTTTACCGGGGTGTCCATCCTTTCAAAAGGTTTTAACCCCAAACAGATAACACTGTCTGGGGTTTAACTAAAACTAAACTAAATTAATACAACTTATTTCTGTCAAAATCAAGAAAAAAACAATAAAGAAAATCAAAATAAGAGAGCCTTTCTCTCCCTACTGCCACCTCACACTTCCTTGAAAGCAGTGACTCAGTCAAACTCAAGGGGGCGTGCTCAGGGTGGTATGGCCGTAAGCGAGAGCAGCAGTCAAGAGTTGGCTATTTAAAAATAGGCGCAGCACCAGGAGCCGAGCGCCGCTCAGCTTGCCTTGAAACAGCACCGACAGAAACAATGCCCTTGGCCCCTCAATAGTTTACCTCTTTTTTTTAAAAAAAAAAATGTATTATTAATTTTTTTGCCAAATGAAGGAATTCAAAAAGCTTACAGCACCTGGTATTCCCAGGCGGTCTCCCATCCAAGTACTAACCAGGCCCAACCCTGCTTTGCTTCCGAGTTCAGATGAGATCAGGCATTGCCAGGGTGGTATGGCCGTAAGCGAGAGCAGCAGTCAAGAGTTGGCTATTTAAAAATAGGCGCAGCACCAGGAGCCGAGCGCCGCTCAGCTTGCCTTGAACACAGCACCGACAGAAACAATGCCCTTGGCCCCTCAATAGTTTACCTCTTTTTTAAAAAAAAAAAATGTATTTATCAATTTTTTTGCCAAACGAAGGAATTCAAAAAGCTTACAGCACCTGGTATTCCCAGGCGGTCTCCCATCCAAGTACTAACCAGACCCAACCCTGCTTTGCTTCCGAGTTCAGATGAGATCAGGTATTGCCAGGGTGGTATGGCCGTAAGCGAGAGCAGCAGTCAAGAGTTGGCTATTTAAAAATAGGCGCAGCACCAGGAGCCGAGCGCTGCTCAGCTTGCCTTGAAACAGCACCGACAGAAACAATGCCCTTGGCCCCTCAATAGTTTACCTCTTTTTTTTAAAAAAAAAAAAATGTATTTATCAATTTTTTTGCCAAACGAAGGAATTCAAAAAGCTTACAGCACCTGGTATTCCCAGGCGGTCTCCCATCCAAGTACTAACCAGGCCCAACCCTGCTTTGCTTCCGAGTTCAGATGAGATCAGGCATTGCCAAGGTGGTATGGCCGTAAGCGAGAGCAGCAGTCAAGAGTTGGCTATTTAAAAATAGGCGCAGCACCAGGAGCCGAGCGCTGCTCAGCTTGCCTTGAAACAGCACCGACAGAAACAATGCCCTTGGCCCCTCAATAGTTTACCTCTTTTTTAAAAAAAAAAATGTATTTATCAATTTTTTTGCCAAACGAAGGAATTCAAAAAGCTTACAGCACCTGGTATTCCCAGGCGGTCTCCCATCCAAGTACTAACCAGGCCCAACCCTGCTTTGCTTCCGAGTTCAGATGAGATCAGGCATTGCCAGGGTGGTATGGCCGTAAGCGAGAGCAGCAGTCAAGAGTTGGCTATTTAAAAATAGGCGCAGCACCAGGAGCCGAGCGCTGCTCAGCTTGCCTTGAAACAGCACCGACAGAAACAATGCCCTTGGCCCCTCAATAGTTTACCTCTTTTTTAAAAAAAAAAATGTATTTATCAATTTTTTTGCCAAACGAAGGAATTCAAAAAGCTTACAGCACCTGGTATTCCCAGGCGGTCTCCCATCCAAGTACTAACCAGGCCCAACCCTGCTTTGCTTCCGAGTTCAGATGAGATCAGGCATTGCCAGGGTGGTATGGCCGTAAGCGAGAGCAGCAGTCAAGAGTTGGCTATTTAAAAATAGGCGCAGCACCAGGAGCCGAGCGCTGCTCAGCTTGCCTT
>NC_079438.1:24092000-24127000 GCF_903798145.1 Danio aesculapii
TCATCATATACTTCTTTTAAAACAGGTACTATCGTTTCTCTAAAATTCTTATAAAACTCACTGGTTAACCCATCTATGCCTGGACTTCTCTCCGTAGTTAACTGTCTTATTGCTTCATCAATTTCTACTTCTGTTATCCCTGCATCACAAAAAACTTTATCTTCATCTGAAACTTTTAGTTTTATTTGATTTAAGAGAAACAGTTGATCGTCCCTTGTAGTTCCTTGACTCTTAAACATATCTTCATAGAAATTTTTTACAGTTATTAAAATTTCCTCAGTTCCTTGTTTTAATTCTCCATTTTTATTCAACACCTCTTTCATTAAGTCTGCTTTCTGTCTATTCTTTTCTAGGTTAAAGAAGAATTTTGTACTTCGATCTCCTTCAACAGTGTACTTTGCTTTGCTTCTAATTATAGCCCCTCTGCATTTTTCATTTTCCATCTCTTTTAGTTGTTCTTGTAAATCTATTATTTTCCCAATATCTTCATTTTGATCTATTTGCAGTCTTTTTATTTCCTCTTCTAATTCCTTTCTTATTTTCATTTCTTTATTATTTTTAACTCTTTTTACCATTTGACAATATTTTATTGAACATTTTTTCATGTCTAACTTCATATTGTCCCACCATATTCTTTTATCTTCTCTATACATTCTGTCCAATTTACTGTTTGCAATTATTTGTGTAATTTTTTCTTTGTATGTCTCATGTTTTAAAATTGTTGCGTTCAAAATCCATACACCTAATCCCCTTTCAACTTTTGCACAATCTAATTTCACACAAAAAAACGAATGATCACTAAAACTGACTTTTTTATAAAATAAACTTTTGATAAAATCCTTCATTTCTACATTACATAACATATAATCAATCCTACTTAACTTCAGCTCATGTAAAACCAGTTGCATTCTTGAAAAATCCCTCTTTGTCTTGTTTTTCTCTCTCCACACATCTATTAAATTGCATTCTGTCATCATTTTCAGTAGCTCCTCTCTCCCCTTGTCTTTTCTATATACCATCTTACTCCCCAGATCTAATTCTGTAAAAACAGTATTAAAATCTCCAATTACAATAACATTCTGCCATTTTTTTACATTTATACTAACGTTTTTAAAGAAGTTCACTTTTTCATTTTCTTCATTGGGTGCATGAATATTATAAATGATGAAATGATCTTCTCCTTTTTCTAATTTCATCGCCATGCTTTTCCCAACTCCATCCTCAAATATGACTTTTTCTTTTTCATATGTACCTCTTTTTATTAAAATCGCTACTCCACAACCCAGTTTATCCTCTCCATTGTTAAAATATATTTGACCATCCCATTTGCTTTGAACCATTTTAATACTTTCATTTTTCCAATTTGTTTCTTGCAGAACAATCACATCAGCTTCTTTACATAACACCAACATTTTTTCAAATTTCTCCACATTCAATAAACCTCTTGCATTCCACGATAAAATGTTAAAAAACACAATAAAAGATATTAAAATATTAAAACCAACCATTATTTTTAGTCTCCTCCTCTACCTCTGCATACCCACTTTTTTCACTCAACCAACAGCCCCTTCCATAAAAAGAAACACACATTAAAATCATGTTAAAATAAATAAAATGGTTAAAAAACATTATTTCTCATCATCTTCTTCCAGCCCTCTTAACACTTCATACCTATTAACGTTTTTAACTCGCACCTTTGTCATCAACTTTTTTCTTGCACTGTCCACATTTGGTTTTACCTTTATTGTTCTTCTTCTTATTAGTCCTCTTTCCACTTTGTTCTTCTCTACATAATCTGTCCTTTGTTCTTCCTCACTTTCCATTCCTTCAGCTTGATCAGTCTTACTTTGTTCATCGTTTTCCTCCATAAAAAGTTTTTAAAACTGTCAGTTATTTCCATTTGTGTCCACTGTTCTTGTTCGTATGTCTGTTTTTCTTCTTTTTCATCCCTTATAATGTTTGTTTCCTCCTCCATTACCTTTGTTGTTGATTCTTCTCCTTTCTTGTTTCTTTCATGCATCTGTCCATCTACTTGTTCTGCTCCCCCTTCTTCCTCTCCTTCCATCCAACATTCACACTTGTTTAAAAATTGTTTACATTCTGGGCATTTAACAGTATTACAATTCCTTGCAAAGTGTCCCTTTTCTTCGCATTTATAGCACTTAAAATCTGGGCAATCCATTAGTAAGTGTTCAGAACTCATGCACAGCCTACAGGTCTTCACTTGATGGCTGTGCATTACCCTGAAGTACTGCGGCCCTTCTGCTGTTTCCAGCTTTGTGCTATATGGCAATAATGCCACCTCCTTAGGAAATCTCACTTTTAGGAACCTTGTTCCGTCCTCGATGTCAGTGCCAGTGTAAACCCTTCTTTTTATTTTTGATTTGGGATAAACTCCCCATCCTTCTAATTTTTCTAAAATTTCTCTATCATCAAGATAGACGGGCAGGTGCATGAAAGAAACAACATAATCCCTGTTTTGCAGCTTTTTGATTTCACAGTTCACTCCCTTAATCAACAGTCCATCAAGCAACTCCTCACATGTTTCCTCGTTCTCCATAGTTAGCTCAAACTCTTTTCCTTGCCTTGGTCTCAAAGCCAGAATTTTTCCATGACCACACTTGTCTGTCACTGCTTTAATGATGTCCACAGCTCTTACCTCATTGACTTCTTCTGTGTTCACTATTACTGTTGCTTCTTTTAAATATTTTCTTCCACCAAGTTGGTTTTTCCTTTGTCCAGCTCGTTGTTTATCGTCCAGTCCATTGTCGTTACCCATTCTTGTTCCTCCGTCCAGTCCAGTTTCATTTGCCACAACAGTCTCTGCATCCAGTCCAGTTTCATTTGCCAAAAATCCGTCCATTTTTTGCTCAGCAAAAGTGCAAAAAAAAACAAAAACAAACAAACCACCCTCCAGTCAGCGGGATGCTGCTGTCAGGTGGTTTAAAAAAACAAAACCACAAAATCAAACTCAAATCAAATCTAGATGGGACCTGTTTTTTTTTTGCCAGCACCGCACAAAAAAGCTAAAATAGCATTCTATTCCCTTGAAGGCCAGAGAATAACAGTTACTATGGGTTTCTAGGACCCTCAAGTCCAGCTGCTTCACCCTCAAGTCCACCTGCTTCCATTTGACCAAAACGCTATCTTTCTCCCAGGTGGTCACATCGATTCTGGTGATGATTCCTATGGGCTAATCGACAGCACTCTGCTATATATTTAGTGCTTTGATTTCCCACTGCGGACGCGCCATCGAATAAAAGAAAACTGTGACTTGATAGGGCTTCTGAAGGATTGCAATGATTAGTACTATATAGAACCGGCAAAGCTGACGTAAGGAAATTCGCTCTAAACCCTCCAGGTGCAACCAGCTTTGCAATAAAAGCCAGTGTGAAAGGCATGAAAACACAAGTAGAGAATGCGGGCATCGATCCAGCTACCTCTCTCATGCATGCTAAGCGACCGTTCTACCATTTAAGCTAATTCCCCTTTTCACAATCAAAATTGAACATTTTAGACGTGGTCAAAAAAGAAAAAATAAGATCACATCTGTTCTGTGGTGGCTTCTTTGCCCTGCCTGCCATTTAGTCGTCAAATTGCCTAGAATGGCGTCCTTTTCTTTTGAAGGCCCTACCTAGTAATGCTCCAGTAAATGTGTGAGGAGCCCTGCATGCCAAATGACGAGTTACTCAGAAATCAATGCACATTGGCCTTGCCTTGGATGGACCTTCTGCTACTTTCCTGCAAGGCCAGTTTTTTAATTCATCATCTTCATGTCGGGCAGCAGCTCTACACCATCTTGAGGTTCCATAATGTAATGGATAGCACTCTGCATCCAGCGATCTAAATTCAAATCTAGATGGGACCTGTTAAAGGCCAGAGAATAACAGTGACTATGGGTTTTCTAGGACCCTCAAGTCCACCTGCTTCCATTTGACCAAAACGCTATCTTTCTCCCAGGTGGTCACATTTTTTTTTTTACAGATTAAACTTCAGACAAAACATTTAAAAGGTCCATTTTACATCATAGCTTCACAACAATGTGTTTTTTTTTTTGTTTTTTTACATAAAATGTTGCAAGTAGTATTCCTTAAAAGGTAAAATCACATTTTTAAAAAGACATTTTTATTTCTGTGTCATTTAAAATCTTTGTGACTTCTTGAGTAAAAACATCATAAAAAGCCTCCTGCATTTCCTCTAACTTAAAATAATAAAATAGACATTCAAAATATTTCTCCACCTTCCTCTTAAACACGTTCCACACATTTAATAAAACTTTTTCCTTTTTTGCTACAACTCTTCTCTCCCATATTGCACTTTTCAAGAGTTCCCACTTAGATATGCTTGGCGTATAAAGCTGGTTTGGCATGCTTTCCCGGGAGAGAACCCTGAGCTCGGAGATCTTTGAGCCCAGGGCTCCCGCCCGGTCGATAAGCATATCAGGAGATCCGAGATCAGGTAGGTCTCGAGAGCTCCCCAAATAGCTATCAACTCCGGACAGCAGCCGTGTATTTCGAAGAATTTCCCCCAAAAGCTAGAAAGTTTGTGCTATATCCGGCTGCTGGATATATAGGTTATGGAAGGGAAAGAGATTAGGGGGGGGGGGGTTGGCTGAACTTCAATTGGCTATTTGGCTGAGGGAGAAAACTGAGTGTTGCTCAGTCTAGAAGGAAGAAAAGAAGCAGGGAAGGTGATTAAGTTGTGCTATCGCCCTTGTCTAGATGTGGGTTGATGGTTAGCGAGGGTCATTTGGGCTTCTTTAAGGTGCCTTTGGCTAAGGCGTATGTACGTCTTGAAGGCGTTGGATGACCATCTTCCTAGAGTCTGGATCTGTTGTTGCGAGAGCCCTTTTTGTGCTGCTGTGGTGGCTGCACCTATTCTAAAGGAGTGACTGGAGTATGAATCTGAAGGAAAGCCTGATAGTTTTAGGACTGTTTTGAGGTGTCTTTGAAACCAGAATCGTGTTACTGGGCGGTTTGTATCATCTACAAATAAGGGGGACGAGGGACTTGGCTTTTGGGTTTTTTTCTAAAATGTAGAAATGCTGTGAGTGTTTGGAATGGAAGTGTGGGTGAGGGGAGGTCAAATATGTAGATGAAATGTCCCTTACGTGCCTGGTCTGTTTTACTTTGTTTTATGAGGAAGGAAAGGGTTCCCTCATCTAACAAAGTAAGATCTGAGATGGTAGGGTGAATGCTTGGATTAAATTTAGAGACTATGGTGATTTCTGAGCATCTAAGAAATCCAAAGAAAGAAAGATTAAACATGGCGTCAAGGGTACGGTCAGTATTTGGAGAAATGTAACCTTTGCGGAGGGTGGAAATGCATTTGGAGAGGACACTTTGTGTGATGGGTAGCCTGGAATCTGGGGGGGGAGGGATGGGCTTTCTGTATGCCTTTAATAAGAAGGCAGGTTTGGGAGTTGGAAATGGAGTCTGCTGGGGAGCCGTAAATCAATTTGTGAAAGAAATTAATTCCGCTTAAATAACTCTTAATGGTGCTGGCTTGTATGTTTCTTGAGGAGTGTAGGTGTGTGATAAAGGATGTAATGGTAAGAAGGGAAAAATTGGGAAACTGAGTGTTGTACTGGGTGTGGAAATGTTTAAATGCATTCCATGCTGAGAGGTACGACTGAAGGGTTCTAGGGGCTATGGCTTCTAAAATAAGGGAGATGGATGCTTGGTGTAAATGGTGCATGGGGTGATTTAAGGCAATATCATCTCTGAATATGGAGGGATGGGTGTAGGGTGAGGATCCGCTTCTGGAGCCAACTGCCGAAATCTCTGGAAGGAAAAACGAGTCAGCAATGATCAGCAATTTTATTCTTAAAGCCTGGTACATGTTTTGCAGTTATAATGAACTGTTTTTTGGCTGATGTCCAAACTAAACGGCGAATGAAAGGCATTAAAATAGGGGAATGAGAACGTCCTTTATTAACACATTGTACAGCTGCTTCATTATCACTATGAACTAGAATGCTGGAAGCAGACCATTCGTCACCCCACATAATAGTCGCGGCCACTAGGGGGTACAATTCAAAAAGGGCTGATGATTGGTAGGGCAGGGGAATGTCTAGCATTTGCGGGGGCCATGGAGAAGCAAACCAACGGCCTTAATAATATCCCCCGAAGCCTACTGAGGGGGCAGCGTCGGTGAATAGATGGATGTCAACTGGAGCAGAAACCATGTCTCTATAGAAAAACGAACAGCCGTTCCAGCACTTAAGGAAGGAAATCCACAGGCTGAGTTCGTTACGGCAAGCGTTGGACAAGTGGATAGTTTCTTCTAAACCATTAATTGAGGCTGCGGTTTGGAGAAGGTGAGAGACGAAGGGGCGTCCCTGAGGAATTATGCGCATGGCGAAGTTCAAATATCCCAGGATGGACAGGAGTTCGCGTTTTGTGCAATTTTGTTTCTCAAGAAACAAGGATGACAGGGAAATGATTCTGTCAATTTTTTCCTTTGGAAGTGATGCTATGAAGTTTTTAGAATCCAGCTTAATTCCTAGGAATTCTAAAGTAGTGCTAGGGCCGGACGTTTTCTCTTCTGCTAGAGGGATACCAAGATTAGCGAAGACATTTTGAGTAATCGCTAATTGTCTGGCAGGTGGTGTGCTAGGGGGGGAGATGATAAGAAAATCATCTAATAAATGAATGAGATGCGACACGCCGTGGTTATTAGCGAGGATCCAACATATGGCCTCTGAAAGCATGTCGAATATTTTGGGGCTGCTTCTGCATCCGAAAGTTAAACGGACTGCAAAGTAGAATTTGGATCTCCAATTGATACCGAACAAATGCCAGAAATCAGGATGTAAAGGCATGATTTTAAATGCTGAGGAAATGTCGACCTTTGCAAGCCATGCATTACGGCCGACTGTTTTGATTAAGGAGATTGCTTGATCTATATCGTGGTAGTGGAGTGAGAATTCGTCAGATTCAATTAAGCTGTTGATGCTTAAAAAGGGGGAATTATGAGGCGTTTTTTATCAGAAAATTTTCTGGTGGCTACGCCAATAGGGCTGATACATTATGAGCTGAATGGGGGGGCAGAGAAAGGACCGATCATAAATTTATTGTCGATCTCTTTTTTAATTAGCTGATCTACGACCCTGGGTTCAGCGATAGCTGATTGTAGGTTAGGGCAAGCAAGGTTGTAAGAGGGTAGGGTCAAAACGCCTGGATGGAATCCGTAGGATAAACCTGAAATGATAAATTCAGAGAAGTTAGAGTCAGGGTGAAAACATAATTCGGATGCAAGTTGAGATACATTGACAGGAGTCGATAAGTAATTTCTTGATTTTTAATTTGTTTTTAGGATTGGGCAAACGACGCGGGCATGCGCTCCACCGCAATAGTTACATGTGTGTGGATATTTGCAGGGGTGACTGAAGCATCTTGCAATATTGAAATTGAAGCATGGGTTAGAAGATGTAGAACTGTGAGAAGAGGAAAAGAGAGAAGGAGGAAGCAGAGCAGGGATCGCTGAAGTAGAAGGACGGGGAACATAGCTTGTGGATCGTGAGTTAGAGAATTCTTTATCTGAGGGAGGAATAATAAAGGCACAGGAAGTGGTAGGGTGAAGACTGGAACGGCAGACCGAGCAGGAGAGATTGCGGCAACCTAGAAAGACCCTGTTGTGGAGATCGGTATCCAAAGCCCCCCAGTAAGGACACTGATTCCATTGAGTTACTCGGATAGCGCATTTGGCGGAAAATAATTTGTGGTATGTATAGAAATGCGTTCCCCCATAGGAGAGCGCGAGCTCCGAGATGATAGCCATGTAATCGTTTAGCTCGCGTCTCCTATGGGGAAAAACTGAGCATATGTCGGTGAATCTAAAAAAGGCTACTTGAAATTCTGCTAAGGAGAGGGTACGTGCTTGAGTGGTGGTTGATGATTTAAGTGTGAGTGTGAATTCTCCGCAATTCACCTGACGTTCTGCCGTAGGGGGTGCAATAGGTGAAAGAAGTGTAGTGAGATCGATGTCAACACCTGATAATATGAGATTTTTTGCAGCGTTTGAGACGGGGGGTGGTTCCAGGACTGTAGCATTGTGCGGCACAGGGAGGGGAGTGGCTGTGATAAGAGTGCACGGGGGGCGTGCTGAAGAAGTTTGTGAAGGGATGGTGGTGTGTTGGGCTGGATCGGTGCTGGAGGTGTGAGTGAGTGCTTGGTGAAGGGAAGAAGGGGGATTATAGGGGGGAATACTAGAGAGAGTAAAGGGGGTAGTGAGAGGATAAGCATTGGGGTTGGAGCTAGTGGTGGAATGAATGAACTGTGTAAATGTATTAGGGGGATGGTTGGGTATGGGGAGCTGAATATGAGTGTGGCTGATGGAAGTGGTGTGTAATGGGGGCTCTGGAGTGAGGAGCTGGAGGCCAAATGAGAGGGGTTGTAAAAGGTTGATTAGTATGCCTTGTAGATGGAATATTGTCTGGGGGAATTTCTGTAAGTTGCAATGATGTAGCTGGGGTGGTCTGGTTTTCTTGAATGCGTGGTATAGATGTCTTCCTGCTGGTTGTTGTACTTTTTTGTGTAGCTTTTTTAGATTGTCCTGGTTGAGAAAGTTCAGTTTGAGATGTAACACGTTGAGGATAGGGGCGTGGCGTGAGCAGGAGGATCTTGCAGAGTCCATGGTGGGCGGGGACTGAGGAGCGATGGCGGAGTAGAGTTTCAGGAGATCTGCTTTGTTGCAGCGTGGAGGAATGGGAATTCCTGCGTCCGAGAGGTTTTTCCGGAGTTCGGGGATGGTTATTTTGTTGGAGACGTGGGATGATGATCTGGCGGAGGCGTAGGAGGAAGCTGGTAAAGGTAGGTGGCGGCTTGATGTTGTTGGAGATGGTGAATTCTGGCGGCGTTGAGTTGTAGCGCTGCGGATAGGCCTGCGGCCTCTCACTGGGACCTCGGCTTCGAGTCCCTTTGTTTGCGGGGCTGCGTGACGTTGAGCCGCGGTGGGCGTGTCGGGGAGAGCAGAGCTCTCACTGGTGGTCAAAGCGTTGTTGTTGTTGTTGTTGCTGCTTTTGTCCATTTTTTCGGTGTAGTCATTATAGTTGGTTTGTTGGCTGGCTGGTTGTTTTGTTGATTTTCTGGCAGACTGGCTTGCGGAGCTTAGAGTTGTTTTTCTTAGCTTGAGGGCTGGCTGGCTGGCTGGCTGGCTAGCTTGCAGACCTTAGAAATGAGTTCCTAGCTTGAGGTCTTCCAAACGAAGATAAAACATAAGGAAGAAAATGATCCATTTATAGTAAACTAGGATCGCTCTGATTGGATTATTACTGATTACAGATGAGTGGCCAGACGTGCTCAATCATATCACGTGCTCCTCTCGAAATTTAGTTTTATGAAACTTCACTTGATGAAATAGGGTTAGGGCTTCCTGAGCATTTATTTCATTATTACGCCTTCAGTCTGAGACATCTCGCGCACTGGTCCATCCCTCCTGAGAGAGCTCCATCTTGGTTTATAGTTGAACAAGCCATCCTACTTCCCCTTCCACCACTACAATGTCTAACCATCCATCTATTTATTCACTTCATTTTGTAAATGTGTTATCTTTGAGGCTGATCTCAGAAATATAATAATTTTTACTGACATAATTTTAGGTGCAGGCTAGGACTGTCTCTGCCATTTGCAGATAACGTTGTCCAGGGAAAGAAACATCACCTAAAAGTCAGAAACCGGAAAAAGGTGGCCATCTCCAGTTTAAAGGAGAGTCCTTACCCCAAATGGAGTTCAAGTATCTGCCTTTTTTTTCTCAAGAGGAATGGAATGTGAGATTAAAAGATGGATCTGTGCAGCGGCAGCAGTAATGCAGTTGATGTGATTGTCTGTTGTGGTGAAGGAGCTGAGGTGAAAGGCAATGTTCTCAATTTACCGCTCAATCTAGGTTCCTACTCACACCTATGGTCATGACTGAAAGGACAAGATCTCGGATACAACCGGACACATTTTGCAAAGTGATATAACCCGCTTGTTTGAGTCGCAACATAAAAGAGACATGAGCCAACAAAATAGCTTGAATGCTAATTATTTATTACAAAATGTAACTCATAGAACAATCAATTAAAGCAACCAACAAATGTCTAGGGATAATAATGAAGATAAAAATTAGGATATGATCACAACACTTTAACTACATGATAAAAGTAATGCAAAACTATACCATAAGGTTAAAGAGTCAATGAGATGGCAGGTCTTGACATGAGGACTCCTGAGTAGCCACAGCGTCCTGGGGTAGCTAACACAACAACTTTTATATACCTATTGAGGAGTAATGCAGGCATCCAATCAGGATTTACCACATACTCTAATCTGGAGTCTTGGGATCATCACAGTGTATTAATTTTGTAAAACTTAACACCTGTCGCTCTGCCTAAATCAGAAAATATTCATCAAGTTTATATTCTACTCAAAAAAGTAATTGTAGTAAACTAGAAAGAATCTTGAACCTAAAAATAAAGAAACGTTACTAATAAAAGATGCAACACAGGACAATTAAATGGGCTTCCTTAACTTGAGGCCCTGGTATACTGCAAACTAACCATCCTGGATCTCCACCTTCTTTGATGTGCGGTGTCTTCACAGTGATTTGTTTCTCATTCAAGGATTCAGACAAAGAACATCATCTAAAACAACACTAGCTACATGAATACACTAGAGAGTGGAGTACAAATGTATCCGCACCTGTACAATAAATTTCAAAGAGATTTTAAGCCGCAGACGTGCTGTTTGCCAGATGTTTATGAAACTGTTATTCTCTCAGCTGTCATCGTGTTTACGGTAAACGCGAGGAACGCAACACATTTACAAACCCACCTACTGCAGTGTAGGAGTGTTGGAAAACAGTATACCGTCACTCAGCCTTTTCAAAAATTATTCAGACATAAAACATCCTTTGCACATGAGAATGTTTTGCTGTATTTGTGTCATGTATGCAACTTTTTGTCCATGTGTTTCTTAAGCTGCGCCGAATGAGCAAAACTCTGTAGACACTGATCAGATCTGTACAGTTTCTCTCCAGTGGGAATCCTCTTCTGTGTTTTCAGATGTGTTCACTAATTAAACCTCTTGTAGCAGTGTGAACACTTGTACGGTCTCTCCAGTGTGAATTGTCTGGTGCAGTTTCAATTTTGGAGCTGTAATAAAAGTCTTTTCACACTCAAGCAAATATACTCTTTCACACCAGTGTGGATCTTCATGTGTTTAAGGTCTTAGGAGTTGCTGAAACTCATCCCACACCGAATCTGCGGTCACACTAGAGTTTGAGCATGCAAAATTCTGTTGTACAGCTCTGCGAAAAGGGGCAGGATTAAACAAGATGATTAGACATTTTTAAAAAAAGTGAGCGATTGGACCATATTTTACATTTTGGTCCAGCGAGGTCATGTTTTGATCTTCGATTGGTCTCAAGTGATGCGATTTCGCAGGTCAGAGTTCACCAAGCTTGAACTTTGCAAGGTAGTGAACTGCGAAACTTGATGCAAGAACTTGCGTTTCCGGTCTGAAGCATTCACGTGCGTATGTATGGAAGTCTATGGGGAGAAAAGTCCTGTGTGACCAAGGTTTAGGAGCAGGTGAATGATTTCTCTCCAGTGTGGCTCATCATGTGAAGATCAAGGGATGATGATTTGCTAAAACTTCTCCCACACTGAGTGCATGTGAATGGTTTCTCTCCAGTGTGGATCCTCATGTGTTGATTAAGGTTTGATGAGTACTTAAAACTCTTCCCACATTGAGTGCATGTGAATGGTTTCTCTCCAGTGTGGCTCATCATGTGTAGATTAAGGGATGACGAGCGGATGAAACTCTTCCCACACTGAGTGCATGTGAATGGTTTCTCTCCAGTGTGGACCCTCATGTGTAGATTAAGGGATGATGATATGCTGAAACTCTTCCCACACTGATTGCATGTGAATGGTTTCTCTCCAGTGTGGATCCTCATGTGGTGATTAAGGGATGATGAGCAGTTAAAACTTTTACCACACTGGATGCATGTGAATGGTTTCTCTCCAGTGTGGATCCTCATGTGTTGATTAAGGTGTGATGATTGGCTGAAACTCTTCCCACACTGAGTGCATGTGAATGGTTTCTCTCCAGTGTGGCTCATCATGTGTAGATTAAGGTATGATGATTGGCTGAAACTCTTCCCACACAGAGTGCATGTGTATGGTTTCTCTCCAGTGTGGATCCTCATGTGTTGATTAAAGTTTGCTGATTGGCTGAAACTCTTCCCACACAGAGTGCATGTGAATGGTTTCTCCCCAGTGTGGATCCTCATGTGTTGATTAAAGTTTGCTGATTGGCTGAAATTCTTCCCACACAGAGTGCAGGTGAATGGTTTCTCTCCAGTGTGGATCCTCATGTGTTGATTAAGGTGTGATGATTGGCTGAAACTCTTCCCACACTGAGTGCATGTAAAGGGTTTCTCTCCAGTGTGGCTCATTATGTGTAGATTAAGGTATGATGATTGGCTGAAACTCTTCCCACACAGAGTGCATGTGAATGGTTTCTCTCCAGTGTGGATCCTCATGTGTTGATTAAAGTTTGCTGATTGGCTGAAATTCTTCCCACACAGAGTGCAGGTGAATGGTTTCTCTCCAGTGTGGATCCTCATGTGTTGATTAAGGTGTGATGATATGCTGAAACTCTTACCACAATGAGTGCATGTGAATGGTTTCTCTCCAGTGTGGATCCTCATGTGTTGATTAAGGTGTGATGATTGGCTGAAACTCTTCCCACACTGAGTGCATGTGAAGGGTTTCTCTCCAGTGTGGACCATCATGTGTAGATCAAGGGATGATGAGCGGATGAAACTCTTCCCACAATGGGTGCATGTGAATGGTTTCTCTCCAGTGTGAATCATCTTGTGTAAATTAAGGGATGATGATGTGCTGAAACTCTTCCCACACTGAGTGCATGTGAATGGTTTCTCTCCAGTGTGGATCCTCATGTGACTATTAAGGGATGATGATTGGCTGAAACTCTTCCCACACTGAGTGCATGTGAAAGATTTCTCTCCAGTGTGGATTTTTTTGTGTTTGCTAAGGGCTGATATTTGGCTGAAAGTCTTCCCACACTGGTTGCATGTGAATGGTTTCTCTCCAGTGTGGATCCTCATGTGAATTTTAAGACTGCATTGTCTTCCAAAACTCTTTCCACACTGAGTGCAGGTGAAACAATTCTTGTCTCTCCTTTTCAAAATACCATCAGTCTGTAATTGACTTTTTTCGTCAATTTTGTCATGATGTTTCTCCTCTTTACTCCCCTCATTCTCTTCAATTAAGTCTGAAATAAAGAAATAAAACATTAGTTTACATTAAGTCTTAAAAACTTTCTTCAAAAGCTAAAAATTGAAAAGACACTGGAAACATTGGCTACACACTGAAATTTTGAGGCACATTAAATGTAAAATAACAATAGTTCCAGAACCCGCAATAGTTGATTAATACACCAGATCAGGCTGACAATATCCGTGATAAGGTGGATTGACTGAAAGGAGACTGCTTCGATGCTGCTTTCAGTGATGTTATAACGTTCTAAAGGTAGGGCTGGGTATCGAGTTCAATACTTTTTAAGCACCGACCGAATCGTCTTGATACTATCGAGTATTGAAAAAATTATTTTCGTTCGGTACCAAATTTCGATACCCAAGGGTATAATCTTTTCAACGTCAGTGAGCTAGAAAACCTGCATCCTTAACGTGCCCGGATCAAACGCTGGTGATTGGCTGTGGCAAGGCTGTCTTGAAAATCAAGTTATGGCGGTTACGCCCACTCACACAGAGTCAAATGTCAAATTGTCAAACAGACATACAAAATCAGTTAACTTTTAGCACTTCTTGCTTGTGTACCGTTAAAGTTACGTTTAAGGCTCCATTTACACTGCCAGTTAAATGAGACCCAATTCCGATTTTTTGCTCATGTGACACAGATCCGATCTGTTCTATGACTGTGTAAACAGAAAAAAACGCATGCATTCGGATATTCAGCGATCAGTTTCAGGTCTCCTTCATATGTGGAAATAAATCAGATATAAAACGGATATGTGACAATACGACCGTCATGTACACAGGCAGATCGGATTTATTGAGGTGTTCTGTTCTGATCATCATTAAACTTGTGACAATGTGGTGCTTCTCCGCGGTTTAATGATGTAGAAGGAAGAGCGTGTGTGGAGATTCCGACGCAGTAAACAACAACAACAACAACAACAGAGGAAACATGGAGGAAAGTGGTCAGTCGCCACAATTTGCTCCCACCAGACCTGAGATCTCTCTCGTACCCACACATTCCTCTGAATGGCGGAGGACATCATACAGCATATTAACCATAATCAAAAGCTGCGATGACGGCCCTTTCCCACCTCCTCCGCCTCAAAATCATTTTAAAGTTGGGCGAACTTCGTGTTGTAACTTTAGCTTTTTATCGCTATTAATAAACTCACTGCGGGCTACACATAGAACAACTTTATTCTCTCCAACAACACCAGTGCGCACACAGGCAAAGGCTACATCTTCAACTACACACACACATCAGGGCCATGCCATTACGTAAACTGAGTGGAGGTAAATCTAGACTCAACCATTCACTACTTATACTACGCTTCGCATATTTCGCAGAGCTATAAACAAGACGGTTTCTTCCATCGTGGCTAGTGTGGCACAGATGCTAGAACCCGCGTTTATGCATGCATCGTAAACTGTACAGCAAGTGTAAATACATGAATTGGATATGGGTCACAATTAAAAGAACGTGTAAACGGACAGACAAAAAAATCTGATATAGGCAACAAATCAGAATTCTGTATCAAGACCTGACAGTGTAAACGGGGCCTAAGTTTGTGCGGGGTAAATTTATTAATCTTTTTTTGGATCTAACGTATGCTGTGCAACGTTATGTACTGTTTCGATGGCTTTAAATACCTAGCTAAGTTGATACTAAAATACTTTAAAGTTAACAGTAAATGATGAAGTTTACCTCACATTAAACTTATCTTATTTAAATGTCCTTACCCTTGGCTGCATTAACAGTTTAATGCATTAGTTTAATTTATATATATATAGACAATAATGTAGTAAAATAATTTATAGCATTTTAAAAGTAATGTATGTATCTTTTTAAATTTTCTCTTTCATTTTAATAAAAGCTAACTAACTTTTATTTTACAACTATTATTTGTATTGCAGACTATATTTATCTCAGTGTTTGCTTGCTTAAGTGATGTTTGCCAAGTTTTGCAAGTAAACTCCACAAAAACATGTTGCTCTCCATGAACTATATGGGTGATTCTATAGTTGCAGGTACATTTAGTGACCAAAGCCATCCTTTTTTCAGCTTTAAAAAATTGTTACATTGTTACATTTTTGATTATTTATTTTAATTATTTATTTACTTTGAATATTTATTTATTTATTCAAAGATTAAATTACCAAAAATTATTGATGTCCGAATTAGTGAGTTATTTTCCCATCATGTATCATTGCGCAATCAAAAAAAAAAAAAAATTAAGCAATATTTTAACTTTCAAATAATTAAACCATAATGATAAATAGAGTTTGACCCTTTTGAATTAAAAGTTTAAGGTTTTATTAAGATGGATTGTTGGTGATTGTATGAGTTTTGGCCAGATTGGGTAGCAAAACATGAACAAAGGAAAATGAAGACTTGTTTAAAAAAGATTTAAGACCTACAACACAATATTTCAGTAAATTTAAGCCTTTTTAAAGCCTAAAATTTTGATTTTGGAATTTAAGACATTTTAAGACCCCACAGAAACCCTGTTTAAACACAATAGACCTGGTAATTAGTTATTATAATAATGATGTAATTCTAGATACTATCTGTGAGAACTAGTAACAACTACTAGAAACAAGTTTAATCCTATAGAGAGGTTGATGACAAAAAGGGAATTGTGATCAACATGACATATGCAAATGGAAAGTACTAAGCCAACACTGTAATAGCAGATATCTTCTGTGAGAATACTGTAGGTCAAATATCTTCAGCTCAGTTAAACTTTTTTTAATTTATTGTTTTTATTTATTTTATATAGCGCCAGTATTTAAGGACACTTTACAAAACAGTAGGAGAACAAGAAGCATTAATAATAAGAAGGTAGAGAAGATGAGAGAATAATAATACATAAAACGAAAGACAAAAGACATGAGAACAAGTAGAAGGAAAGAAACTGATTCCTGTCTTTCAATGAGTGCTTATGTGCATTTAGGAGAACTAGGCAGCTGAATGAGGATCAAATGACTGAGTTGGTCTTTTAGAATGAAAACCAACCTGTTTGTTCCTGCAGATCTTCCTGTTTGACTGTGAATGTTTCTTCAATCTTCACATCTTCACTCTCCTCTTTAATAAACGCCATCTTTATAACAGTGTGGAGATCAGTCGCTTCAGCAGTTCAGCAGGAGTTTTTCTCTGCGTTTGTTTATTTTAAACAGGACACTTTATCCTGTTGAAAAAATAAATAAAACAATGAACAGAAACAAAATAACTTCTCTTCAACACTTTCTATTGAGAGTAATTAACAAAAAGAAATCAGGTAAGTCTGAGCAAGAAACAATAGCCACAAATGAGCTGAAAAAAACTAGAACTCAATTTCTTATATATAATGATGTATACTTAGAGTGGAAATGACATTATGCTCTAAATTAAACCTTCATTAAAACACTTATTACACACATTTCTGTTACTTTATTCAAACTTTATTCAGGTTTGTTCTTGATTGTTTTGTTTGTTTTATTTATTTTATTATCTGCTTACAGCAATGTTGTAGCACTTATTTGCACAAGACAAGAATTTCCTTTCGGGGACAAATAAAGTTTATCCTATCTTATTCAAACAATAGACCTCACTGTGAGTAAAATAGTACTTTGTTTGATTAAGGGTTAAAATAATATTGTCAGCAGCAGGTACATTTAGCCTTAAATGAACAACCTGAAACTTTAATCAGTCGGTTTACATCTGTGTAAAAGATTTAAAACAAACCTATCTCCATTTCAATCACAGTGTTGGAGCGGCGCAGCCTTATGACGTCACACCACCACGCCAAAATAAAAGTCTTTTTTTGTTTAGCCTTTTCCCCCACTTACTCTTAGTCATGACTTATTAATACATTTCTCCCTCGTTTTCTACTTTCTACTTTATCTGCTTTCTGTTTTGTATTTGTAAGACCATCACTTTTTATTTTAATTGAAAAAAAACATTTACCCCCACTAGATCTTTGCCTTCTGGTAGGTTGGTAAGAGGTTGCATTTTCTTTAAACGATTGCATTTCTTTATTCATAGTTTTAAAATCATTCACTTGCATTTACTGATGTTACCACCTCTTTGTATATTTGAATGGGGAAACATCAAATTCTCGAAAATTGCCTGCCAGGATCCAACCTATATATGTAATAGGTTGAAACTTATTTTGGCTACAGTCCATTTGCCAGGATAAAAACAATACTTATAATCAAATAAACAAACAAACAAAAAACTAAATAGTTGTAAAGAGGCTTTTTAAAATGACTGAAGAACTTAATACAACATTGAACAATGCATCCACACATGTTTAGATTTGATACATTATAATGTTAGCATTCAGATATTATTTGAGGGTAAATTCAGAATGTGCAACTTACCTTTTCAGTCTTCAATGAAGTGGGATGAGAAATGGCCTCAGTGGGTTTTTCTTTGTATGTTGTTGTTGGTAATAATCCCAATGTAGGAATTTACAATCGTAGTTTGTCCTCCAAAGTTGTTCTCTTATAGCTAAATAAGCCAATGAAGATTCTGTTAGGAACCCAGAATATATAAACACAACCCTGCTAAGCTACTGGATCTGGAATGTGATTGGATAAGACTCAATTGGCCCCCATTAATGCTGGTATAAAGATGCAAATGAGCAGTGGAGAGCAGTGAAGACTCAAGACACATAATGTGGGGGATGAGAAGTTCAGCAGCTTTACAAACCAGTTTTACAGAGAATTAATGATCATCATTTGATTTGTTGCTGTTGTTTTATAGGACTATTGATGGAAGCTTATTTTTTATTTTAGCTGCTGCATTTTGTAGTTAATGTTGATACACTTATGTTGAGGTACTTTGATTTGAAATTTCACATTCATAATTTCACTTATATAATAGTTATGTAAGTCTTATCCTATGATACAGTGATATATTATCATTCGTTGAAAGAAACCATTTGTAAACTTCACAGTGAGGTTTTATTTGTTAAGTTCAGTCAATACATTGACATGAGCTAACTATTAGCAATGTTTTAGTTATTTATTTATCACTGAACTTGTTCTTTATGTGAGTTTAGAGTCCTTTATTTCTCTTAAAGCACATGCAGCTTATTACTGGTTTCTGTAAGACTGTCAACACACTCTTAACAGGTCAATTATTTCTTTCTAAAAGTGTCTATAGATGTTAACGATCAAAATGTAACTTGTTTCTGTGCCAATTATTGTTTTCTTTCCTTCAGTTTTTAGTTGAACAGAACACGTGTGGGCAGCTCAGCTCTCTCGAAAGCCTTTTATTCACCTGGTATGTAACAAAGATGTTTTTCCCTCTAATTATTACTTGAGTTTGTGCATACAAATATGCATAGACATTCACAAAAGCATATATAAGATACCCTGTGACAAAACCTTTTCCTTTTAACCCAGTAAAGCCATCACATACTGTAATTTTTTTTTTTGGCCTTAGTAGATAATTGTTTGTACATTAATCACAAATGGATGAGAAACACTGTAACTTCAAACTCATTTGTGTTAATTCCAGGTGCTGTGAAATGTTATGTAAAATCTGCAGAGGCAATCAGGTGTGAGTAAAGTGCCATATATCTGATCCAGTTTTCCAGCATCTGTTTTGCTTAAAATTGAAGTCTTTTACACTAAAAGCATTATGAAATTGGTATTTTGTTGCGAATAATTGATTATTATTATCTGAAATATAACTAATTCTATTATATAGCTTTATCTCTTAACCAGGAGAAGGAGGGAAAATGCACTCACTCTGCATAGTGACATTTTGAAATCCAATTGAAACTAGCCTAATAGACAAAGGAATCAATGCAGTCGATTCAATGTGGGATAAGTTGGGATAAAACAATATGATTAGACGTTGCTAAAAGTGAGCGATTGCTCCATATAGCTCATGTTTTGATCTTCTATTGGTCTCATGCACTCACATGGTGCAATTTCAAGCTTTCGTCTTACCTTTCTGGAGTCCACTATTAAATCTGTCATGCAGCTATATATTTATAATTAGAAAATAATTACATCACAAGTAAAATTATTGTATGGGCAGTTTATACAGGGTAATTCAATGACAAGAGTTCACTTTCATATCTACACAATGCATAACTTTTAATGTGATTAACCTGCTCCACCTACACCAATTACAGCATTTCTCAGACTTCTTTTTCACCATGGTGTAATTATAGAAATGGACATCACATAAAACAACAACTGCACTTACTCCTGTAACTTGTTTTCAACAATGAAATTTAAATACTTGTGTTACATATTCATTTAAATAAATGACCATCATCATATGCAGTTATCTCTATTAATAGCTGTCTAATAGGCCAGACCATTAACTGAATAGGACCGTTTTACATATAAGAAACCTGTTAACAGGTATAGCTGTTCATGCCAATACCAACTTGATAGCCTAAAGCATATTACATGAACAGGGCTTATTGATACATTTCTCCCTCATTTTTCACTTGACACTTGCTTGCTCTCTCTCTCTCTCTCTCTCTCTCTCTCTCTCTCTCTCTCTCTCTCTCTCTCTCTCCCTCTCTCTTACACACACACACGCACACATACAGGTATATAGTGTTTACAGGGACAGCATGTAACTACTGTGGTTTAGGGGGACACACCTTTCCTTACAACCTACAAATTAAATTTATATATCAAACAATCTGTTAAGCCTCATTAAGATACGTCTCACTTTAAAAAAAATCACTTGTGACCATGGAGTTGTGGAAAAATTACACCTGTAACAAAATTACAGGGTCATATGTATCATGGTTTGTTGGGACACACAGGTTTAAAGGGTCTGCTTGTGTAAATCATTCATACACAACAAGCAAAGTGGTTTAAAGGGTCAAACATGGTTTACCAGGACCAGTAACATAACAAAAACACTGACTTGGGTTAGATGCATACTTCAAGAAAATGATGAATGAATGACAAGCTTTTTTTTATTGTATTTGCTGTTTACATGTACACACAGTGTGCTAATTCATAGTATTTAAAGTATTTATTTGCAGTAAAAATAACAACATTACAAGAATAATAAGAAATAATAAAAACAAGCTACATCAAACATTTGAAGTACAGGAGTAAAAACAGATACATTAAATACTTAAATAGATAATATTTAAAATGAGTTTAAACTATTTTTAAAATGTTTAAAAATTAGTTAGAAAAGCAGAAATTGTTCACAAATTCAAATTCTATGTAAAGTTGTAAAAATGACATCTTGTAGACTTTTCCTTTAAATGCTTGATGCATTAAATACTTAAATAGATAATATTTAAAATGAGTTTAAAACTATTTAAAAAATGTTTAAAAAGTAGAAATCTGAAGTTTAGAAAAGTAGAAATAGTTCACAGCATTCACATTCTGACTAAGTACAATAGTCCAAATGACATCTTTTAGACTTTTCCTTTAGACATTAAAAACATTGCTTGTTAGATTTTCCTTTGTTTCTCACAAAGTCTCTTATATTCTGAAAAGTTTGTGAGTCAAGAACTGGATGTTCAGTTGTTCAGGCATGACACTCCGGCAATGTAGCCAGCTTTCCCTTTTTAATGTGCTCCCGGAAGTATTTGAAGACAGATTTGACTTCTGAAGGAGCCCATGGTCTTTTAACATATGCACGCTTGTTTTTTTGTCTGTCGAGCTCTAATATAAACACACACACACAAAAAAAAATAGGTTAATAAAAATTATCAGCATAGTAATTTTTTTATTGGTTTAGCACAATTTTACAAGCAACTGGTACATTTTCAAAACGCTTAGTACTTTTATCACAACAGATCATCAAAAGTGCACCTTTTAAAACATTTCCAAATATTTTTAATTGTGCAAGTACAGTACACAATCACAAAATATCCTTTACACTACACAAATTAAGTGTTTTGTCAATGGAAATGTTTTAACACTGACTTAATAGTAACTTCCTGAAACCACAGTACAAACTATGTTTTAAGCAAGCAAAATACAAGATTTACAGATAGCACATTTATTCATCTCCACTCCGAAGAGGCTTAAGGTAAGTTTAGTTACATCTTTTGGTAATTTATCGTTAATTGTTAATTTATGAAATTTGACGAGTATGTTTCATCAAACACATAGACTGCTGAATCATGTCAGATCCCTCTGCTCAACTGTCATCTGTTCATGCAGAGGTTGATATTAATTCCTGGCTGTGTTTTCTTTGACTGTAGCTTCAAAATACAAAATGCGATAAATCTTTTTCACTCTCTTTTGTCAAATTTAATTATAATTTAGCCTTTATCAATAACAGATTTGGTGAGAAAAGTAGGTAAACGTTACTCTGTTTGGATTTATATTTGTCCGTGTTCAGTGTACGTCATCATGCTCTCTGTGTATGTGTGTGTGTGTCTGTAGGAGCGGCATTCAGAGCGGAGCTCGTTAATATTCACGACACAAACCATATACGGTCAATCATGGACCTTCTGATCTAGGGGTATTTTAAGGAGTAATAAATTAGCTTATAAAACTGTTTCTGGAGATTTTTTTAACTTACCAAAGCCATAAACAAGGCCCTCAGACTATGCAGAGTCACTGATTCGATCCAAGACCAACAACGAGATGATCCCAAGGTTTCCATATCCTGGACCAGGCCGTATCCTGAGCAGCTACTGTGGTGGTCATGGAAGAGTGGAGAACACAAGACTGATTCCTGTGACGCTCCAGAGACAGACGAGTCTTCGCTGAGGCCAGCTTCCAGCCTCCGCCACTGAGACTGCAGCTCTGCACAAGACGTTTGGCCAGCGGAGAAATTAAAATGATCCTAAGCGCTATACAAATAAAGGTGAATTGAATTGAATTAAACCTACTATGCAGATATCACAGAACAATTTAACTTATTAGACCAATGCAGTATATGGAACTTTTAAATAACCAAAAATAAACATGAGTAAACATTCTGAATATTTATATATTATTATTTAAAAATAAAAAGCATTTAAAATTTTTTTCGAGCCCTGATACAGAACACAATTATCTAGTGTTCTGAAAAAGTAATTATGTGGAATAAAAATATGTGCAACTATAATAAAATCATGACATCAGGTTTTGAAAGATAAAAGTAGTGGTATTACAATGGATCAGTTTAAAGTTTTGTACTAAGAGATTTGAAAATGTTCACCTTTTGAAAATAGTGCCAAACAACCATACCTGTATTTTTTGTGGATGAACTGGCTCCCTCGCTGACTCCTGGCTTTTTACCTATACAATGTGTAAAACAATTGTTAAAGATGTTTTTATTTGTATTTTTTACTTTTCATAAAATTTTATGTATTGGTTCTATCAGAATTGAGCTACTTAAGGCATAAACATAAAACAAGGTAGGTCCCTTGGCTTATTTCTTTACCAGATGCAAATTAAGTCAGATGTCTACTCTGTAAATTTATACTACAAAGGACCTCATTAGAAGTTGAGCATGCACACGTTTTTCAACTTGTTACCTGATTGGCTCATCATATCTTGCATCATTGCTTCTGTGATCAATCCCATGGACTTTTTAAAGAATGCAGCGAATGCGTACTTATCCCGGTTATTTACACTAGGCTTGACATAATGACACATTCTCATCCTAGATCAGCAAACCTGCAATGGACAAAGGCAAAACGCCCTGAGTAAACTAGGTCAAGTTACATTTTTTGTAAAATTATGGCTTTCTTAGTTCTACTTTTGGTCAACACCCCTCAGGAGGTGAGAACATGACACATGGAAGCCTAAAGACAAGGAGACAACAGAAACACATGAATGTCGGTAAGTAGCAATCACAATGAGTGTCTGAGGATGTGAATTGTAAATCACTGGCTGATGGAGCAAAGGTGAGTATCTTTTATAAGAGGCTTTTATAACAGGGTAATTAAGCATGTGTGCCCTGGGGTCTTAGCAAGGGTGGTGGCTGCAGTGAATGCCTGGCATTACCCCATCCTGCATGTGTGGCGCCTGATGTTATTATGGGAAGACTACAACTTATAAGGCCCGGCTGGTCTGGATGAGAGTGGTAAAAGATTTTTCTTCCATGCTGTACCCAGTCAATCAGATATTGCAAATGATTATTTTAGCGTTGTGAACCCAGCTTCTGAACACAGGGAAGAACAGTTCAGCACTTAAGGCAGTAAGTAGACCTTTGATGCAAATCCGTTCACGAGCCTTGGAGAAGTGCTGGGATGAAGAGTGGAACAAGTTTAGCCAGAGGCAAACTTCTATGTGTTTTTGACAGCACAGACTACGCAGCTTCAGTTGCATGTTCTGCCTGGGTGACCAGAACCCAAAAGATTGCATACTGTGGACTTCATTGAGATTTTATTGTATGGGACACACAATAAGGGTTGGTAGTATAACTGACATAGATTAGTTGAGATCAAAGGAGAATTTATAGGACAGTTCATCAGCTTTGCTGTTTTTAGAACCTAGTTGGTAAGTGATAGTATAAATGTTCCATGGAAGGGACTTAGGGTTGCCTCGAAGAAGGTAACTAGGAGGGATCTAGGATTTTCCTGAAATCTTGAGTAAAAATCTTCGGTAGAAATTTGCCAAGCCGAGAACACTCTGGAGTTATATGATGACGTTGAGCCATGTAAGGACTTTACCTTTCCCTCGTCCCCTCAAGGACTGATGAAATATAATAATTAGACTAAGGGCGTGTTGAGATCACACTTCCCCAACGTCACATATAGATTGTTTTCTCAGATGTTGAAGGACCAGCATGACTTGCTGGCAATGGTCAGCCAGGTTCTGGAAAAATATTAGGATGTTGTTGATGTAGACAAGACAATGAAAAATTGATGGAGGAACTCTTGGAACACCTTGTTCCTGTAGGTCTGGAAAATGGCTAAAAAGTTAATCAAATGTCTCATTCTAAATTAATAAATGCTTTCATAACGTATTTCACAGCATGCACGATGTAACCTTTTTCAAAGTTTGTCTAATTTGTTTTACTGCAGGCTACACTGTGATACAAAATACAAAATTCACATTTAATACTGAAATAACTTCCTTCGGATTTGACCATACAGAATATTTAAAAAATAAATTAAATATTCCAATTGATTAAGATGAGAATAGCAATAATCCAAAATTCTCATACGCAGACAAATCGTTTTCAAAAGTCTGCTAGTTGTCAACTGATAACCACACCAGGTAGTTAGTTGGATCCACTGGCAGAGGAGGAGGCCAGAGAAACCTGGCAGCCCCAAACTTATTGTGTGGGTTTGCTAGGAACTTCTTACTAAACTACATGTTGAAGGGTTTTTCAACTCTCCCATCTGGAAAAGCTTTGACCAGATCCTGCGGGAGGCTGGAATTTAAACCAAATGGTCCATGCTCTCTGACCTTGTCAACACAGTCATCGGGAGCTTTGGCTTCAAGGCCTCTGGTGCCTGTTGTGGCAGAACCCACAAACCTGGTAATGGACATTGGAAGCAAAGGATGCCATTAAACTAAAGGAGAAGTTCTACCAGGCCTGGCTGGCTTATGGGACAGCTGATGATAATCAATCAACACGCCAAGCGTGCTGCAACCCATGTGGTTGGGGAAACAAAAACTTGACCAAGAGGACTACTGGCCTGCCTCAACGATATTCTGGGGACATTAGATGGTGGAAGGAATTCTTTGAGGACATGCCCTCAATTAAGAAAGCAGAGATGAGATACAAGGGTTAACTTGCTCGTGCAAGCTCAAGTCACTGAACTAGTCTGTAAGCTTCACAGTAGAAGTGGCTGGGAGTAAGATCCACCCTGGTTACCTCAAATCTCTGAATCTCTGGGGGGGTTTGTAATCGAAGCTTGGGGAGGGGGTGGGGGGGGGTTGTAATCGCGGATGTAAGTGAGGACGCGGAGGGGGGGGAGGGGTTGAAATCGAAGCTTGGGGAGGGGAGGGGGGGGGTTGTTATCGCGGATGTAAGTGAGGACGCGGAGGGGGAGGGAGGTTTCGCCGCCGCGCCGTCTCTATTCTGGACGCGCCGGCTCTGTGTGTGTGTGCGTGTGTGTGTGTGTGAAAAGAGCAAGAAGACTGCTAGGAGATCTCCTCACCAGTTCTTGGACTTTTTGCTTGATAAAGTAGTTAGTCGTCGGTATTTTCTAGTCCATCGTCTGTATTTACATTCACCCACTGGCAGCCAAAATCCACTATGAAGCGTGTATGCACTGTGACTACTTTTATATTGATGATTAGTTGCTGGCCATTTCACTCTGTCTCGCCCTGAAGCCTGTCAGTGTCGTCGACCAATCGCAGCAGGCTGTCATCGGTCCAATCAGCGCAGATTAGCTTCGCGCTGAGGAGGGGTTTGGGTACAAATGAATCGCTGAATGATTCATATGGGAGTCGCTGGGATAATTAGGTAAAAATAAATGCAGATTATAAGACCATCAAAGTGTTTTTTGACCTTGCATGCATATTAGACTGTTGATGGAGACCCTTACAACCTAAATATAAACCCTACTTCATGTATAATATGGGCTCTTTAAGTTCCCACTGCATGTTGGACTCTGAGGGCTACCCTTTGTCATTGGTTCTGTTTATTATTTCTATGGACAGAATTTCTAGGTACAGCCTAGAACCGGAGTGGGTCTGGTTTGGGTATGACCAAATTTCATTGTTTATATTTAAAGATGATGTTGCTCTGTTGGCTTTAACGGACCTGGATCTTCAACATGTACTGCAGTGGTTTTGTAGTCAAGTGTGACATGGTGGGGATGAAAATCAGCACCTGCAAGTTTGAGGCCTTGGTAATCTACCGGATAAAGGTGGCTTGCTATATCCAGGTTGGATGAGAGTCTTTGCTCCAGGTAGAGAAGTTCAAGTATCTTGGGGTTTTGTTCATTAGTGTGGGAAGTGGGTAATTAGATTGGCAGGCAGATTGGTGCAGTGGCAGCTGCAATAAAACTGGTCAATTGGTCAAAGAAGTGTCTGTTGAAGTAAAGGAGGAGCTGGCCCAAAAGGCAAAGCTGTTGATTTACAGGTTAAACTACATTCCTACTCTCACCTATAAGCTTTGAGTCATGACAAAAAGGACTTAATCTTGGATACAAGCAGCTAAAATGAGCTTCCTTCACAGGGGTTTACCATAGATTTAAGGTGAGGAGCTCTGTCACTTGGTGTAGACGTGGCTTAGGCATCTGTTTCAGATGCCTTCTGGATGCCTACCTGGGAATGCCTACCTTGTCCCACTGAATGGAGGCCCTGTGGAAGACCCATGACATGCTGGAGGAAGTGTGAAGTCAAGTCTAAAGTACCTTGCTGAGACAGCTGCCCCTGTGACCTAATTCAATTCAATTAATCTTTATTTCTATAGCACTTTTACAAAGTAGACTGTGTCAAAGCAGCTTAACATTGAAGTTTTAGTAACTAGTTTAGTCAACTAGCTTTGCCAAAAAATAAATAAATAAATAACGTTTATTGGATACTAATTTATTCATTACCAAGATACATTACTTAATAAATTTTCCATATCCATATATATATATATATATATATATATATATATATATATATATATATATATATATATATATATATATATATATATATATATATATTATAGGTGCGCATAGATTATTTTTTTAAATCTAGATTAATCTAGATTAATTTTGAAATTAATCTAGATTAATCTACATTAAAATGGCTCATTCGAATTCTGCCGAAGGCATTCAAAATATGTGTGCTACCCAAATAATAAGTCTTTGAGAACGGGTTTCTCGAGCCAGGTGACGCATTAGACCAGGGGCTCATCTCCTATTTCCAAAATGCATCACAAACTGCTTGAGAAATTGTTCTACTATGATAATTGGTGATGTAAATAAATTATGTTCAATAAGATGTACTTGTGTTTACTAACTGTTTATTCAGTTAAACCTGAATGTTGAACTGTAGGCCTACATAAGCTCCAATTTGCGTCTAATACCCCAGTTTGTCACAACGAAAAAAATTATTAATATACAATAAATATTTTACAAAAATAATTAAATACCGTCATTTCTGGAGGTCAGTTTCTGGTCTGGGACCACTGATGTCTTCATCACTGTCATCCTGTTTGTCATCCTCATCAGTAAACCCTGCTGAAAAAACCAGCATAGACCAGCATGATTTTGGGTTTAATTAATAATTTTAGAGTGTAGGCAAGCTTTTGGTAGCTCAGGAGGTTTTGGAAAAGCCTGCAAACCTGTGTTTTTATCTACATAAACAGTCAAAAAAGGTATTTATACATCACTGTTCACAATTTATCAGTGATAAACGTTAATGTCACACACATAAAACATGAAACCTAATATATACAAGGTTCAAGAAATGTATTTCCCCTCACTTGTCTTTTTAGTAACTTTTGCGGCATCATCTTCTGAGATTAAAGACCCTGCAAGTGTCACATGTGTTAGCTTAAATTTTTAATAATATATAATTTATATAAAAAAGTATAAACAAATATTTTGAAGAATATTTATGCACTTACACTCAATCTAATCGTTATATGTTCTCTTTTTCATTAATCTTTTCCTCTTCTCATCTGGCATAGTGGTGACCATACCCCAGGACCATTGAGACCCGAATGTGGATGATTGCACAAAGAAAATGTTTGTCCATTAGTTGCACACATCTTATTTGACGGAATGCAAACTGGCATCGAGATCCTAAAGTGCAGTTTTCCATGCGCTGGCATCTTGTTGAAGGCATACAAAAAATCCATGATAAATGATTGGCGAAATGGCCCAGTGGCCTAATGGATAAGGCATCAGCCTCCGGGGCTTGGGATTGTTGGTTCAAGTCCCATCTGGGTTGTCTTTGAAGGTCTCACTTCAATTTGGGAGCAATGTTTGGTGGATGAAACACGGTAGCTGTGAAAACCTTCTTGAGATGTGTTTGCATGTCATTACCTTCCTGCATTGCCATGCATATTACCTGTTATGACTAAAAGGGTAACGAGATACCTAACGCGAAAGGCCATTTTGAATCCTGCATGGTGCCTAAAGAGAAGAGACTGTGTACAAAGACAAAAAATGGTGCTTACATATAAAGCTGGTGGGTTGTTCAAGATCCATAAACAAATCTAAAAACCGAATCATTGCTGCTCCTTTTTTTGTCTGTATAATTGTACATGTTAGACTGATTTAGATGAGAAGTTCACTAAATGTTCATTAACTAATGTCAAAGCTGCTACAATTAACATAGAAACACCATAGATAGCACAGCACCGCTGCTTTTTCTATGACATTCATAGGGCTCGTCCGGGATTTGAACCCAGGACCTCTTGCACCCTAAGCAAGAATCATACCCCTAGACCAACGAGCCCCGTGAAAGCAATCTGCAGTGCCACAAAAAATTCTGTGAGACCGATCCACTCTACTCTTTGTTCATGTTGTTTTTGTTCCGTGTGTCAGCAACTCCCTGGAGGCATATTACAGTTCACAGGCAGTAAAAACAGCCCAGTGGCCTAATGGATAGGGCACCAGCCTTCGAAGCTGGGGATTGTGGGTTTAAAGTACCAACTGGGTTGTCTTTGTTGCAGTTCCTTTTAAGTTGACTGTGCAAGACAATCCAGTGTTACCTTTAAAAAGCTAGGTTCATACCCCTAGTTCAAAAAGACATGACAATGGAAAACTCCTCAGAGAAGCTGTTTTGTCATTAGGTGTACACACCAGATCGTCTGAATGCAATATGGCATAGGGATCCTAAAGTACTGTTTTCTGAGTTACAAGAACTTTCTGAGCCATACATCAGGTATGACAAAAGCTAGTGTTGACCCAGTGGCCTAATGGATAAGGCATCAGCCTTTGAAGCTGGGCATTGTGGCTTCAAGTCCCATCTGGGTTGTCTTTGTTGGGGTACATTTAAGTTGTGTGAAACAATTCCGACTGGTCAACTCAAAACTTAGGCGTGATGATCTGAGGACAATAGTTAGCTTCGAATTCTCAGACTTGCTGCACACTTCAAATAAGATTCATCCAAACTTGCTTGAATCTCACTGTCACGTTACAAAGCTAAAAGGTTCTGCTGAGCTTTGGTAATGGAGATCTTGACTTCAAGTACCCCGTGGCTTTCAACTAATGGTCTCATGTTAGGTGGATGATGATGAAATGCAAACAAGAAAATAGCTGCAGAAAGGTTGTGATTGCAAGTTAGTGAGAGTGGCCTTGTCTGGAATTTGAAACTCAAGACCAGTCACACCATACGTGAGAACCATACCCCAGGACCAATGAGACAAGAATGTGGATGATTGCACAAAGAAAATGTTTGTCCATTAGTTGCACACATCTTATTTGACGGAATGCAAACTGGCATCGAGATCCTAAAGTGCAGTTTTCCATGCGTTGGCATCTTGTTGAAGGCATACAAAAAATCCATGACAAATGATTGGCGAAATGGCCCAGTGGCCTAATGGATAAGGCATCAGCCTCCGGGGCTTGGGATTGTTCGTTCAAGTCCCATCTGGGTTGTCTTTGAAGATCTCACTTCAATTTGGGAGCAATGTTTGGTGGATGAAACACGGTAGCTGTGAAAACCTTCTTGAGATGTGTTTGCATGTCATTACCTTCCTGCATTGCCATGCATATTACCTGTTATGACTAAAAGGGTAACGAGATACCTAACGCGAAAGGCCATTTTGAATCCTGTATGGTGCCTACAGAGAAGAGACTGTGTACAAAGACAAAAATGGTGCTTACATATAAAGTTGGTGGGTTGTTCAAGATCCATAAACAAATCTAACAACCGAATCATTGCCGCTCCTTTTTTTGTCTGTATAATTGTACATGTTAGACTGATTTAGATCAGAAGTCCACTAAATGTTCATTAACTAAAGTCACAGCAAAAGCTCTTTTTCTATGACAGGCGTTTAAAAAAAAATAATTTATTACAGAAACAATGCCCTTGTCACCTCAATTGTTTACCAGTTAGTTTTTTTTTTTTGTTTTTTGTTTCTGCTCCGGGGCACCAGCAGCAGAAAAGACACCAGCAGCAGAGCTGTGACATGGGAAGTTTATTCGCTGCCAAATGAAGGAATTCAAAAAGCTTACAGCACCTGGGATTCCCAGGCGGTCTCCCATCCAAGTACTAACCAGGCCCAAGCCTGCTTTGCTTCCGAGTTCAGATGAGATCAGGCATTGCCTTTTTTTTTTTAATTAAAATAATTTCAATTACAATTCCACACGGTAAAGCATAATACAATACACATTAAAATCTCATTTGGAATCAAAACATTAAAACTGTGGTAAATTCCAGTTCATTTTCTTAAAAACTCAAAATTTTGTGCAGTTCTCCTAAATTGTCCTCGTTTTTATAATATATATACAGTTTTCCACATATCCTTCTGTTTTCCTCCTTAAAATTGCCCATACATCCATCACAATTTTCTCTTTTTTTGCCACAATTCTTCTTTCCCACATTGCATTCTTCATCAGCATGATACATAGGTTGACAATTTTCTTATTTTCATTTTTCTTATTCCATCCTAACATCAATACTCTGCTCCATTCTGTTTCATTTTCATCCCAGTCTCCAAGTAGTCCTTTAATTAAAACTTTACAATCTTTTAAAAAACTTTCCAATTCTTGACAATATAAAAACATGTGTAAAAAACCCTCTTCTTCTTTTTGACATACTTTCTAGATACTTCTTTATTCTTTTCACTCTTAAACTATTTTTCCTTTGTTCTACATCTATTAAACCCAACCCACCCTTGTCTGTTTCCCCTACAACTGTATTAAAAGCAATCCTTGGTGGCTTACCTCCCCATAAAAAATCAGTAAAACATTTTTTCAACCTCTTTTCTATCCACATTGGCATTTCTAAAACATATAAAACATGCCACAACTTAGACTCCATTAAAACATTTATAATTAAAACTTTTCCTTTTAATGTCAGTGTTCTTAGTTTCCAGTAATTTAACCTCCTTTCTATATCTGTTAAAAAACCTTCCCACATCTTATCTCTAGCTGTTCTGGCATCTTTCCCCATTAAAACCCCTAAAATCTTTATTTCTTCTACTTCTTTAAAATTGGTGCAATCTGTTAAATCTGTCTCCTTTCCAAACTTCATATAAACCGTTTTGTCTTCATTTACTTTACTTCCCGATCCTTTACAAAACTGTTGTACTATTTTCATTGCTTCTTTCACACTCTCTTTTCCTTTTACTATTAATGTAGTGTCATCTGCATATTGAAACATTTTATTTACTTTATTTTCTTCAATTTCCATTCCTTTTATTTTTTCTTCTTCACTGATAGCTAGACCCAGGGATTCTGCCACAAGTGAATATAAGAGTGCTGACAGAGGACATCCTTGCCTTATCGATCTTGTTATTTTAAAACATTCTGTTAAAAAGCCATTACATTTAATTTGTGTTAAAATACCCTTATATAAAATCCTGATCCATTTTCTAAAAACTTCTCCAAAACCAAACTTTTTAAGTACTTCGAATAAAAACTGGTGTTCAACTCTGTCAAAAGCTTTTTCCAAATCCAAACTTATTATATATCCTTCCTCTTTTTTGTCCTTCATATATTCTATGATGTCTTTTATGCTCATTGTTATATCTGCTATGTCTCTTCCTTTTATCGCGTAGGCCTGTGTTGTTTGAATTATTTTTGGCATCACTTCTTTTAATCGATTTGCTAAAATTTTAGTTAAAATCTTCAAATCTGTGTTTAACATTGTGATTGGTCTGTAATTTTTTAACAATGTCTTTTCTCCTTTTTTGTGTATTAATTTCATTAATCCCATTCCCATTCTTTCATTTAATTCTTCTTTTTGCAGTATTTCTTTAAAAATTTCAGTTAAAATTGGTATTAAAATTTCCTTAAAACATACGTAAAATTCACTATTTAACCCGTCTATTCCTGGACTTTTCCTTTTGTTCAAGCTTTCTATTGCTTTTCTTATTTCTTCTTCTTTTATTTCTTGGTCACATTCTCTTTTATCCTCTTCATCTATTTTTGTTTTTATCTGTTTTAATAATTTTTCCATTTGTAATTCATCAACTCCCTGTGTTTTAAATAACTCCTCATAGTATGTTTTGATTTCTTTTAAAATGTCTTCATTTCCTTCTATGCTTTCTCCTTTTGCTCCTTGTATTATCTTTATTTTTTCTGCTTTTCCTTTTTGTCTTTCTAAATCAAAGAAGAATTTTGTGCACTTTTCTCCCTCTACTACATATTTTGCTTTGCTTCTTAGTCTAGCTCCTTCATATTTCTTTTCCTCAATTTCTTTCAGTTTTTCCTCCATTTCTTTTATTTTTTGTACGTCTTTTTCATTTTTTTCTAGTTCTTTTTCTAAGATTTCTTTTATTGTTTTTTCTTGGTGTCTTTTATTCTTTTGTATTATTCTACAAAATTGTATTGTAGTTTTTTTAATCAGATATTTGACATTTTCCCACCATAGTCTTTTGTCTTCATTATATATTTGGTTTCCTTTTTCCTTTTCTATTATTCCTTTTATTTTTTTAACATAGTCTTCATTTTTTAAAATGTCACTATTTAATGTCCACACCCCTGGGCCTCTTTGTATTTCTTCTGTATTAAAATTAAACAATAAAAATTTATGGTCACTTAAAACAGTTTCATCGTACTTTATTTTTTCTATATAAATTTCTATATTTCTTGTGCATAACACATAGTCTATTCTCGATTGAGTTACACAATTCCCTGCTATTTGTCTTCTAGAAAACTCCTTTTTCTTCCCGTTTCTCTCTCTCCAAATGTCTATCATTCCTTTTTCCTCCATTAGTGATTTTAGTTCTTTTCTTCCTGTGTCTGATTTAAAAACCATACCTTCTGTTATGTCCTGTCTGCTAAAAACAGTGTTAAAATCCCCACATACTATTATTTGTTTATAGTCGTTTAAAAACCTTCTTAAAAAGTTAAAAAAGCTTTTCTTTTCACTCTCTTCATTGGGTGCATGCACGTTAACTAAAATTATATCTTTCCCTTCATATTTTATTTCTAAAATCATACATTTCCCTTGTTTGTCTTTATATATTACTTTACTCATTTGTAGTGCATTCTTTCTTATTAAAATAGCTACTCCTCTCCCAGCTTTCCCATCTCCATTACTATAATAAAAGTCCCCATCCCACTCTTTTTTATATACGTCCATCACCTCATTTTTCCAATTTGTTTCTTGTAAAATAATTATTTCTTCTCTTTTACACTTTTCTTTTACATTTTGGAATTTTCTGATGTCTAAAAGCCCTCTTGCATTAAAAGACACAATTCCTAAAACCATAAATAAGATAAAAACATTCATAAAAACCATCATCTCAGTCCATCTCTTCCAAGCCCTTTAGCAACTCATACTTATTTGCGCATTCGATTTCTTCATCTTTTAGCAGTTTTTTCCTTGCAGTCTCTAAATTAGGTTTTATCTTTATCGATCTTCTTCTTTTTGATGATTTCACCTGTGTCTCTTTGTTTCCCTCCTTTTGTAAATGTTCCTCTAACTCGTCTTGCTCCTCATTACTTTGGTCTTTTGTCTCCACTGTGTCCATTGCCTTTTGAAAACTGTCTGTCATGTCCATTTGTGTCCAAAATATGTCTTCCTGTTGTCCTTGTTGTAAGTCTTTATTATTCGAATTGCTCATTTCTGCTGCTTCCAAAACATCCCTTAAACTGTCAGTCATATCCATTTGAGTCCATGTTGTCCCTTCCTGTTCAGTGACTCTGTCCTTTCCATTAGCCTCATTCTCTTGTAGTTTTTCACTTTTAGATTCTGTTCTTCTGTCTTGTGTTGTTGTTTTGTCCTCTGACTGTATATTGTCTCCTTCATACATCTGTCTGTCTACCCGCTGCTCTACCTCCTCCTCCTCTTCCCCCATCCAACATTCACATTTATTTAAAACCTTATTACAATCCGGGCACTTCACCGCATCGCAATCCCTTGCGAAATGCCCCCTTTCCTCGCACTTAAAACACTTAAAATCTGGACAGTTTTTCACCACATGATCTGGGCTCATGCACAGCCTGCAAGTTTTCACCTGATGGCTGTGCATCACCCTAAAGTATTGTGGTCCTTCTGCTGTCTCTATTCTTGTGCTGTACGGGAGGGACGCCACTTCTTTGGGGAATCTGGTTTTAACAAACCTCGTCCCATCTTCAATATCTGTGCCCGGATAAAACCTTCTTTTAATTTTTGAAATGGGACAAACTCCCCAATGATCCAATTTGTCTAAAATATCTACGTCAGCAACATAGACAGGCAGATGCATGAAGGAGACAACATAATCTCGATTTTGTAGCCTCTTTACTGTACAGTTTATCCCTTTGATAGTCAATCCGTCTGTTAACACATCAGCATCTTCCTCTCTTTCAAGTGTTACTTCATACTCCTTGTTTTGTTTTGGTCTTACAGCCAAAATCTTTCCATCCCCAATCCTCTCCGTCACTGCTTTAATTAAATCCATTGCTCTCACCTCAGTTGTTTGTCCTATATCCACTGTTACAGTTGCTTCTTTTAGATAAATCCTTTTCCTTGCTTCCTTCTCCGATCTGTTTGTTTCTCGTTGTCGTCTGTCCAGTCCATTGTCATTTGCCTTCTCAAATCCGTCCGCCATTGCCAGGTCTGTCACCGTAGATCCGTCCATTGCAAAAAAAAAATAGGAATAAAAAAACACTCCTCCCGAACAGCTCACGCTGCTGGGAGGATAAACTAAACAAACTCAAAAAAACTTTAACAAAAATGTATTTTAGTCAAAAATAAAACTAAACAGAAGAAAATGTGGTGAGCCTCTCTCACCAACTGCAGCC
>NC_079438.1:24134500-24243959 GCF_903798145.1 Danio aesculapii
AATACTCTGCTCCATTCTGTTTCATTTTCATCCCAGTCTCCAAGTAGTCCTTTAATTAAAACTTTACAATCTTTTAAAAAACTTTCCAATTCTTGACAATATAAAAACATGTGTAAAAACCCCTCTTCTTCTTTTTGACATACTTTACATATTCCACTTTGTTCCATCCCTATCTTGTTTAAAATGACATCTGAAAATATTGCTTTGTGCCTTATTAAAAATTCTAGACATTCGACTTTAGTTTCTACATACCTTCCTTTCATGTTTCCCCATATTTCATTTGCTTTTACATTGTATTTTTCCATCCAGTATTTGTTTGCTGTTGGTTCTTTAAAAACTTTCTCTCTAAAAAAACAATAAATATTTCTCACAGTACATTCTTTAAAATCGTGTGTTTTTTCTCCTATTTTCACATACACTTCATTTGTTTCTTTTTCTTTTTCAAAATTGTCTATGCTTCGTATCCATTCTTTCGGAATTGCCTGTTTAATTATGTCAAGACTTTTCTCAATTTCCCTTCTGTTGTATTCCTCTTTCGCCTCCTCCATTGTGTCTATAACATATTGTTCAGTTAAAAAGCCTTCTTTAAATTCATATAAAATGTCCCTTACTTTTAAAATGCCAACTTCTATCCATTTCTTAAAAAATAAAACCTTCCCTTGACTTAAAATGTTGTTGTTCAAGAAAAGAGGTTGGTTTAAAATGTTTTCCCTTCCATGTGGATTATATTGCACTATAGTTAAAAAGTTCCCCCACGCACTTAAAATTTCTCTATAAAATTCAGGTAAGTTTTCTGTCATCCAAGCTTTTGTTTTCATCCATAAAATCCCATCTCCCATGTTAAAATGACCACATTTGTTTAAAAAATATTTCATAGTTTTTTTCCACTCTGCTTTGTTTTCTTTTTCTAGATACTTCTTTATTCTTTTCACTCTTAAACTATTTTTCCTTTGTTCTACATCTATTAAACCCAACCCACCCTTGTCTGTTTCCCCTACAACTGTATTAAAAGCAATCCTTGGTGGCTTACCTCCCCATAAAAAATCAGTAAAACATTTTTTCAACCTCTTTTCTATCCACATTGGCATTTCTAAAACATATAAAACATGCCACAACTTAGACTCCATTAAAACATTTATAATTAAAACTTTTCCTTTTAATGTCAGTGTTCTTAGTTTCCAGTAATTTAACCTCCTTTCTATATCTGTTAAAAAACCTTCCCACATCTTATCTCTAGCTGTTCTGGCATCTTTCCCCATTAAAACCCCTAAAATCTTTATTTCTTCTACTTCTTTAAAATTGGTGCAATCTGCTAAATCTGTCTCCTTTCCAAACTTCATATAAACCGTTTTGTCTTCATTTACTTTACTTCCTGATCCTTTACAAAACTGTTGTACTATTTTCATTGCTTCTTTCACACTCTCTTTTCCTTTTACTATTAATGTAGTGTCATCTGCATATTGAAACATTTTATTTACTTTATTTTCTTCAATTTCCATTCCTTTTATTTTTTCTTCTTCACTGATAGCTAGGCCCAGGGATTCTGCCACAAGTGAATATAAGAGTGCTGACAGAGGACATCCTTGCCTTATCGATCTTGTTATTTTAAAACATTCTGTTAAAAAGCCATTACATTTAATTTTTGTTAAAATACCCTTATATAAAATCCTGATCCATTTTCTAAAAACTTCTCCAAAACCAAACTTTTTAAGTACTTCAAATAAAAACTGGTGTTCAACTCTGTCAAAAGCTTTTTCGAAATCCAAACTTATTATATATCCTTCCTCTTTTTTGTCCTTCATATATTCTATGATGTCTTTTATGCTCATTGTTATATCTGCTATGTCTCTTCCTTTTATCGCGTAGGCCTGTGTTGTTTGAATTATTTTTGGCATCACTTCTTTTAATCGATTTGCTAAAATTTTAGTTAAAATCTTCAAATCTGTGTTTAACATTGTGATTGGTCTGTAATTTTTTAACAATGTCTTTTCTCCTTTTTTGTGTATTAATTTCATTAATCCCATTCCCATTCTTTCATTTAATTCTTCTTTTTGCAGTATTTCTTTAAAAATTTCAGTTAAAATTGGTATTAAAATTTCCTTAAAACATACGTAAAATTCACTATTTAACCCATCTATTCCTGGACTTTTCCTTTTGTTCAAGCTTTCTATTGCTTTTCTTATTTCTTCTTCTCTTATTTCTTGGTCACATTCTCTTTTATCCTCTTCATCTATTTTTGTTTTTATCTGTTTTAATAATTTTTCCATTTGTAATTCATCAACTCCCTGTGTTTTAAATAACTCCTCATAGTATGTTTTGATTTCTTTTAAAATGTCTTCATTTCCTTCTATGCTTTCTCCTTTTGCTCCTTGTATTATCTTTATTGTTTCTGCTTTTCCTTTTTGTCTTTCTAAATCAAAGAAGAATTTAGTGCACTTTTCTCCCTCTACTACATATTTTGCTTTGCTTCTTAGTCTAGCTCCTTCATATTTCTTTTCCTCAATTTCTTTCAGTTTTTCCTCCATTTCTTTTATTTTTTGTATGTCTTTTTCATTGTTTTCTAGTTCTTTTTCTAAGATTTCTTTTATTGTTTTTTCTTGGTGTCTTTTATTCTTTTGTATTATTCTACAAAATTGTATTGTAGTTTTTTTAATCAGATATTTGACATTTTCCCACCATAGTCTTTTGTCTTCATTATATATTTGGTTTCCTTTTTCCTTTTCTATTATTCCTTTTATTTTTTTAACATAGTCTTCATTTTTTAAAATGTCACTATTTAATGTCCACACCCCTGGGCCTCTTTGTATTTCTTCTGTATTAAAATTAAACAATAAAAATTTATGGTCACTTAAAACAGTTTCATCGTACTTTATTTTTTCTATATAAATTTCTATATTTCTTGTGCATAACACATAGTCTATTCTCGATTGAGTTACAAAATTCCCTACTATTTGTCTTCTAGAAAACTCCTTTTTCTTCCCGTTTCTCTCTCTCCAAATGTCTATCATTCCTTTTTCCTCCATTAGTGATTTTCAAGAGTTCGCACTTAGATAATGCTCAACTATAATAGCAGGTTTGGCATGCTGTCCCGGGAGAGAACCCTGAGCTCGGAGATAGATGAGCCCAAGGCTCCCGCCTGGTTAATGAGCATTAGGAGGGACACGAGATCAGGTGTTTCTCGAATGTCCCCCCCGCTTCTGGCTGGTTGGTTAGGCATGTATACGCTGGGTGCTTGTGACTGTATTCTGATTCACTTATATACATGTTTTTTGAACTGTGGGAGGAAACCGGAGGACCCGGAGAAAACCCACGCAAACACGGGGAGAACATGTAAACTCCGCGCAGGGAATGTCAACTGGTTCAAATGGGCCTTGAACCTGTGGCCCTCTTGCTGCGAGGCAACAGTGCTAATCACTGAGCCACCGTGTTGCCCGATCAAAGAGGAGGAGGGATAATGTAAGGATAGGGGGGGTTGGGAGGGGGGGGGGTTCCGAAAACAGAGATAGGGAATGAAGTTTAGCTAGAATATATATAGTAGTTTTGGAGTGCTCCGATAGGCTAGCTAATGATTAGTGATGAGGATCAGCTGAAGTTGATCATATCACGTGTTCCTCTCGAAACTTGTTTATGAAACTTCCCTTCAAGAGTTCGCACTTAGATAATGCTCAACTATAATAGCAGGTTTGGCATGCTGTCCCGGGAGAGAACCCTGAGCTCGGAGATAGATGAGCCCAAGGCTCCCGCCTGGTTAATGAGCATTAGGAGGGACACGAGATCAGGTGTTTCTCGAATGTCCCCCAAAATGCAAATCAACTCGGGACAGCAGCCGTGTATTCGGAGAACGCCCCCCAAAAGGCAAAAGGGATGGTATATCCGGCTGCTGGATATGGCAGTATGGAAGGAAGAAAGGACATATGTTAGTATATGCATACAAATCTTTACGCACATGTGTGCGCACGTATGCGCACACTGCACTCACATACGTACATACATATGCATGTACGTACATGGATACACACATACATACTGAACCCACGCACGCACGCGCTCACAAAATCATACTTACATATGCGAACGGGCATGTAAGCATAAAAAGGGGGGGTTAATCTAGGGCTTGGGAGGGGTAGTGACGTGACTCGAGCTCGAAGTCACAGCTCGGACTGTTGAGCTATTAAAGGCTGAGCTCTAACGGGAGTCGGGGAGAAGGGAGTGGGCGGTGAAGACTCCTGCTAGAGGGTGAGATTGGGGGGCCAGCCTTGTATGACACGCGCCCAGACATATGGGAGTATCAGGCCACACGCACACGTCACCGGCACGCACACGCGCATACATCCCTGCATGCGCGTATGCAAACGTAGACTACCACGTGAATGTGTACCTGTCTGCCACATGCACGTGCGCGTGCGAATGAAGCTGGGTTGGCTAGGGGGCAGTGACGTGACTCGAAGTCACAGCTCGGGCCATGAGCTATTAAAGGCTGGTTCTAGCGGGAGTCGGTTGGCGGTGAAGACTCCCACTAGAGGTTAGGCAAAGGGGTGCCGGCTGAACGTTAATGCGTGGATGTAGGCGGACGCATGTCCGCATCACTCGCATGTGTATGCATTGGGTGCGAAAGCGCACGCGGATGCGTCCACGTTTTCTTCGTGCACATGCAAATATAGCTGGGCTGGGGGGGGGGCAGTGACGTGACTCGAGCACGAAGTCACAGCTCGGGTAAGATGAGCTATTAAAGGCTGGCTCTTATAGGAGTCAGGGAGTGGGGGAGACTCCTGGGAGCGCTGGGTGTCGGGAAACTAAGGAGTTTGGATAGAAGGAAGTGTAGTTGGAAGGAAAAAAGGAGGAATAGGCTATATTGCTTGTTTCCTTAAATCCTATAGCTGAAAGGCTTCACTCTAAGGGGGAAAGTGACGTGACTCGGGCACAAAGTCACAGCTCGGGTATTGTGAGCTATTAAAGGCTGGCTCTTAAAGGAGTCAGGGATTAGGGGAGACTCCTGGGAGCACTAAGTGGCGGGAAAAATTTTAGGAGTTTGGGTAGAAGGAAGCGTAGTTAGAAGGGGTATAGGCTTTATTTGCCCGTTTCCTTAAAACCCATATTTGTAAAGCTTCACTCTAGGCAAATCAGAGTGTTGGAGCAAGATGATAGATTCATCTGGAAATTGTCATTTGGGCTGCCTTAAGGTGGCTTTGGTTAAGGCGGATGTATAATTTGAAAGCTTCGGAAGACCACCTTCCTAGTGTTTGGATGTGCATTTGGGATAATCCTTTGTGTGCTGCTGTGGTGGCTGCACCGATTCTGAATGAATGGCTAGAGTATGATTCTGGTGTAAATCCTGAGATGCGAAGGACTGCTTTTAGGTGTTTTTGAAACCAGAAGCGTGTAACTGGGTGGAATGAGTCATCTATGAAAAAGGGGGGAGATGGGGTTGGAGCTAAGGGTTTTCCTGTAGTGCATGTATGCTAAGAGTGCTTGGAATGGGCGTGTAGAGGAGGGGATGTTGAATATGTAAATAGAGTGTCCTATGCGTGATTGATCTGTTTTGCTTTGCTTGATGAGGAAAGAAATTGTTTCTTTGTCAATCAAAGCTAGGTCTGAGATGGTGGGGTGGATGTTTGGGTCGAATTTTGACGTAATGGAAATTTCGGAACACCTGAGAAATCCGAAAAATGAGAGTATGAACATGGCGTCTAGGGTTCGGTCGGTATGTGTTGATAGATAGTTTTTTCGTAGTGTAGAAATGCATTTGGATAGAATACGGTGTGTGATGGGCAGCCTGGAATCTGGGTGGGGGGGTTAGCTTTTTGGATGCCTTTAATAAGAAGGCTGGTTTGTGAATTAGCTATGGAATCTGATACGGAGCCATGTATTAATTTATGGAAGAATTGGATGCCGCTTAAGTAGCTTCTGATAGAGCTAGCTTGAATGTTTTTGGTGATATGGAGGTATGTGATAAATGAGGAAATGGTGAGTAATGAAAAATTGGGAAATGAGGTGTTGTAGAGGGAATGGAAATTTTTAAATGTATTCCAGGCTGTAAAATAGGATTGTAAAGTTCTGGGGGCTACTGCGTGTAGTATGAGGGAGATGGATGTTTGATGTAGGTGATGCATGGGGTGGTTTACGGGAATATCATCTCTGAATAAGGAGGGACTGGAGTCGGATTTTGTTCTGCTTCCGGGGCGAGCAGCCAGAATTTCTGAAACAAAAAACGAGAAAGAGAGTCAGCAATTTGGTTATGAAAACCTGGTATGTGTTTAGCTGTTATGATGAATTGTTTTTTGGCGGAGGTCCAGATAAGGCGGCGGAGAAACGGCATTAGAGCTGGTGAGTGAGAGCGCCCTTGTTAATGCATTGAACTACGGCTTCGTTGTCGCAATGGACTAATATACAGGAGCCTGACCATTCGTCACCCCACAATAAGGAAGCGGCGACTAGAGGGTATAATTCGAATAGTGCTGATGATTGGTAAGGTGGGGGAATTTCTTGCATTTGGGGGGGCCAGGAGGAAGCGAACCAGCGTCCTTGGTGGTAGCCTCCGAAACCTACGGAGGGCGCGGCGTCTGTATATAAATGAATATCAACTGGTGATTCTATTAGATCGCTATAGAAAAAGGAGCAACCATTCCAGCATTTCAGGAAGGAAATCCAGAGACTTAGTTCGTTACGGCATGGATCGGATAGAGATATGTTATCTTCCAATCCGTGAACCGATGCTGCGAGTTGGAGCAGGTGACTGACAAAGGAGCGTCCTTGTGGAATGATGCGCATGGCGAAATTTAGGTGTCCTAAAATGGACAGTAATTCGCGCTTTGAGCAATGCTTTCTTTCCTGGAATATGAAAGAGAGCGAGATAATGCGATCAATTTCTCTTTGGGTAAAGATGCTTGGAATTTTTTCGAATCTAGGTTAACACCTAAAAATTCTAGCGACGTGCTAGGGCCGGCGGTTTTCTCTTCTGAGAGTGGAATACCCAGGTTAGCGAAAACTTCTTGAGTTATCGTAAGGTGTTTAGCTGGAGGAGAATTTGGGGGAGAAATAATTAAGAAATCGTCGAGAAGGTGTACTAGATACGGAATGTCGTAGTTATTAGATAAGATCCAGCAGATAGCTTCTGAAAGCATATCGAAAATTTTTGGACTGCTTCTGCATCCAAAAGTTAAACGCACCGCGAAGTAAAATTTGGATCTCCAATTAATGCCAAAGAGGTGCCAGAAATCAGGGTGTAATGGCATTATTTTGAAGCAGAGGAGATGTCCGCTTTGGCAAGCCAAGCGTTTCGGCCGACTAGTTTAATTAGGGAAATAGCTTGGTCTATGTCATGGTAGTTTAAGGCGAATTCTTCGGAAGAAATGGTGCTATTTACACTAGAGAAAGGAGAATTGTGGGGTGATGAGAGGTCGATTATGAGACGTTTTTTACCAGAAAATTTTCTGGTGGCTACGCCGATAGGGCTAATTCTGTAGACGTTAAATGGGGGGGCAAGGAAGGGACCGATCGTAAATTTATTATCGATCTCTTTCTTGATTAATTGTTGGACGACTTCTGGTTCTGCATTGGCGGATAGTAGATTAGGGCATGCGAGATTGTAGGAAGGGAGAGTTGACACGCCGAGATGGAATCCATTGTTTAGACCTGTAATGAGAAATTCAGAAAAGTTAGAATCAGGGTGCAAGCTTAATTCAGATGCAAGTTGAGTAATGTTAACAGGAGTCGACAGATAATGTTTTGATTTTTTTTTTTTTTTTTTTTAGCTTTTGCTATTTGGCAGATTATGCGGGCATGCGCGCCGCCACAGTAATTGTAGGTATGGAGGTTGAAAGAAGTAGATGTAGCTGGATGGTGAGAGCTGGAGGATTCATTGGAATTAGGAGCTGGTGGCCAGAAGAGGGGGGTGTTGGTTAAGGGAATAGGATTAATGTCTTGGGTAATGTCATCATTTTGTATGTCTATGGCTTCAATAGTGTTCCTGTTTTCTTGATAGTGATGAGATGTTGAATTATTTGATTTCTTTGGTGCTTTTCTTGATGGTCTTGGTTGATTTAGTGCTGGCTGAGAATTGCTGCGCTGAGGATAGGGGGCGTGGCGGGAGCCGGACTTTCTGGTGTCTTTGGGAGGCGGGGTCGATGAGGAAATGGATGCGTAGAGTTTGGTGAGTTCGGACTTATTGCAACGGCTTGGGATTGTAATGCCGGCGTCTGTGATGCATTGGCGGAGTTCATTTGCGGTCATTTTCCTGGTGGTGATTGGTGAAGAAGTGGCGGAGGCATAGGAAGAGGCTGGTGAAGGTAAGTGGCGATTTGAAGCTGTAGGAGACGGAGATTGGAGTCGGCGAGATGGTCTTGTTGTTGCTGAGCGGATAGGCCTGCGGCCTCTCACTGGAGCATCGGGCTCGTGCTGCGGTGTGGGCTGGATGATGATTGGTTGGACTACGGCTGGAGTTGTTGGGAGAGCGTCGCCCTCGTTAGCTTCAATGTTGTTGTTGTTGTTGTTGTTGTAGCTGCGGTTGCAGCTGTTGGTAGGGTTGTTGCCGGAGGTCAGTTTCTTATCCATGTTTTAGTGGAATAGCGAGATGATAGCTATCTGCTGGTCTTCCGAAAACAGAGATAGGGAATGAAGTTTAGCTAGAATATATATAGTAGTTTTGGAGTGCTCCGATAGGCTAGCTAATGATTAGTGATGAGGATCAGCTGAAGTTGATCATATCACGTGTTCCTCTCGAAACTTGTTTATGAAACTTCCCTTAGTTCTTTTCTTCCTGTGTCTGATTTAAAAACCATACCTTCTGTTATGTCCTGTCTGCTAAAAACAGTGTTAAAATCCCCACATACTATTATTTGTTTATAGTCGTTTAAAAACCTTCTTAAAAAGTTAAAAAAGCTTTTCTTTTCACTCTCTTCATTGGGTGCATGCACGTTAACTAAAATTATATCTTTCCCTTCATATTTTATTTCTAAAATCATACATTTCCCTTGTTTGTCTTTATATATTACTTTACTCATTTGTAGTGCATTCTTTCTTATTAAAATTGCTACTCCTCTCCCAGCTTTCCCATCTCCATTACTATAATAAAAGTCCCCATCCCACTCTTTTTTATATACGTCCATCACCTCATTTTTCCAATTTGTTTCTTGTAAAATAATTATTTCTTCTCTTTTACACTTTTCTTTTACATTTTCAAATTTTCTGATGTCTAAAAGTCCTCTTGCATTAAAAGACACAATTCCTAAAACCATAAATAAGATAAAAACATTCATAAAAACCATCATCTCAGTCCATCTCTTCCAAGCCCTTTAGCAACTCATACTTATTTTCGCATTCAATTTCTCCATCTTTTAGCAGTTTTTTCCTTGCAGTCTCTAAATTAGGTTTTATCTTTATCGATCTTCTTCTTTTTGATGATTTCACCAGTGTCTCTTTGTTTCCCTCCTTTTGTAAATGTTCCTCTAACTCGTCTTGCTCCTCATTACTTTGGTCTTTTGTCTCCACTGTGTCCAATGCCTTTTGAAAACTGTCTGTCATGTCCATTTGTGTCCAAATTATGTCTTCCTGTTGTCCTTGTTGTAAGTCTTTATTACTTGAATTGCTCATTTCTGCTGCTTCCAAAACATTCCTTAAACTGTCAGTCATATCCATTTGAGTCCATGTTGTCCCTTCCTGTTCAGTGACTCTGTCCTTTCCATTAGCCTCATTCTCTTGTAGTTTTTCCCTTTTAGATTCTGTTCTTCTGTCTTGTGTTGTTGTTTTGTCCTCTGACTGTATATTGTCTCCTTCATACATCTGTCTGTCTACCCGCTGCTCTACCTCCTCCTCCTCTTCCCCCATCCAACATTCACATTTATTTAAAACCTTATTACAATCCGGGCACTTCACCGCATCGCAATCCCTTGCGAAATGCCCCCTTTCCTCGCATTTAAAACACTTAAAATCTGGACAGTCTTTCACCACATGATCTGGGCTCATGCACAGCCTGCAAGTTTTCACCTGATGGCTGTGCATCACCCTAAAGTATTGTGGTCCTTCTGCTGTCTCTATTCTTGTGCTGTACGGGAGGGACGCCACTTCTTTGGGGAATCTGGTTTTAACAAACCTCGTCCCATCTTCAATATCTGTGCCCGGATAAAACCTTCTTTTAATTTTTGAAATGGGACAAACTCCCCAATGATCCAATTTCTCTAAAATATCTACGTCAGCAACATAGACAGGCAGATGCATGAAGGAGACAACATAATCTCGATTTTGTAGCCTCTTTACTGTACAGTTTATCCCTTTAATAGTCAATCCGTCTGTTAACACATCAGCATCTTCCTCTCTTTCAAGTGTTACTTCATACTCCTTGTTTTGTTTTGGTCTTACAGCCAAAATCTTTCCATCCCCAATCCTCTCCGTCACTGCTTTAATTAAATCCATTGCTCTCACCTCAGTTGTTTGTCCAATATCCACTGTTACAGTTGCTTCTTTTAGATAAATCCTTTTCCTTGCTTCCTTCTCCGATCTGTTTGTTTCTCGTTGTCGTCTGTCCAGTCCATTGTCATTTGCCTTCTCAAATCCGTCCGCCATTGCCAGGTCTGTCACCGTAGATCCGTCCATTGCAAAAAAAAATAGGAATAAAAAAAACACTCCTCCCGAACAGCTCACGCTGCTGGGAGGATAAACTAAACAAACTCAAAAAAACTTTAACAAAAATGTATTTTAGTCAAAAAAAAACTAAACAGAAGAAAATGTGGTGAGCCTCTCTCACCAACTGCAGCCAAACACTTCCTGGAATGTACCACTCTCACACATGCACAGGGGGGTATGGCCGTAAGCGAGAGCAGTCGTCAAGAGTTGGCTATTTAAAAATAGCTGCAGTACCAGGAGCCGAGCGCAAGTCGGCTTGCCTTGACACAGCAGCCACAGAAACAATGCCCTTGTCACCTCAATTGTTTACCTGTATTTTTTTTTTTTTAATTAATTTATTCATTTATTTTTTTTTTTTGCCAAATGAAGGAATTCAAAAAGCTTACAGCACCTGGTATTCCCAGGCGGTCTCCCATCCAAGTACTAACCAGGCCCAACCCTGCTTAGCTTCCGAGTTCGGATGAGATCAGGCATTGCCAGGGTGGTATGGCCGTAAGCAAGAGCAGTCGTCAAGAGTTGGCTATTTAAAAATAGCTGCAGTACCAGGAGCCGAGCGCAACTCGGCTTGCCTTGACACTGCAGCCACAGAAACAATGCCCTTGTCACCTCAATTGTTTACCTGTATTTTTTTTTTTTTTTCAATTAATTTATTCATTTATTTTTTTTGCCAAATGAAGGAATTCAAAAAGCTTACAGCACCTGGTATTCCCAGGCGGTCTCCCATCCAAGTACTAACCAGGCCCAACCCTGCTTTGCTTCCGAGTTCAGATGAGATTTTTTTTTTTTTTTTTTTTTATTAAACACATCATCAAAAATCATGACATTTATACATACAAATATTTAAAATATACAATATTTAAAAATCTCCTGGTAAGAAAACTTCAAAACCAGTCCAAGTTTGTACAACATATGGATTATTTTTTGTAATACATTTTTCAAAAATGTCCATCTTTTCATACATTTTGCAATAGTTATATATAACCATTATTTCCTCAGTCACAATCTGTTTATACAACAAAACCAATGGAATTTCTTTTTTCTTTTGTTTCATAATATTCCTTCTTTTCCATATTGTAAATCTTGCAAGAGTCAACATATAATTAAGAGCAAACACATTTTTAGTTTTCCCATTAAAACCAAATAAAAACAGTGTATCCCATTCTTCTAAAACAATGTTTTCATCATACAAAAAAGTACAGACCATTGTTTTCAACATCTTCATAAAATCACTTAACTTTTTACATTTTAAAAATAGGTGTAACACACCTTCCCTTTTTTCTAAACACACCTTACACAATTCATCTTGTGATACCCCAATCTTTTTAAAGATGATCTCTGTCATTATGCAGTTGTGTCTTAACATAAAATCAAAGTTTTCCAATGCTGGACTTTTCAAATTTAATCTGACATTTTTCCATATAGTCGAAGCATCAAAGTTTTCAAATATCTTTTCCCAAAATTCTATTGATTTAGGTTTTTTAAACACAGCATTACACAAACATGTATAAAACATCTTGATAGGACAATCAGTGATACTAATCTTATCTTCATCCATTTTTAAAAACACTTTGATTTTTCCATTTTCAGTTTCTTTTTCATTCTCTTCAATAGTTTTGATCCAGTGATCTGGTAATGCTAATCTTAACTTCTTGTATTGATCTTCAATTTTTTCTTTATCATCTACATCTTCTATTTCCTCCAGTGTATCTATTATTGCTTGAGTAGGTAAAAACCCAGGTTTTATTTCATACAAAATGTCTTTTACTTGTCTAAAACCAACTGCATACCAGTTCTCATAAAACATTAGTGTTTTGCTTTTATTGTTCTGATTTAAAAACAGGGGTTGCTGTAAATAAAGTTTTCTCCCTTCAATCTCAGTGTGTATGTTATCATAAAAACATTTCCATGTTCTCAACAACTCTTTATAAAACTCTGGAATATTCTCTATCATGCGGTCTTTAAATGCCATCCATAAGAAATCATCTCCTATTTGTCCACATTTATTAATAAAATAACTCATGATGCTTTTCCACGGAATATTGTCTTCATTTAAAAACTTCTTTAATGTTTTAATTCTCATACTTTTCATTCTTATCCATGGATCTATAAGTCCTAATCCTCCCTCATCCACCTTTCCAATGATAGTGTTATATGCAATTTTAGATGGTTTATCATCCCATAAAAACTTTAAAATCATAGTTTTTATTCTCTTATACACCCACGTAGGTAGACTAACAACACTTAAAACATACCAGATCTTAGATAGAAAAAGAGAATTTAAAATCAGTACTTTCCCTTTTAAAAACAATACTCTCTGCTTCCAAAAACATAATCTTTTCTCCATTTTATTTAGGAGTTCATCCCAAATTATTTCTCTAGTTTTCTTTTCATCATATCCCAGCGTAATGCCTAAGATCTTTATGTAATTGTTTTGTTCTTTAAATTCCCAATTTCCTTGTGGAGCTTCTGCTTTTCCCATCTTAATGTATTCCGTTTTTTCTTTATTTACTTTTGCTCCCGATCCTCGACAATATTTATCAAATATTTCCATAGCTTTCCCAACACTTTTAAAATCTTTTAAAAATAGAGTGGTATCATCAGCATACTGAAAAATCTTCTGTTCTGTTCTATTGGTTTCTATCATAAACCCTTTAATTTCCTTTTCTTCATTTATAGCTAAGCCTAATGGTTCAGCAACTAGTGTGTATAATAACACTGATAAAGGACATCCTTGTCTTATAGATCTGGAAATCTCAATGTAGTCTGTTAAAAATCCATTTATTTTAAAACAACTAAAAATATCTGTATAAAAACATTTGATCCACTTAATGAAATTCTCACCAAAGCCAAATTTCTGGATTAAGTCAAATAAATAGCTGTGCTCGACTCTATCAAAAGCTTTCTCTAGGTCTATGCTGAATAAAAATCCTTCATCTTTTTTTTCTTTGATGTACCAGATTAAATCTCTTATACTTGTTATTGTGTCTGCTATATCTCTACCTATTACACCATAAGCTTGATTAGTTGTGATAAGTGTGGGAACTACCTTTTTAAGTCTGTTTGCTAAAATCTTTGCTAATATTTTGTAATCTGTATTAAGCATACTTAAAGGTCTATAATTTTGCAAATCATCTTTATCACCTTTATTTTTATAAATTATTTTAATCATTCCTTTCTTTATACTCTCACTCAACTCTCCTTTTTTAAAAATAGCAGTAAAAAGATCTTTTAAAATTGGAATTAAAACATCTTTAAAAGTCTTATAAAATTCCAACCCAGTCTCACGGCAGTTCGTGAAATAGTCACTAAATTTAATCTATTGATTCGTGTTCATGGGCACGAATTTCCCTCTTTTTTCGTGTCACCTTGCATGAATTTCCATCCAATGTATTTCAATAGGAAATCATTTTCGTGTCTCTAGCACGATTTATTTTGCCATAGGGTACCCGATGCTGCGCTTTTTAAAAAATATTTTTATTAAATATTATTATAACCACAGGGTACCAAACGCAGTATTACGATTATTATTATAGCCACAGGGTACCAGACGCAGTATTTTGATTATTATTATAGCCACAGGGTACCAGACGCAGTATTTTGATTATTATTACAGCCACAGGGTACCAGACGCAGTATTTTGATTATTATTACAGCCACAGGGTACCAGACGCAGTATTTTGATAATTATTACAGCCACAGGGTACCAGACGCAGTATTTTGATAATTATTATAGCCACAGGGTACCAGACGCAGTATTTTGATTATTATTACAGCCACAGGGTACCAGACGCAGTATTTTGATTATTATTACAGCCACAGGGTACCAGACGCAGTATTTTGATAATTATTATTATTGACACAGGGTACCAGACGCAGTATTATGATTATTATTATAGCCACAGGGTACCAGACACAGTATTTTGATTATTATTATTATTGACACAGGGTACCAGACGCAGTATTATGATTATTATTCTAACCACAGGGTACCAGACGCAGTATTTTAATTAATATTGTTGACACAGGGTACCAGACGCAGTTTTTTATTATTATTATTATTATTATTATTGACATAGTGTACCAGACGCAGTTTTTTTATTCACTTATATTTTATTTCATTTTTTCCATAGAATAGCAGACGCTGTATTGTTTATTTGTTTTATTTTGCCACAGGGTATGCAGTATTTTATTTATTTATTTATTCTATTGCCATGGGGTACCAGACGTTGTGTCTTTTCATAATTTATTATAATAATTGTTACTTTTCTTCAAGCACTATTTTCTAAACCGACGCAGAAAGAATTCCATTGCTTTCAATGGGTTGCCTCAGGCGTCATACGGAGACGTTCAAAGCCTCGTATAATTACCAAAAGATGTCAACGCAATATTTTAAACCTGGTTTACGCCTATTATCGCAGTTTTTTTTTTTATTTGAAAATATGTGATTTTTGTTTTGTTTATGAAAAGCGTCTGTAAAGAGGGTCGAGACAACTGTAAATGAGAATATACATCGGTCAACGTGACTTCTATTCAACAGTGAGTTTAACATCGCTCAGCTATTGGTCAAAATGCATCACCGGTGAGTTCACCGATGAGTTAAACTGTGCAGCAATACGTGGTAGGTTAATGCTACATAATGTATTTTTTAATTTTTATTGGAGATTAGTTGGTATTTATAAATGTGTTATCATTTACTTTATATTTAATGAGTGAAATTATATTCAATTGCCCAGTTTAGGGTAATTATGCCTAATAAAACTGATTAATGTGTTTGTTTTTTTAACTTAAAAAATATTACATTTAAAGTACTAAGTTTTAAAAATATTTTTAGCTGATCTTTGTATTATTAAATTATTCATTGAAGTTGGGGTCATAGTACATCGAGATCTATTTTTTTTTTTTACAGTCTATGGTCGCAATCCCAAGGTTCATTGCGATCCCAAGGTCCACTGCGGTTTTCCACGCGGTAAGTAAAAAGTAAACAAATAAAGACGATTTGTTGATTTAGATGAGGGGTTTGTTTAGAACTTTTATAAAAGCAGGGAAGTTATCTCCTGATGCATTAAATGACTGCAGACTTGATATAAATAAAGCATGTACTGCAAACTAGCGATGTTATCTAATTACATCCAAGTTCATTTATTATAAAATATATTTTCCCCACATATAGTCGTGCATAGCTCAGAACAATATAGTTATACATTTGAAGATGAGGAGCAGTGTTACCAGATTGTTGTTTTCCACAATAGTAATCGTCCAAAATCTAAATAAATTATGCAATATGCAATAAATATTACCTCTAATCATACAACTGTATTCATAACTACATCAATATTAAAGCAAATCAAGTGTTTCTCTTAAGTTTAAAGGCTACATTGTAACTGCAATTATTTTTCATGCCTTAAAACAGACACACACACACATATACACATTATATATAATGCCCCCCTTTGAATTTGTTTTTCTTTTATGAATATTTCCCAAATGATGTTTTACAGAGCAAGGAAATTTTCACAGTATGTCTGATAATATTTTTTCTTCTGGAGAAAGTCTTATTTGTTTTATTTCGGCTAGAATAAAAGCAATTTTAATTTTTTAAAAACCATTTTCACCTCTTAGGGCTTAGTGGCCATACATGGACAGCACATTTTAGCTGTTATGTCTTATGTTTTATATTTTGTTACAGACATAGAGTGTCATACTGCAACTGTTTTGCAGCATATTACATGTCCCAAACACTATTTTAACTGTCCAAAAAGGGCAAAAAAAATGTTTTTACTGATAGTCAAAGCATGTTCAAAAATATGTGTTATTAATGCATTTAAAAAGGCAAGAAAAAAACTGCTGTGTTCAAGGCAGAAATAAAGAGTTTTTCATTCTATTACACAAAGGTGACTTTATTGTGTTTTATGGCCATTCGGACCACAAGTGCACATATATGGACATATTTTTTCTCTGAAAGTACATCATATCAAAAGATGATACTTAGGTTTTATTCTAATTAGGTTCCAATAAGCCCAAATAGCAAAGAGAAAGAAGCATCTTGAAAAATATCTATTCAAGGGGGGCTAATAATTCAGGGGGGGCTAATAATTCTGACTTCAACTATATATATATATATATATATATATATATATATATATATATATATATATATATATATATATATATATATATATATATATATATATATATATATATATATATATATATATATATGGTGGGGAGGGGATAAGTCTGTTGAGAAAAGCAGACTGGAAAATTGCAAGCCATGTATTTGATTATGCCTTATTTCAGTAAGTAAATATGAAGTAAGAATCTATAATTTCTAAAAATTGGTAAAGAGACACAAGCTGTCTTCTCTGTCAAATATTATGTCAGTCATGATGTTTATGGTAAAACTCAAGGATTACCTTGCACCTTCTCAGAAATTGACCATTGATCATATGTATTACAAGAGGCAGAATTTTTTAATTAATTTTTAAATCATTAATAAATTATTTTTAAATCATAATCTTCATTTCAGATGCAGAAACTTTAGACACTGGATTAATGTCCTGGATTAAGTCCAATGTATTTATTGAAAAACAGTAGAAAAATCTGCAAATAAGATGGTTGCAGACATAATTATTCATCTGTCTTCCACACTTGTAGCAATAGAATGCAGAGGGCATATGATTTCATCTTGACTAAGGGTAAGGTTTTTGTTCAGACATAATCATTATTTAAAATCATTGTATATTCTTTGTTAATATGTACAGATTTAAAAAGAATGTACTTTCTTTTAATAAAGAACTGTTCACAGTACAGCATCTGAACAGTCACAACCTCACAGAGCAGCACAACCGCCCCACTCGGGATCAGTGTTATGGTGCCATTTTGAAGCTGGAACCTCATCTTGTGTACAGAAAAGGCAGAGTTGAAAATTCACTGGTTGTCTTGTATTGTGTGGTAAGTCATAGTTTTATTAATTGTTTAATTTCATTGCAACACTAAGTAGTCCATTCTGTGGCCAATATGATATATAAGGCATAAAATGGGACTGATGTGATCATTGTTTTGATTTCTAATTAAGTACTCAAGGGGCTACACACTTAGCTGAAGTTAGCTACATTGAGTAGGACATTTCTTATGGCTCGTTTCCACTGACTGGTACGGTACGGTTCGGTTTGGTACAGGTCACCTTTATCAAGCTTGCGTTTCCACTAACAAGGGTACCTTTTAGTGGGCGTGGTGTACGACAGAAAGTTTCAGTCGACATCATTCTCGCTGGAGAAAATGTCTACAATTAAGCTGTACGGGTCATTCACATATCATATGAGAAGCTCTTCTCACAAAACAGATGCTTTACACACATAAATACTTGTGTAGAAATGTTTATTACTAACTTTTCAATGAACATGAGTTTATTATAACTGCAGATCAACGACAATGCGAAACAGACTACTGTAACGTTTGTAATTATATTAAATAACTAAATAAATGAACACATATAAACACATACAGCCCCTTACAGTCTCCGATATGTTATCAATTACAGAAGAACTACACACAACAGACATCTCGTCCGTATTTAGGTTCAAAAACAGCACAATATTAGATTAGATTAGATTCAACTTTATTGTCATTACACATGTACAAGTACAAGGCAACGAAATGCAGTTTAGGTCTAACCAGCAGTGCAATAGCAGCAAGTGCAGGAGACAGTTATAAGTTATAAAGTGCAGTTATAGAAAAACTATGGTAATATTAACAGATGGATGTACTATGAACATTATATACAGGTTGTATTAGCTATGAACAGATTAACAATAAATGAATATATGTACAGGATACTATTAATAGCAGAAGTTTGCAGATAGATAAACATAATTACAAATGCCCATGTGCAGTGGGTATGTACAGTTCAAGTAAATGAATCAGTGCAATGAATATGTGCAAACTTTAAATGTGCAAATGTTAAATAGTGCAGTGATTGTGAGGAGTATAAGTTAGAGGAGTGTGGGGGTGTATTGGGGGGGCAAAAGAGTCAGTGAGGGGCAGAGTTCAAGAGGGAGACAGCTCTGGGGAAAAAGCTGTTCCTCAGTCTGCTGGTTTTTGTCCGGGGGAGCCTGAAGCACCTGCCGGAAGGCAGGAGAGAAAACGGTCTGTGAGCAGGGTGAGAGGTGTCCTTAAGAATACTGCGTGCTCGGCGCAGACAGTGTTTCTTTTGGATATTCTCTATGGCTGGCAGTGTAGTCCCTGTGATGCGTTGGGCAGTTTTCACCACCCGCTGCAGTGCCTTACGCTCAGCAACAGAGCAGCTTCCATACCAGACTGTGACGCAGTTGGTCAGGATGCTTTCTATTGTGCAGCGGTAGAAGTTCACCAACACGGCTGATGAAAGCTGGTTTTTCTTTAGTTGCCTCAAGAAGAATAGGCGCTGGTGAGCCTTCTTGACCAGGCTGGAGGTGTTGGTGGTCCAGGAAAGGTCCTTAGAGATGTGGGTCCCCAGGAACTTGAAGGATGAGACAGGCTCAACGGCCATCCCATTAATGTGGATGGGATCATGTGAGCTGGTTCGTCCCTTCCTGAAGTCCACAATGAGCTCCTTGGTCTTGCTGGTGTTAAGGAGCAGATTATTGTCAGTGCACCAAGTGGCCAGATGCTGTACCTCCTCCCTGTAGGCAGTCTCATCATTATTGCTGATTAGACCAATCACTGTGGTGTCATCTGCAAATTTGATGATGGTGTTGGATCTGTTCACATGCCTACAGTCGATGGTAAAAAGGGAGTAGAGGAAGGGGCTCAGCACGCAGCCCTGTGGTACACCAGTGTTGAGTGTGACGGTGGTGGAGCAGATGTGGCCTGATCTAACATTCTGAGGTCTGTTAGTCAGAAAGTCCATAACCCAGTTGCAGAGAGACGTGTCGATATCCAGGTCTCTGAGTTTGATCAGTAACTTAGAGGGTATTACAGTGTTGAATGCTGAGCTGAAGTCAACAAACAGCATTCGTGCATAAGTGTTTTTATTGTCCAGGTGAGTGAGTACAGAGTGCAGTGCTATGGAGACGGCATCTTCTGTGCTCCTGTTGCCACGGTAGGCAAACTGATGTGGGTCCAGTGTGGATGGCAGAGAGTCTTTCAGATGTGCCAGGACCAACCGCTCGAAGCACTTCATGATGATGGGTGTGAGTGCTACAGGGCGGTAGTCATTCAGGCATGTTGGGCTGGAGTGTTTCGGCACTGGCACAATAGAGGTGGTTTTAAAGCATGTTGGCACAGTTGCTAGGTTAAGCGACAGGTTGAAAATGTCTGTGAATACCCCAGCGAGCTGTTCTGCACATGCCCAGGAATACCGTCTGGTCCAGCAGCCTTACGCACATTGATCCGACTCAGTGCGGTGTAGACTTCTGAGGAGGTGAGTGTGATAGTTGAGTGGTTGGTTGAGGTAGTGTTCCTGGTGTAGGGTTCTGTATTGTCTCTTTCAAAGCGGGCATAAAAGTCATTTAGCTCGTTCAGGAAGGAGACATTTGTGGCTGTGGGGGTGGACTGGCTGGGTTTGTAGTTGCTGATGGCCTGGATGCCCTGCCACATGTGCCGAGGATCAGAGTTGGAAAAGTGTTCCTCTAGCTTTAGCTTGTAGCAGTGCTTGGCCTTTTTGATGCCCCTCTTCAGATTAGCCCTGGAAGTGCTGTAGGCCTGTGCATCCCCTGATCTGAAGGCAGTGTTGCGTGCCTTCAGCAGGAGGCGCACCTCCTTGTTCATCCATGGCTTTTGATTTGGGTATGTGGTGATCTGTTTCTGGGTTGTAACACTGTCTATGGTGGTGTTGATATATTCCAGAACAGAGGAAGTGTAACTGTCAATGTCTGTGTGAGAGCCACATGTGGCCTGGGAAGCAAACATACTCCAGTCTGTGTGTTCAAACCTGTCCTGGAGTGTGGAGTCCACCCCCGCTGGCCACACTTTGATGGTCCTTACTGATGGCTTCACACGGTTGACGATAGGTGAGTACTTGGGTGTGAGAAACAAAGAAAGGTGATCTGATTGACCCAAGTGGGGGAGGGGGGTCACAGCATATGCTTCAGCCATGTTTGTGTAAACTTGGTCTAAAGTTTTGTTTCCCCTTGTGTGGCAGAAAATGTTTTGATGGAATTTGGGGAGCACTGTCTTTAAGTTTGAGTGATTAAAATGCCCCGCAACAATAAAAGCAGCCTCCGGGTGAGCAGTCTGTTGTTTGCTGATGGCTGCATGAAGTTCATTCATAGCGAGCTTGGCATCAGCGTCGGGAGGGATATAAGCGGCAGTTATTATGGTGGAGGTGAACTCCCGTGGCAGATAAAACGGTCTACATTTAACCATTTAACCAAATTCCAGGTTAACAGAGCAATGTCTCCCAACGACGACAGCATTTGTGCACCAAGCTTTGTTAATATAAATGCATAATCCTCTGCCTCTGGTCTTACCGGAGTCATCCGCCGTTCTGTCTGCTCGGAATGTTTGATGCTCTGTTAGCGATATAGCGTTGTCTGGTATCCCGCTGTTTAGCCATGTTTCTGTGAAAATCATGACATTACAGTTCCATAATCTTTTGCTGTGGTTGATGCGCAGTCGAATCTCATCCATTTTGTTCACCAGTGACCGTACATTAGCGAGAAAGATGCTGGGTAAAGAGAGCCGGTGTGGTGTTAGCTTTAGCTTAGCTCTTAGCCCGCCGTGCTTCCCCCGTCTTTGTTTACGTTCTCTGCGCCGCCTCCGAGCACTTCCGCCTGGCCGGGTAGGGCTCTCAGGCTCGGGTGTTCTGGCGATCTCAGGGATGAGTCGAAGATTGTTAATAAAACTGTCCGGAATGCACAATCCAATATCCAAGATGTCCTGTCGGGTGTACGATGTAAAGGCACTGCTGTTCTGCACGAACAGACCCGAAATGAGCAGGAATAATACTGCAAAATTGCAGAAACTGGAGAGACACTGAGCCTCGCAAACCGAACATGCCGCCATCTTGTCTCGAACTACAGTCAGCGAACTACAGTAGCCTACAGTCAGCGAAAACCTCTCATCTGTGTCTATAATCTTCAGCAGCACATGTAGCTTCTGTTAGAGAACAATTCCATCATTCTGAGTTCATATTAGTCCAAAAGGTGATAATAACAATAATAATTAAATAAGGCAGTGTGTTCACGTCTGCTCAAAAATAATGTGTTCCTTTTTTTCCGGCTCCTCTCTTGTTTTTTCCGCGCTTCACTCTCACGTTTGTCAGTGTCTGACAAGATCGGGTTTCAAAAGCACGTCAATAATCAAGTGCAGGTTATTATCATCAGCTCAAGAAGTTTGTTATTTCAGATTTAATGTTAGATGCGCGCGAGCGCTAGCAAGAAAGCGAAACCGCTCGCGCCTCAGACTGGCTCGTAAAAAAAACTTCGCGGCACAGGGTAAATCTACTCTATTCCATGGCTTTGTGGCTGTTTATCAAGACGACAAGGTTTGTTTGAGCCCGGGTCGACCATGGCTCGTTATTATATGTATAAATAATTCCGCTGTAATCTCTCACTGTGCGTGTATTTCAAACATGGCGGGTTTTTTGTTTTAATTCTGGCTTGTTGCGTAAGCGAATGACGTATCTCTGTAAACCAATAGCGTTCAGCTGCGCGTCTAGCTCCGCCTTTTGGTACCCTTTCTTGTGTTTGGTACCCTTTCGAAAGGGTGCCGAAAAAGTGGTACGGTACGGTTCGGTTTGGTACGCCTTTTGACAGTGGAAACGGCTATAAAAGCGTACCAAACCAAACCGAACCGTACCATACCACTCAGTGGAAACGGGCCATTATATATATATGGGTTAGGGTTAGGGTTGTGTGTGTGTGTGTGTGTGTGTTCAAGTATATTATATAAATTTTCAATATATCATGTTTTATTACATAAAATGGTCCCACTTTATATTAAGTGTCTCTTATACCTGTGAATTTACATGTTAACTAGATGTGTAAGTAGTATGTAACTACAGTGTATGTACACACTGGTACATAGTATTTACTTGTGTAATACTGGTGTAACTGCACACATGTAACAACCCACTGAATAGTATGTGTAAGTTCAAATGTGTAACAGGACATTGGTAACAACACTAAGAAAGTACACATCTGTAACAAGAATTATGTAAGTGCATTGCTTAACAACAATAAGTACTTGCAGGTGTTTCTCACTCCCAAGGCGAAATAGTAAAGGTGCCTTAGCACAGCTGATTCATGACATTAGAAAAGCATACCGGGTTCATTGAAAATATATATGCCTTTTTTTCCTATTTTATTTGCTGTTTATATTGTGACATTTTTTTTATTCTAAAATTTCATGATAGGGCTATATATATATATATATATATATATATATATATATATATATATATATATATATATATATATATATATATATATATATATATATATAATTTCATAGCTTACTCAAAGTACTGGTGTAAAACACTATGGTGCTGAGTAAAAATCTAATTTGAATGTGACAGTTTTGCTTTGATAGATTCTGGGATATTATTCACAGCACTGATTGTTTTCGTTATTGCGATTTTTTTTTTTTTTTTTTTTTTTTTTCTTTTGTGATTGCTGGCACTCTGTTGAACAATTTGACTTTACAGTTACAGTGTAAATGACAGTATTCTGTTACTTTGCTAGAACATTGTAACTGCAATGCAATAAAGTTACACTACACATTAAATAAACTATCCCTGTGGATTCACCATGCGTTTCCCCTTGCTACAGTTATTTGAGGACATGAGTGGACAGTTCCTGAGAAGTTACCATGTCAGTACACTCTTAATAATGTGTTGGATCAGGATTTATGTTATACAGTAGTTATTGACCATTTTGGAAGTACACTTATTTAAAAAATGTTACATTGTATTTACACACAGTATTTACAAATGGGTGGACAGTTCCTGAGGAGCTACCATGCAAGTACACTGTTAATAAAGTGTTGCATAGAAGATATTTTTACAAGTTACACAGTAATTTGTGACCATTTTACACTTTACATTGAGTGGACAGTTCCTGTGGAGTTACCATGTAAGTACAATGGTATCACAAGGTAAAACCTTCTAATGCAGTTTTAGTTCTGCTATTCAATGTTCAGTGGGAAAACACCTTCAAGTACATATTGTTGTTAAGCAATGCGCTTACATAATTCTTGTTACAGATGTGTACGCTCTTAGTGTTGTTACCAATGTCCTGTTACACATTTGAACTTACACATACTATTCAGTGTGTTGTTAAATATGTGTAGTTACACCAGTATTACATAAGTAAATACTACGTACCAGTGTGTACATACACTGTAGTTACATACTACTTACACATCTAGTTACCATGTAAATTCACAGGTATAAGAGACACTTAATATAAAGTGGGACCATTTTCTTAACTATAATCCAAAGGAGGGGTGACAAACATTTTTCCAGTACAAAGCAATAGAACACCTTGCATGTATTAAACATAAAGCAAACAAGTTTAATGTATGGAAAACAGATTTAAGCTGTATTAAGCTTTCTTTTTTTGACCCATGGACAAGTTAACTACATAATGAAATGCACAACATTTCATGAGAAACCACCACAAGGTGTCAGTAACTCTAGAAAGAACAATGGATTGAATGAAAAGTCATAATTTTCTCTTTGTTTCACATCACTTGTTTATTAAGCATTACCACATAAAAAATTTTCATCAATTACATTTTTTTCATATTGTTTAATATCAGAAACAAGACATATTTTAAGCTTAACAATACAACATGCATATTAGAGGTGTGAACCTACACTGGTCTCACGGTTCGGTTATGATTATTATGCCATTGATTCGATTCAATTCGATATATCGGTGCATCACGGTGCATTAACGATGCTTTCCATACACAGTGTTATATTTTACTTCATAGCACAAGAAAAATTTATAAATATATTTATGTTCATATATTATTTGAATACAGTTTTGTCCTTTAATACACACAGAACAACATGAGCGTTTATGGCAAATAAACAAATGTAAATATCCCACTCGCTTTATAAGCAATGTCATGGGAGCTCTTTACACCCTTATGATTGATCACACGCTCAACAGGAAGGGCTGCGATTGGCTCTAATACTCTGGCGCTGTTCACCGATGAGTGACACTGATAAACGGCAGCGGCGATTGCGGTGGAGAAATCTTGCTCTGTAGACACGCTCATGTCTTTATCTAAAACTAACGCTGTAACAGCCAAGAAGAGAAGAAAAGCCAGCAGGTCAAAAGGACACAGTGAGAGAGAGAGAGAGAAATAAAGTTTACTTTCATTTTCTTAATCACAGTGAAATAGGGGCTTCTGCTGTAACTTCAGTGTCAGTGAAAGACTGTCCAGAAATCTTGCAAGGAATGAATTCGTCACCTTGGGTTTATAAGGTTCTCTCTGTGTTCTGAGTGATTTTGAGATATTGAGCTTCAAAGTTTTTGCATTCCATACAGCAAACAGTATGTGTTTAACATTTGTTTCTTACATAAAAAGTCTTAAAATGTAAACAACTTATAAAAAACATCCCATAATGTAAATACGTTGTCATTTGATAAGAATATGTTAATAACTCAATTTTGACAAAAATGTCAGATAGAACCTTATAATTCTAAGGTAACGAATTGTACAGAGTTTCTGTGTTTTTAAGTAGTTGCAGTGTTTTAATTACTCGTGCTCGCTTATTTTTGCTTGACTTTACTGAAGGCCACAGAAAAAAAAATCACAAACATATCTTGAAAACATCCAAAAAGTAGTTAGACAGTAATATATTTAATCATGACTTTAATCAAAAACAGTTCTCAAAAGTGAAAAAAAAAAAAAAAAAACATGCCTAATTTTCACTGACACAATGTGTCAGTTGGCTGTTGAAAACATAGCTAGTGAAATCACTTGTATTTTTTAACTATTAGACAGTCATTTTGAAATTATTGCAATAATTATTCAATCATCATCTACTAAACAAAAGCAGGCTTATGTTCTTCTATTATATTGTTTGGTATTTTCTATGTGTACAGCTAGACAATAAAATGTCAAACTATCCTCAAACTAACTGAAACTAAGGCCAGAGACTTGATGTTTGTTTAATTTGTTTACAGGCTTCCCAGTGCCTGAGCTTCTGTGATGTTTTTCCAGGATGATGGTATATCTGCAGGCTTTGCCTCATACTCATCTGCAAACTGCTCATTGAATTTTACCATCACATATTTCCAGTACACTAAGGGATTATTGTTGGGGTCTGGATCAATTTGCCAGTCTGGATAGATTTTTCTGTATTCTTTATATGGTTGCCACTTATCATTTGTGTCTCCACACCTAAAGCTTGAATTACTGTGCACCAAAGATGAACAGATGTCAGTCACTAGTTTTTTAGACTCATTCCACTTGTAGCGCCCAATACCTTCTGGTCTGTGAATTGAAACAAAGTGTTTAGTGTGGGCTTCTCCGCCAGCCTCACATGGTGCTTTACAGAACGGACACTGTTTCCCACAGCCATGCACTCGTTTGAACAGCACATCCTGAGGTTTGGTTTGAAGATCATTTATTCTATTTCGAAAATTCATTCCTTGGAATTTTACTTTCAGTAATTTATCCAGGTCCTTCACAGAATATTGAAGGCATTCAGCAATTTTCTTAGGATTTGCATTGTTCAGTGTGCTGATTTTGTCCACAGCATCCATTGGAATGACAAGCCTGTTTTCAAGTTTCCTGCAGATGCCCTGGATAAACCCTTTGATGTCATTTTTCTTTGGGTCTTGCTCTGCTGCTGTGATGGCCTCAGTAAATTCACTCATGACTTCATTGACAAGCTTTTCCTCTAATTTGAACATTCTGTCCTCTGCTGAAAAGTGCTGCTCGGCTTTGTCCAAAATATATCTTTTAACATAGTTTTCATATGACGTGATGAATTTTAAATAAGGTTGAAATTTAAATTCATGAAGTAGATTTTTCAAGACTGAAGTCTGAAATGCCATTCTTGTTCCAAAAAGTGCAGCGTTTTTACCAGTCACCATCTTGTCCGCCATTTCCATGCTCAGCTTTTCAGAAATATACCTTTCAATAGCAGGTTGTAGGCAGTGTTTCATGAACTCATCAGCCGTCTTCTGACACTGGTCTTGTTCATGGTAAAGGTCTATGAAGTTAGAGCGATATGTTTCTTTCAGGTTCTCCAAAGCTGTGAGTGGATTGTTGTCTTCAATGAACTGATTGTGAATCTCTTGAAAGTCTCTGCTTGCAAAGCCACAAATGTGCAGTTTAAGAGAGAGCTCAAATTCTTTTAGCTTTTCATGAGCCTGAAGTTTCTCATCAATCATGTTAAGAATTTCCCTGGTGTACGTGTCGTCATAATCATCCTTACTGCACTTTTTTTTGTTAATAAATTCCTCACAATCCCTGATGAGGTTGTCTGACATCTCCTGAATGTTCTTCGTTCCTCGACCTTTACAATAATCGATAAATTTGAATATAACGTTTTTTTTGTTGCTGACATCAAACTTTTCGTGGCCATAATTGTGAAAATCATTCTCTTTGACTAAGCTTTGAGCTATTGAACTTCCTCTAGATTCAAGATTTTTTCTCAAACAATGAAGAACCTTTGTCATGATATCTTGTTTTTTGGTCCTTGTGCATGGCAGTGTCCTGACCGTCTCCTGCCACATTTTTTCAAATGCTTGATCCAGCTTGTAGTCTGACATGTCAGACTTTTTCTCACGACAGTCTTTCAGCAAGTCCAGAACTTTTTTCTCCATTGTGTTCATGTACGTCTTTTTGATTCCTTCCACCTTGATCCATCCATTTCGACATGAAAGAGCTGCATCCAGTTTTTTTCTAATGGAATTCAAAAGCTCTGTCTTCAATGACTTGGCAGAGTTTATAAAGTCCTGTCGATAATTTTCCACAAGTTCAACATGACCTTCTCCTTGTTCAAAATATGATTCAGTCTTGTGAATAATTTCATCCTGTCCTTTCGAAAGCTCAGTTTCTGCTTCTTGTAGTAAATTATCATGGATGTCTTCAGTGGTGCACATCTGAATGTTTTCAAATTTTCCATGGTTTAAGATCTTTGTTTCTGCTTCTAAAGCCCATGTGTGCATTTGTTTTCTCAGTGTCCAGTCCCATCTGTTGTACTCTGTGCACAGTTTGATGTATGCATCAGCTACCAGGCTGTTTCTGAAGCTGAAGATGAATTTCTCATATTTCACAGCAGTCCACAAGTCTGTGGTCCATTTAAGAAATTCATTGATGTCACTGGGCTTGTAGCATCGGAACATCTCCATTATATGCTTTTTGAGATCATACACAGACTCACTGTAGCCAATACTCACTGGTGCCATTGGGGGGTTTCCATGCCACAATCCAGGGATGTAGCGGTCACCTGTGTCAGTGTCGTAATTCATCACATCTGTAAATTTCTTGAACTCCAGTTTGTTCTCCATTTTGGCTGCAGCTTGTGTCATTTCATCTAGTTGCTCCAAGAGAAATTTACGATCTCTCATGTTTGAATCATGAGCTGAGACATCAGCAACATTCTGGTGTACAAACAAACACTTGTGTTTCTTACCGATCTCCTTCATCCTGAGGAAGGCATATGGACAATGATCTGTAAAATGTCTTTCATCTCTGTGGAGTTCTCCATTGCAATATTGACAATGGTTACGTCACTCAGTCCAACAACGAGAGTTGCCAACTCATTGTCATGCTCAAAACTGTTGTCCAGTTGTGCAAGCTCAGGGCATTTGAGTCCTTCAGTGTCAATAATCACTATATAATCACAGTGGAGTTCACAATCATCTGTTACTTTAATGAGCTGCATAAAAGCTCCTCTGGTGCATCTTCCGCTGCTCACTGCAAACTGAACTCCGAACATGGTGTTCAGCAGCGTTGACTTTCCTGAACTCTGGACACCCAAAACAGTGACAACCACAATCTTGTTTTTGGGATTTACCAGTGTGTTTAATTCAGAAAACACACTACTGATCCATTTTACAGGGATAAATGAAGTATCTCCATCTACTAGTTCAAGTGTAAATCCATCCAGCAGTAGTTGAGCACAGAGCCTAGGTAAGTGTTCCAGCTGTTTTCTGTAAGGATTTCCTTCTGGAAGTGAGACTGCAGCTTCATAAAGCTGGCTCATCTCTCGAATGAAGTGCTCAACTCCTAAAGAACTGTTTGAAATCTTTTTATCCAGCTCAGCAATTTCTGCTTTGTTCCCACTGACATCTTGACATTTCTGTTTGTAAAGTTCTCTGAGTTCTGGAAGCACTTTATGGGAGTGATTCTCCAAGTTGATTCTCAACCATTTTAAGAAGAAGTCTCTTTCTGGAGTCGACAGTGCACTGATAAAGCAGCTCATAGTAGAAGACAGTTCTAGTCTGCGTTGCTCTTCTCTGAGTTTATTTTTCTGTATCAGGAGGTCACTTTTGTAGTCTTCAATATTTTTATCCCCTACTTTCTTCATTCGACATTCTTCCTTCTCTAACTTGGCCAGTTTCATCAAGATCTCACCCTGCAGAGGAAGCTCCTCTTTCTTGAATTGAACTATATCTTTTATTTTTGTTGTGATTTCATCTGCACGTTCTTTGGCTCGCTGACATTCTCCAGCTTTCTCATCCACCAAAATTCCCAGATTTTGTGCAATCTCAGCTAAACGAACAACAGACATTTTGTGTTTGTTGTTAGTAATTGCATCCTGCAACTTGCTCTGAATTTTGTCAACAAAGTCTGCATCATTCTGCTTCGCTTTAAAGATGAAATTGCTTTTCTTCAGATTGAGCTTCTTGACTGTAGCTTTTATGCTTTCATTGTTAGAGTCCCCCACAAAAAATAACTCAGGCACAGATTTCTGATTGGGGAGTGAAATGAACTTTGTATCTAACAGTTGGTCTTCAAAAAACACAAACACTACAGCTGAAGCCTCACAGAGGAAAGAGTACTGTGTTTCAAAGTTCTGTATGTCTCCTCTCAGGTTTGCTATTGCTACAGGCTCAGGAAAGACATCAATGTTCCCATTTCCACAAGGAAGATACCAGGTCATCTCAACCAATCCATTAGATATTTTCTTTCTGATGTTTCCACAATTAATGTTGAAGTGCACAAAGGTGTCAGTGTACTGCTGTGGATTGCTGAGCAATTTGTTGAGAATTTCTGACTTGGAAATGTTGCACCTACCAAGTCTCACAAAAGACACTAAGGGCAGGTCTGACAGAGCAATTCTGTCTTCTACAAATCTATTTGAATCTAACAGGGAGTGTGGTCTGTATTTTTTCACAATATCTCTCATTGCCCAAAGCATAAGAGTGATCTGGTTGCTTTCATTGTTTGGCAGCAGCAGGGGAACTGCAAACTGGCACAGGGACATTTTCAGGATGATTTCTTGCTGAAGAAAACTATCAGAACAAAGGAGCACAGCAGTGACGACGTCTAAAGGATTTACTGACTGAGGACAGTCAGATTCAGCACTATTCTGGTCATCATCCCAATCTGAATCTTCTGCCTGATCTGATGTGAAACACTTCACACTCCTCGCTGTCCTTTGTAACATCATCAGTCTCTTCAAGAAGAGCCATGGCAGATCAGTGAGCGACTGAACTGGCACATCTGTGACACTCTTCCTGTCAATCTGCAGCACTGTGTAGAGACTTAGCTTCTTATCATAGAACTCTGCCAAACCCAAACTTTCCAGGAGATTCTTCATTGTCGAGCTTGTTCTTGTTTCCTGTAAATAAATATAAAAGTAGTTACAAATGCTGTCACTTGCCCAGTTAGCACTGCATGATTTAAAGGCAAATGCCCCCAAATAAACTAATATTACAGTTACACTAACTAGTAGGTTAGTTTATACAAAATCCTGCTGATAAATATAGTACTGCTGGTCACCAGAATAAGGTATGTTTTGCAGTATGGGATGATGGCTTGCTGGTTGCCAACATGAGAAGTTAGTGTGCTGAAGTGTGAACCAGTAAATGTTATATTATGGGTACTGATATAAAGACAGCAAAACGACAACAAAACCCACGTATGTATTAATGTAATAAATTTCCTACACTGTAAAAAAAATTGTGAAAACTGACAATTAAATATTGACCACCCCCCCCCCACACACACACACACACAAAAAAAATATTAAAAATAATTTGTAGATTATTTGAAGTTAAAATTAAAAATATATATTCACCAAATATATTAAATTGTGCTCAGGCAATTTATCAAACAGAAGTGAAATATTTGAGTTTGACGATTAAACCTAGCTGCAAAAAAATGCATGTAATGCATGTAAAACGCATGCGCATGGTTGAGAGCCATTGCTTTGGAACAGCAGATTCAAATTTCAGTCCAGCAACAACAGAAATCCAACGAAACCTTATACTCAGACAAATTTTCCTTCAATAAAGTTACAGTGAGTACTTAATTCTGTATTTATTAAATCATGTCTAAGTTTAACCAAGTGCAAATCTCAGTAATTTCGACATTATGAACAGCATAGGTATTACGTTAGACTGCTGCCTCAAACATAATGTGGTACACAGTAACGTTAATTAAAAATTTGTTATATTTGGCTCTTGGCAGTAAAACTGAATTCATGCCTGTACTATTGACAAAACCTATGGTTTTGACCTTAATGATCTCTCTGTGTACTTTAAGTTACTATATATTGTTATTAGTGGTGGGCCGTTATCTGTGTTAACGCGAGACTCTTATCGCGTGATAAAAATTTTTAAAAAAATCGCTAAAGTTGGGTTTGGAGCTGGGTCTATTCTTTGCAAGCTATGATGACTTTCACCTTTTAGCGCGGATGTATACCTGACCGGTGAGCCGTCTGACAAAAAAAAGTGCCCTTCTGAATCAAATCAGCAGGATGCCCGTCTGGATCTTTCATTTATGCTGAGTTCAGAATGCCTGATTTTGACTCGCCGACAGGTTTTGAGAAATCGCAGACAAATGCCTAAAATCACAGGCAAATCGGTGCTCGTTCACGTGAGTGACAATCACACAGTACGAACTATCAAGGACGCATCATGAGAGAATCGCAGATGAGTCGCAGACACCCGTGAGATATTTGGCATGCTAAATATCTGGAGCTGTCGGCAATTCAAATCATGCCGTCTGAAATGTGTTCTGACTGAAAATAACATCAGCGATCACCTACAACCAATGAGAGAGCAGCATTCACTAGTACGGGTACCTGCAGGCCAGCGGGAGGCTGGGGGAGAAGTTAAAAGCGATCATTTTCAGTTTATTTGGACCCAAGAAATGGAGGAAAAACTAGTGAAAATTTGGCAGGAGCACTGTGTCTGTGTGTGTGTGCAGTCCTTTACTCTCAGCCGCGTGTGTGGATCTTGTCTGAAAATGCGGCGAAAAGTCCTACATGATGGTAATCGTTTGATTGCAGTGTTTACCTCAGTAATGCCACTAATATATGCATACTCCACATGTCTTAATTATATTTCTGTTTAGTTAAGGTAATCAAAAATTGCTGTTTGGAGCTTATGTAGGCCTACAGTTCAACATTCATGTTTAACTGAATAAACAGTTAGTAAACACAAGTACATCTTATTGAACATAATTTATTTTTATCACCAATTATCATAGTAGAACAGTTTCTTAAGCAGTTTGTGATGCATTTTGGAAACCGGAGATGAGCCCCTGGTCTAATGCGCCACCTGGCTTGAGAAACCCCTTCTCAAAGACTTAAATTGAGTAATTATTCGGGTAGCACACATATTCTGAATGCCTTCGGCAGAATTCAAATGAGCTATTTTAATCTAGATTAATTCCAAGATTAATCTAGATTTAAAAAAAATCTATGCCCACCTATAATTGTTATTAAGTTATTAATTTATGATGAAAGAAACACGTATCTGCTATAAATTAACATGTGTCTTTCTTTTTTCAGTGTAACCATGACATGAAGCTCCATTGCTAGGTGAGGCACAAATAAACCGCAATGACTTTGACAGTAAGTATCTTTTTAACAATTAAAGGTGCTGTATATAAGTTTTTAATCTTCTAAAGCATAAAAATACCATAGTATGTTTGCAGATATTTAAGAATTATGCCAAATGAACACATTTGTTATCTCAAAAACAATGCTGAAGTCAGATGTTCTGCTTTGAAAATGTTTTTTCCATTATTTCAGAGTTCTAAAGTTCAATTTCAGATGGTTTATTTTATTTTCAAGATAGGTAAACTGAGGTAAACTATCTGGTGCTTCTTTCAGTAGTATGGCAATAAATTACATGTAACATGGCATTCAAACTTACATTATTAGCATTTAACAATAAATAAAGCACATGAGGTTGTACCCGAGGTGATCAGTTTTTCCTATTGTTGACCTGTGAGAAATTGAAGCTGGTTCTAATATATCAATTCAAGGTGTTGGTTAGAACAAAAACTCTTTTTAATATGAAAATATTCCTTTTATCGCGTGCCAGTGCTTTTATTTAGAACACGGTTTAAATCAGCCTTTAGGCTCGATAATCTTGCTGTTGGTCGTCAAACTGGCACCCTGCGCTTGCGTTTGTTTTGATCCAGGAATGCAATACTTAGTTCAACCACTGGGTGTCAAATTTACATACTGCACCTTAAAGTATATGTTTATTCCATATCAGTCTCAAATTTTGCTAGCTCGAATATGTAACTTGTGTGAAGTTGGTATATTGAGGGCTGCCATGTACCGCCACTCCAGTAAAATGTTAATGCTGACTGCAATAGAGCTTGAGAACCTGTCGTAAGAAATGCAATGCATTCTAGGTGTTTTGGTCAAAGGAGTCTGATTCCCATTGGCCTCCCATTTTTGTCTATCATATATGCACTCATCAGCAGTAAACTGTAAGTGCTTGTACTACAGTTAATGGAGAAAATCATATATGGAAATGTTTTCTTGTGGTTGCTCGTTGATATCCTGTCAGTTATGGATAAACTCGTTCATTTATTTGATCAGCTTCAGATCTGCCCCCTCTTCGCCTGTGCTCGGCTTCTCCAGTTACACTTGACATTGGAGACAGAATGTTATGGAATGCCTATTATCAGCTTAGGCAGACAAAGAGCATTTATAAAGGTATATACACGTCAGATCATTTTATTCTGAGTGTTGTAAGATGTTTTTCAAAAGATATTACTATAAAACGGTTGTTTTTCTGTTGTGATTTGCATCTGTTTACATTGAGCGCTCCTGCGTTTGTCCACAAACATGGCTGACCGCAACTCGCCGTGACAGAGATTTCCCGAGCTCTATACTCTGTATGATGCTTAACTTGTTAACGTTACCAGTTTTTACTTCTACTGTAGCCTTATACAATTACTATAAGATAAAAAATTATGTAAAACACAACTCTGCCTTATAGATTTTCAGCTTGAATATATTAAACATGAATTTGTAGTTGTTAAATGGATTGTTCACCCAAAAAATAAAATATCACTCTTTTAAATATCTTTAAATATCACACTGTCACCTCACAGCAAGAAGGTCGCTGGTTTGAGCCTCTGATGGTTCAGTTGGCATTACTGTGTGGAGTTTGCATGTTCTCCCCGTTTTTGTGTGGGTTTCCTACGGGTGCTCTGGTTTCCCCCACAGTCCAAAGACATGCGCTATAGATAAATTGGGTAAGCTAAATTGTCTGTAGTGTATGTTTGTGAATGAGAGTGTGTGGGTGTTTTCCAGCAGCTGGAAGGGCATCCATTGCGTAAAACATATGCTGGATAAGTTGGCGGTTTATTCCTCTGTGGCGACCCCAGAATAATGAAGGCACTAAACCGAAAAGTAAATGAATGATTTTATTGCGATATTTTGCTAGCCAGCTTCCAACACCCTTCATTGTATGTGCAAAATTAAAGTGCCATGCTCTTTTTTTCACATAAAGCAGATCAACATTCATTCATTCATTTTCTTTTGGCTTAGTCCCTTATTTATCAGGGGTCACTACAGCGGAATGAACCGCCAACTATTCCAGCATATGTTTTACACAGCAGTTGCCTTTCTAGCCACAGCCCAGTACTGGAAAACACCTATACACTCTCACATTCACACACGCACTCATACTCATACAGCCAATTTACTTAATCGAATTCACCTATACCGCATGTCTTTGGACTGTATGGGGAATCAGAGCATCTATTTATCTAGCGGTCAGTCAGCTACAATTTATTTATTTTTTGTCATTATGTTCATTATACCCTACCTCCTCAGAAGTCTTCATCTTCCTTACAGGATATCCAATAGACAAAGAGCCAGGTCCATCTCAATTAATAATTTAGAAGATCTGAGAAGAAGAATTAGACCATTAACAGATGTGTCTTTTATCCACATTCTCCTGAGTGCTGGTCTTCCCTTTACATAAATTATGCGAGTCAAGGAATAACTACTTTTATGTATATTATAGGTGACGTGGTGGCGCAGTGGGTAGCATGATCGCCTCTCAGCAAGAAGGTCGCTGGTTCGAGCCTTGGCTGGGTCAGTTGGCCTTTCTGTGTGAAGTTTGCATTTTGCATGCATGTGTGGATGTTTTCCAATGATGGGATGCAGCTGGAAGGGCATCCGCTGCATAAAATATGTGCTGGATAAGTTGGCGGTACATTCCGCTGTGGCGACCTATGATTAATAAAGGGACTAAGCCGAAAAGAAAATGAAAGTATATATAATATATATATATAATAATATATACACACACACACACACAGTGTTCAGCTTCATTATTTTTTGTAATATAACAATATATAATACTCCATAAGAAATAAAGATTCAGACACTTACCATAAGCTTGTCATGATTCTCTACTGTCAGAAGAGCATGAGAACCACCCTGAGCCTCTCTTCTTTTTACCTTACTGGGATATACCATTACAGAGATGGGGGTGATGTGATCTCAGTTACAAATTTAAGATTTGGTTAGATCAAAACCTATATCTTTATATTGGAATGAATGAGAAATGGCTAAGTGTAGTAATAATTGTTTAATTGGTTTCTCTGTCAATTATTATGAAAACATCATTAGATTTTTATTTTAAGTTTTTCGGTTTCAGTTTTGCTTTCTGTTTCATTTTTTTTCTTTTGATCATGTGGTTTCCAGGAATCCGTAGATCAATAAATGAGGTCTACTTTCCTGCAAATCACATGATTAACAGGAAAACAGTGGAAGATATTGACGCCATTACTTTCACCTGATTATATTTTAATGAGTAGCTATAGATTTTTTATTTATTAAATCTTTGCCCATCTTTTTACCACCATGAAACACAAATAATATTTAAACTACTTTTATAACACGTCATCCAGATTAGTTAGTTTTAGAAAATGTTACCTAAAAAAAGCTATTTAATGCCATGCCTCTTTGTTCTCTGTGTGTGTGTGTGTTGGGGGGGGGGGGGGGGGGGGGTGTCTGGGGGGGGGGGGGTAGGGGGGGGGTTGATATTGGTGTTCACGGAGTACTGCTGTTTGTACTTGATCATTTATTGAAAGGATATTGTGTGCAGGTGGCACCGAATGTTTCACAAACCACAGTCCATTATCTCCACATAAAACTGAAACTTAAGAAACATGTTTTCCAGTGTAGCTTATGCAGCATTTAGGAAGTCATATTTACTTTTATGTGGCAACTATGGGTCTAGTTCACACAACTCCAGCACTCAAAATTGTCCTGCACAAGGACAGTCATGTAGTAATTGCCACTTTGCAGAAGTATGCTGATCTGCACCAGCTGCTCAAGCCTCACAGAATCTGCACCCACATGCTCCTTACAACTGCACTGAAATCAGGCATGTTTCAGGGGGGGCAAACAGCTTTTAGGACATGTACTCTGCTTCCTGTGGAGGTGAGTGTTCCGCTGTTTACCCACAGGCCTCTGGTGGATCCAGAGGTGTAACTAGTCATTCAACCCCTGCGCAGAATCCCTCTCGCACTGCGAGATGAAGTGATCGTGAAGCTCCAAATGATGCTGGCTATAGAAGTAATCAAACCAGTAAACCAGTTACCGCTAGAAAAAGAGTCTGGTGGAATACGAGTATGTGTGGACTTGCGTTCTGTCAATAAGGCTGTTATTCCAGACAAGTAACCTATACCCACACCGGAGGAGCTGATTACTAATTTCTATGGGTCAGAAGTGTTCATTAAGCTGGATCTGCGACAAGGTTACTTGCAAGTACTACCTCAGTCTTCTAGCATAAACCTCACAGCGTTTGTCACTGACACATATATATCGCTATACACATATGAAATTTGGTTTAAGTTTCGCCTTTGTTTTTTTTTTAAAGGTGATGACCACCATCTTGGCTGGTATTACTGGGGTTGCTGTTTTCTTGGATGACATTGTATTTAATGCAGCAGATATCTAGACACATAATGATTATCTCTACAGGGTGACCAATGCTCTCATGGAGCATAATCTCACACTAAGATGAGGAGAAATGCACATTTTCTACATTCGCCATTGATTTTGTTGGGTTCCGCCTCACACCCTAAAGCTACGGTCAAACTGGGATTTGTGTGTGCGCCAAATTCTGTTGTACGGTGCTGCGAAAAGGGGCAGGATTAAACAAGATAATTAGACATTTAAAAAAGCCAACGATTGCTCAATATTTTAAATTTCTGTCCAGAGAGGTCGTGTTTTAATCCTTAATTGGTCTCACGCAGTCAAGTGATGCTTGTAGGTGAGAGTTCACCAAGCTTGAACTTTGCATCGCAGCGAGCTGCGAAACTTAACGCATGACCTTGCGTTTCCGGTCTGACGCATTTGCGTGCGTATGAATGGAAGTCTATGGGAGGAAAAGCCCAGTGTGACCGCAGCTTAAGGCATTGCCCCTCTTCAGTCACATATCGAGGTCATTCACAGAATCCCAGAACCCTCCTCCACTTACCATGTAGCTTAATTCTTGGGTATGACAGCCTACTACCTGCATTTTCAGCCTCAGTACTCCCAAACCACAGCACTCCTCCACCAATTACTAAAGAAAGACGAGCCATGGAACTGGACTGCAGAATGCACTGAAGCTGTCAAAATTCTAAAATCTCAGCTAACCACATCACCCATTCTATCTCACTTTGACCCAAACATGTTATCAACATATTAAACACTAAACTATACTTGAAGTCTTTACAGCCATCAACAAAACTTTAGGTACCTTTAGATTAGTACCACTCTTATTACTGGTCTTGACTGCTCCTCAATTTATGTTTGCTTCTCCATATTACAATGGCTATGTATTTTCCTTCTAATATTGCTGGAATGTGCGTAATTTCTCTTCGCTGACTCTGACAATAGAATGCTAAACTTTGAGTTCACTGGTTGGATTGTCCCGATTCTTCTTTTATACTTACAATGAGCAATGACTTCTTACTTTGTCACATGTGATGCGTCCACGCAGGCACTGAGAGCTGTTCTCTCACAAGTACAGGACAGTGTTGAAAGGCTGGTAGTATTTGCATCCAGGGCCCTGAAGCCCACGGAACAGTGTTACTCCGTGGGTGAAAATTAAGTCCTTGTCTGTGTCTGGGCTACAGAGTGGCGGCATCTCTATTTTTATAGGAGACGTTTCACCCTCTGCACAGATCATCGTTGCTGACCACACTTTTTTCAGCTTCCAGATCAGGTAATAAACCCCTGCACCTACACAGATGGGGTGAGTGCCTGAGACAGTATGATTATCAGCTGAAATTCATGCCAGGATGGGACAATGTGGTAGTGAATCTCTTATCCACATCCATAACTTCATCCATACCAGCAGTCTCAGCATGCAGTAATGATGCAGAACCGGAATTCTTTCAGGTGCTTTATGCGCTTTTGCAAGAATTCCTTGCAGGAGTTGCTAAAATATTCTAAGCATGACTAAATACTATTAACTATCCACACCTATAAATGCTCAGGGTGGCCTGGACAAGGAAATTGGTGCCATTTCCGAGGGTGCGGAATAAACTGTTTTGTTGGGGTGATGTATGTTTTTCCAGTGGTCTCTGTACAGAAGTGCAAAACAGCTTGCGTGCCTGTGTCCTATCAATGGCACATGAGGGTCATTTGGCCATTGTAAAATATAAGCAGAGATGCAGTGACATGGTCTGGAGGCCAGGAATTGACAAGGATATTAAAAGACTAGTCAGAGAGTGAACCATGCATCCTCAGTGGGAAGACTGGGTAACCGGCTCCATCCCTTTTGTAGCCAGTTGCATGGCCGTCACGTACATGGGAGCACCTTGAGGTTGACATCTGTGGAGAAATCCATGGCCATGGAGATTCCGAGAAATGCAGGCGGCGGAGCAAGATACCCTCTTTGCCACGGTTGCGAAAAAGTATCTGCATGCGCTACAGGAACACCGTCTCAGTGCTGCTGGAAACATTGTAATCTCAAATAAGTCTCCGCTTAAACCGAACAAAGTCAACATGTTAGTTTTTCTGGCAAAGAATTTAAAATATGAATAGAAAACAAAAGGCGGAGAGACGCAGTTTTTTTTAACATCTGACTTATGTTGTTACAAGCCTAGGCTAATATTTTTGTTCTTCGTTACTATTTATATTATTATTGATTAGTATTTGTGAAGTTTCTAAAATGTAACGTTTACTGTTTCAAGCAGTTAAAGTTATTTCTATTTAACTAGCCTACATTATTATAGGCTGTATTGTGTTGTTTTATCAACGAAAGTTAAACAACAAACATGTTCGTTTGTACGGATATTTAGCATAATACTTTGGTCTTTTTTGATTTCTTAATTTTTACATGAAATGTAAATTTACTTAGGTAGGCTACAGGGGCGTATTTGTTGGTAGTATACCGAGGAATGCTTAAACAGTGAATATTGTCATCATTATAAAAAAAATTATAAATAAATAAATAAATAAATAAATAAATAAAAACCCCTAGTTTCTCCGTCGCAGATCCATCATTTGAATCACGTTAGTTATAACGTGCACTCATAATGATGAAGCACACCATAATCACTGTAACGAGGCTGCTGAGGCTTTGTTAGAATCCATATGCGGAAGTTTATTGAAAGGGAGAGACAAAGACATCAACGTATAACCAGGCAAATAGTTGGTAACAGGAAAGCAGTCCAATCCAAACAACAAGCAAAGGGGCAAATCCAGAAGACGTAGTAAATATACAGGCAGAAGTTCAGTAACACAGCAATCAGTCCAAAACAGATCAAAAGGGCAAAGACAGAGAACGTACGTGATCAAGGCAGGCAGGGTCATACACAGGATAGCAGTCATGAAAGTCACTAAGGAACAACGCTTGGTAAGGCAGGATAAACTGGCAATACTTCGCAAGGAAGCATGGCCTGAGCACTCCTTGATATACTGCACAAACAGGAAGTAACCACAGAGGGAGCGGAGCTGAGTCAGTAGTCGGGCGAGGGCTCCCTCTGCTGGCGTGGCGTTACAGAACCCCCCCTCTAGGAGCGACTCCTGGAGCTCGACGTGGGCGCCCCCGCGGTCTGGGAGCTGGTCGGTCGGGCCTGGCTCGATGAAATTCCTCGATGAGGGAAGGGTCGAGAATGTCCTTGGCAGCAACCCATGATCTCTCCTTAGGTCCGTATCCTTCCCAGTCCACCAAATATTGGAGCTGACCCCCTCTTCTCCTTGAGTCCAGCAACACATTAACCCTGTATGCCGGATTCCCATCAATGTCCAATGGTGGGGGTGGTTCTGCGGCCTCCTGGCCAGGGTCAGTCTCCGGGTGGACCGGTTTGAGCAGGGACACATGGAAGGAAGGATATACGGTAATTAGCAGGAAGCTCTAGTTGGTAAGTCACTTCATTGATTTGTTTAATTATTTTGAAAGGACCCACGTACCTTGGACTGAGCTTCCTGCTGGGCAGCCGTAGCTTGATGTCCCGTGTAGAGAGCCAGACCCGCTGTCCTGGTTGGTAGGGAGGATGTGGACGACGTCGGCGATTGGCCTGGAACTCCTGTGTTCTCACAGCCCGCTGGAGCCGGACATGGGCACTGTCCCACACCCTCTCACTACGTTGAATCCATTCATCGACCGCCGGAACTGAAGACGGCTCACCAGACCACGGGAACAATGGAGGCTGAAATCCCAGCATGCATTGGAAGGGGGTAAGTCCCGTTGATGAGTGAGTCAATGAGTTCTGTGCGTATTCGGCCCAAGGGAGAAACTCAGACCAGCGATGTTGTTCTCTACTGCAGTATGTTCTGAGATACCGGCCTATTTCTTGGTTGAGACGTTCAACTTGGCCATTAGCTTGTGGATGATATCCAGATGTGAGGCTTACATTGATATCTAGCTGGCGACAGAAAGCCCTCCAGACCTGTGAGGTGAACTGTGCACCCCGATCACTTACAATGTCCTCCGGTAGTCCATATGTACGAAATACATGCTGGAACAAGGCTTGAGCAGTTTCCATGGCTGTGGGTAGGCTTGGTAATGGAACCAGACGACATGCTTTGGAGAATCGATCAATTATTACCAGAATGGTGGTGAATGTGTTGGATGGAGGCAAGTCGGTTATAAAATCAATAGATAGATGGGACCATGGTCGTTGAGGTATAGGTAACGGCTTAAGGAGTCCTGATGGCAATTCCTTGGGTGTTTTTGACTGGGCGCAGACTTGGCATGACTTGACATAATTGGTTATATCTTTACTCATCATTGGCCACCAGAAAGAGTTTTGGACAAGATGGATCGTTCTTGATATACCTGGATGACCTGCACATATGGATGTATGCACCCATTGCATGACTCTAGGACGTAAGATTGTGGGGACGTAGTTCTTGTTGGGTGGACATTGTGGTGGTGGAACCTCGTTTAGCTGTTCACGGTGGATTTCTTCCATAATGTCCCATGATACCAGAGCAATGACTACTGTAGGGGGTAGTATGGTTTCTTGAGTATTTGTTTTTTCTGTGGGAGAATCATAACGTCGCGATAGAGCGTCTGCCTTACTATTCTTGCTTCCTGGTCTGTACGTGACTGTGAATTGAAGAATAGGGCCCATCGGGCTTGTCTGGGGTTAAGTCTCTTTGCGCTTTTTATATACTCTAGGTTCTTGTGATCTGTGATGACTTGGAATGGGTGTATAGCTCCCTCTAACCAATGTCTCCATTCCGCGATTGCCTCTTTCATGGAAAGTAATTCTTTATTCCCCACATCATAATTGCGCTCTGCTGATGTTAGCGTTCTCGAGAAGAATGCACATGGATACAGTTTACCTGGGGTTCCATGTCTTTGTGACAGTACTGCTCCGATGCCCAGATCTGAAGCATCTACCTCCAAGATAAACGGTGAGTTAGGGTTGGGATGTTTAAGTATAGGGGCTGTGGTGAATCTTTCCTTTAAGTCCTTAAATGCCTGGTTTGCCTCCTCTGACCACTTCAGTTTCTTCGGTTTACCTTTAAGCAGTGATGTCATGGGTGCAGCTAATGTACTGTAGCTGCGTATGAACCTCCGGTAGAAGTATGCAAACCCCAAAAACCGCTGAAGTTCCTTAATTGTGGTGGGCACTGGCCATTCCGTGACTGCTTTAACTTTCAATTCATCCATCCTCACTCCATTCTGACTGATGTGGTATCCCAAAAAAGATGTTTGCTTAACATGAAACTCACACTTTTCCGCTTTGACATATAGTTGATTTTCCAGTAATCTTGAAAGCACCTCTCTGACATGATTCACATGATCTCCTTCATTCTTGGAATAAATCAAGATATCGTCGATGTAGGCGACAACATACTTGTTGATTAGATCTTTGAAGATCTCATTTATGAATGACTGAAAGACAGCCGGAGCATTTGCTAGTCCATAGGCCATGGCTTGGTATTCATAGTGCCCCCTGGTGGTGATAAACGCCGTTTTCCATTCGTCCCCTGCACGAATTCTAATCAGGTTGTAGGCACTCCTCAGGTCAAGTTTGGTGTATATGGTGGCTTCACGTAGTTGTTCAAGAGCAGAGGGGACTAATGGGAGGGGATAGCGAAATTTGACTGTGACATTATTCAAACCTCTGTAATCAATACATGGACGAAGACCACCATCTTTTTTCTCTACAAAGAAAAATCCAGCTGCAGCTGGTGACGTATATGGACGAATGAGACCCGAATCCAGAGCTTCATCAATGTATTCGTCCATGGCTTGGCTCTCCTTGGGGGAAAGAGGGTAAACCCTGGTTTTAGGTGGAATAGCATTGGGTAACAGCTCAATTGCACAGTCCCAGGGGCGATGTGGTGGGAGTTGCGTTGCTTTGATCTTGCTGAACACCTCAGTTAAATCTTGGTAACATTCTGGTATGACTACAGTCTTGTGAGTTTCAGGGCTCTCAATGCTGGTTGTCAGAAACGGCTGTGGTTTGACATGAATACACCTCTCTAGGCAGAATGTAGACCAGCGCTTTAATTCTCCTGAATGCCATGATAACTCTGGATCGTGAATATGAAGCCATGGGTATCCCAAGACTATCTCATACTTAGGGGTGTCAACAATATAGAAGGAAATGGATTCCTGATGTAATGTTCCAGTCTTGAGAGTGAGGGTCTTTGTTTGTTGAGTAATTCCATTTCCTATGAGCGCATCATCGATAGACTTGATTTTAATGGGTGGTATACAGGTTTGAGTGGGGATGTTATGTTTTTCAACAATGTCTCTGCTAATGATATTAAGTGCAGCTCCTGAATCAATCATCGCTGTTAAATCAAGGAAAACAGCGTCAATCTGCAGAGTGACTGGTAGCGTGAATGATTTATTGCTTGGTACAGAGAAGTGTTCCATATTTATCTTGACTTGACTGCTGCTTTTATATGGGCATCCGAAACTTCGATGTCCAGTTCCACCACAATAAAAACACAGTTTGAGGCGGCGGCACCGTTCCCTCTCCTCTTCAGGGACTCGTGAAGTATTAACTTGCATGGGCTCGTCACGATTTTTTAATTCAGTGGCATGAAAAGATCGGGTTAGCTCTTGAATCTTGGTATTATGTTTATGTCGAGGTGCTTGTCTCATGAGATTATCAATTCTGATTGTCAATTTAACAAATTCAGAAAACGATAAGTCATGATCCTTGCAAGCCAGCTCTGTCTGAAGCTCCTCATTCAGATTATGGTGAAACATTGCCTTTAACGCCACATCATTCCATCCGCTCTGAGCTGCTATTGTTCTAAATTCAATAGCGTGATCCGCAGCTGATCTGTTACCTTGTTTGAGGTTCATCAACTGGGTGGACACTCCCTTTCCTCCATCTGGGTATTCAAACACTTCACGGATCTGGTTAGTGAAATACTCCAATGAAGTTTTTATCTGAGTATCCGAATCCCATACTGCTGCGGCCCAGTCAATTGCTCTACCAGTCAATAACGTCATCACAAATGCACATTTCTTTTCTTCTGAATCAAATTTCCCACCCTGGTGCTCCATATAAATCTTAACTTGACGTAGGAAGCCTTTGCATTGCTCAGCAGTGCCATCAAATTTATCAGGAAGCGCAAAGCTTACCGTTCTTGGCGTGGTAGGAGGCAGGGACCGGATATAATGTGTCAGGTGTTCGTTAATCGACTGTAGTTGCATCAACTGTTCTCTATAGCCCTTTATTACTTCACCTTGGTATGCAATTGTAGATTGCACTCTTGAAACTTCCGCTGGATTCATGGTAGGCGAAGTATTCTGTAACGAGGCTGCTGAGGCTTTGTTAGAATCCATATGCGGAAGTTTATTGAAAGGGAGAGACAAAGACATCAACGTATAACCAGGCAAATAGTTGGTAACAGGAAAGCAGTCCAATCCAAACAACAAGCAAAGGGGCAAATCCAGAAGACGTAGTAAATATACAGGCAGAAGTTCAGTAACACAGCAATCAGTCCAAAACAGATCAAAAGGGCAAATACAGAGAACGTACGTGATCAAGGCAGGCAGGGTCATACACAGGATAGCAGTCATGAAAGTCACTAAGGAACAACGCTTGGTAAGGCAGGATAAACTGGCAATACTTCGCAAAGAAGCATGGCCTGAGCACTCCTTGATATACTGCACAAACAGGAAGTAACCACAGAGGGAGCGGAGCTGAGTCAGTAGTCGGGCGAGGGCTCCCTCTGCTGGCGTGGCGTTACAATCACGAGGGCATTAAAATAAAGACAACCTAAACAAATTTATAATTGTTTATTTATTTAATGTGTTTTTTATAATCGCCCGTATGTTTTCGTTTTAAATGTAAGGCTGTTGCATAATACAAATTTTGTCAAATCTTGAAAAAATTGCCAGAGCCATATTAAAATCTAATTTAAAGAATTACATTATCGGATATAATAAAACTGCATTAAATAAATAAACCAATATAAAACAAGCAAAAGCAAGCTACAACAGTTTAGGTAGGTCTATGTAGCCTACATAAATGAAACCGTTAAAGCCAAATTAAACTTTCATTTTACAAGATATTTTTTTTTAAAAGATTTTAGATATTTTCTAAAAACAATAAACACCAGAGAAGGTTTAAATAATTATATAGTGGGTACGATGATAATAATCAAATCGTGCAAACAGAGCATTTTTGGGGAGAGTGAAAGCAGAATGCGAGCTTTTTCTGTTATCCAGCTATGCAGTGCCACTTTAAAAAACGCATCGGGGAAAACTGCAAAAAAGTGTTTTGTCTCCCCAAACAATTGTGTCAATGTTTTTATATGACGTGCTAAAATTGAAAAATGAAATTTACATGAAGAGCTTTATTAGTGAAAAGCTGCCGAGCGCAACGAAATGGGCTATAAGCTATATTTGCTCTTATGTGCTGAAATACTTAAAACTTTCCTTAAGACCACAGAATAATATGCAACATCTAAATGTCATATAGCCAATAAGGAAAAATTAACATGTTTCAGGTCTCTCCAGTGCATTTGGACTGAATATTTGACTGTGTCTTACTGGATGTCTTCAGTAACTCTATAAACATAGAGGCACAAGCAGACTGTAGGATTCATTCATTAATTCTTTCTTTTATTTATTTATTGTCAACCAAATATATATAAATTAATGTGTGTGTGTGTGTGTGTGTGTGTGTGTGCGTGTGTGTGTGTTAGTGTGTGTGTGTGTTGTGTGTGAGTGTGTGTGTGAGTGTGTGTGTATGTATGTGTGTCAGAGTCCAGAGGTGCGAGTGGAGGAGGTGCGTGGGGAGGGAGCGGGGAGCAGAGCTGGGAGAGAGTTCAGCTTCCTGACAGCCTGATGGATGAAGCTGTCTTTCAGTCTGTTGGTCCTGGCCTGGAGACTGCGCAGTCTCCTCCCTGATGGCAGCAGACTGAAGAAGTTGTGCATTGGGTGGGTGGCATCTGCTGTTATGCAGAGGGCTTTACGGGTAAGACGTGTGCTGTAAATGTCCTGAAGGGAGGGGAGAGAGACACCAATGATCTTCTCAGCTGTTCTCACTATGCGTTGAAGTGTTTTCCTGCAGGATGCATTGCAGGTTCCAAACCACACAGTGATGCAGCTGGTCAGGACGCTCTCAATAGTGCCTCTGTAGAAGGTGTACATGATTGGGGCTGGTGTTCTTGCTCTTTTGAGTTTGCGGAGGAAGTAGAGACGCTGCTGTGATTTTTTGGCATCCTCAGTGCATTTGTTTATGTAGGCTGTAACAGTCTCAGCATACTCCTGGAGGTCAGTGGTGTTGTTGTAAGTGGCAGCCTGTTTGAACATATCCCAGTCTGTGGTATTGAAGCAGTCTTGTAAAGCCTCTGAACAACCTTCTTGCCACACTTGTATCTCCTTGCAAACCGGTTTGGTGACTTTAACGATCGATCTGTAAGCAGGCATTAGCATGACAGTTAAGTGGTCCACCAAGGTGGGGGGGGGAGGCTTTGTAAGCTCCTCTCTGTGTGGTGTAAACAAAGTCCAGTGTGTCATTGCCCCGTGTTGGAAAGTTTGTTGTTGTATTTTTGGAAACACACTCTTTAGGTCTGCATGGTTAAAGTCCCCTGCCAGGATGAGAAAAGCATCGGGGTGGGCTGTCTGCTGCTCACTAATGTGCAGTTTCCGTAAACACAAAAGCACAACAGTCCTTTACAGTCCTATGTGATGAACGAAGTAGACGGATGTAGTCCAGTTTGTTGGAGGGGATAGCGGGTTTGTGGGGGTTAGCCGCTAGCCTTGTTCGGATACCCCCGCGCTTACCCCTCTTCTGCTTCCTCTCGCGCTGCTTGAAGCGCCTCCATTGTGGGCGAGGTGGTGGTCGGAGGATGGGTAGGCATCCGGAGCAAGCCGAGATCTTGCAGCTCATTAGTGTCCGCGGAGTTTAACTTGTGAAGTTTGTTTCTACCGATGTCGAGCAGAAATGTTCGACTATATGCGCGCTTAAGGACAGATAAACGTGACGTTGACGCACAATAACACGGCGACGTACAAGACAAAGAACACAAAAACACATTAATAACATATTAATAAATAATACCAAGTTTTAACACATCTGCTACATTCCAGTGGAGCCTCCGTTGCGCTCTACCACAGCTGGCAAAACTTTCTGAAGGTGGTCGATGTATCTGTTGCAGACAGTTATTGTCAAACGATGCCGCCAGAATGTTTCGATGGCTTTAAGAAGCTCGTCCTTATTTTTTGGCTTGACCTCATTGCACTCATGCAACCACTGTGCTTCAGCTGAAAGAAGCGCAAACAGCAGCAACGGAAGCTCAGTGGACACAAGACCCCATGCGTACACCCGTTAACCTGAATGAGGATATGGAACAGTCCGAAGTCACCTCTGCTGGCCCCACTCCAAATTCAAGTTGCCATCCCGATTTACTGTTCTTGTTTCGTGCAGTTGTGCCAGACCAGCGCTACGCGGAGTGGGCATCCACAACGAACTGGGATGGTTCGAGAGGCAAAGTTGCTTTGCCCGTGAACCTAAAACAGTTTGTTAGAGACAGCGTGATTAAGAGATTCCCTAACCCCCCACAGCGCTGACAGCAAACGCATAAAGGACAGAGTGAACGAATTTCTACGGTCCCCACGAACCTCTGTTAGCGCCCACCGACGTCTTCAGTATTAGAGACAACTTAAAAAAAAACATTCAGTTATTTTTGTATTTGTATTTGCTTTTTTTCTCATAATAAATATATCCTCTTAATCAACTGTATGGCTGTTTTTTTCCCGATTATACGCAAAAGAAAAAGTGTTTTTTTCATGCTTTTTTTTCTAACACGTTTATGAATTATAAGTTTTAGCCTAAGTTTACCAGACAAAACAACAATAACAACATTATTATACATCATAGTAGCATGTAGACTATAAAAAGGCAACATATCGACTCATGCGCACACATGAGGCCCGTAGCCAGCCTGGTGAAAGGGATGGATCTTTTTTTCTCAAGTGGACCTTTTTGCAGTTATACGCCTCAGTTTCTATTTAACTATGAGATTTAAATACTACATTTTAGTGACTTTTTTGCTGGATTAGCCAGTCAGATGTCATTATAACCACACTTTTTGATGTACTAAAATATTTCCTAAAAAGTGCAGTTAAAAAAATTCAAACAAGAGAAATTTTTAAAATACAAATTTATTAAATCATATGTCATTAGAAAAATAGCAATCTGTTTTAAAGTTTTAAAGTAAAAAAAACTATCATTTATTAGACAAAAAACACACTGGCCAAACCTTTGACAGCTTTTTCTTCTTTTTTTCACGGTTATGCGCGCATTAGCCTATATTTCACACGCATATGTAAGGTGACTGAAATTAAAATACAAAACATACTGATCCATTAAGTAAAAAAACAAAACAACAATTTTACTTTAAAGAAGAACATTGACGTTAACATTATTTTATTATACTTTAAGTGATCTGCTTGAGGTAGGTCACGTTTATCAATGGTAAATTTTAACCTAAGTTTACATTAATAACATACAGTGCATTGTTCTTTACCATACAAAATAAAAAATAATAAAAGAAACATTATACACCATAGTAGCCTGTAGCCTATAAAAAGGCCGCAAATCTTTTTAAATGCATTAAAAGGCAAGCGCATATCTAAGCCTTACCTTGAGTTTGTTCACACTCTGCCTGTATTAACTTACATGCTGTATTTTAATATAGCTAGTTTTGATGAATTAGCTCTAACCTTTGACAGTTTTTTCTTCTTTCCGCGGTTATGCGCGCATTATATTTCAAATGCATATGCAAGGTGACTGAAATTGAAATTAAAATACAAAACATACTGTGCCATTAGGTAAAAAAACAAAACAACAGTTATACTTTAAAGAGAACATTGATGTTTTGAAACAAAAAAATTAACTGAAAACTATTAAAAATAAACCTGCGAGATATGTCCTGAGGCAAAATTATTCTATGAAGCAGCATTCAACTTAAGCTCTTTAGACCAAGGGTGCAATTCTGGTCTGAGAGGTGGGGGGGGACCAAATCTGAGTGATGGTAATACTGTAGTAGTGGAATGTTGGTGATAGTTGTAGGAATGTGCAGCAATGTTGGGTAATTGTGTGCAGAAAAGCCTACATTTCAATTTTATTTGACATTTTATCATAACATATACAGTGTATTTTTAAAGTGAGAACAAATGAAAGAATATAATTTTTGGGAAATAACGTGAAAAGTTTATTTAATTGTTTTAAGAGTAAGAGAACGAATTTGGATATAAGATATTGGAGTGTGCGGCGGGTGGGGGACGCGGGGCGCGGGGAAAGGTGACTGATCTTTAAAGAATGCCACCATCACTATCAGTGGTGGGAGCGGGCTATATATCCAGGGTCTTCAGCATTTCACACTATACCTCAGCTTGCTAAATTATTTTTATATTATTTTATTGGGACAATGTATCTCCCTAAATCATTAATTCTTCTTAAAATGTTTATATTAAATGCCTAAAAATAAAATATATATAGACTTGCAAACATAAGTGAAAAGTGAGATCCTCTTCCACTCGCATTGTAGCCTTCCCTCCCTTTCAAAGGTACTCGTAAAGGTAGTCAAGGCTACTTTTTATGTAATTTAAATATTAGGCCTGCTTGAGTTCTATTTTTTAAATCTATAAGGATGTGTTATAAGGTACGGGCGTATGATGGAAGAAAAGGAGCGAGTTAGACAAACTTTTAAAAAAAACTCTTTTTTTTGTTGGAAAAATCATTTTTTAAACAGATTTCGTTTGGTATCATTTTATAGGGCTATGTAGTGTATTTTTTGTTCAGGTATCAACAAGAACAACAAAACATTTGAGGTGAGTTATTTAAGACTTGCTTCTTAAACAAAAAGGCCAAGACTTATTGTCAGGATTTGTTTAAATAATTAAATAAGCTATAACTGTGGAAATCAGTTAACATTTAGGATGGGTTTATATTCTATTTAGGGGTGTGACGATAACCGCATCACCGCCTTACCGCCATAATGAGATGTCAATGAGATGTCAACTCTATACAATATCTTTCAGTATTGTATAGAAAAACAGAATAAACTAAATAAAAGGAATAAAAGGCCTGACCTAAGTATTTTCCACCTAAACTACAAATTTAGATTACAAAACGAAAACACTGAATCCTTTTTAATAACCAGCTTAGGCTGTTTTTATTTTAGGCTTATTTTAATAAAGCAGGCCTAACTCAAATCAATCGCTCCACAGAAAATAAACATTTTTAACGCACCGCTGTAATTTCTATATTCCAATCCCTTTAACAACATTTTTAATACAAGTCATTATTTTAAAGATTATTACTTGAGAATATGATTTTACCTCAGCGCTGCACTTTTCTCCTTCTCCCTCTCGCTGAGTTCAGGTGACGGAGTGTTGTGAAGTAGTTAAACTCTCCTCAGTTCAATGTACAGTGTCAAACTGGCCCAGGAATATCAGTATATTAATATAGGCTTTGCTAAAAAGCTGGTTAAATGTAGGTCTTTTTTACAGAAGCTATACAGAAGTGCGAGCTGCGACCACGGTGATGAGGCAACAATCGCATATATTTTGACTTATTTAAAGTAGGCTATAGGCTATAGCATATAATAATTTTGTGTAAAGACATTTATAAAAAGATGTAGCTAATATATCACAGGGGTTTGTGTAGGAGCAATTACAGTGGAGCATTAATTAAAGCAGTTTATTAAATTAAATAGTTTATTTAATTAAAGCATTAATTGCACAGTTGTGTAGCGGATGGAGACGCACAAAAATACACAATTCATATATTTTCGTCGGAAGAAAAATATTCTTTGAACGAATTTTGTTTTGTACAATTTTTATCTTAGTTTTTGTCGGTCAGTTATTTATAAAATAAACAAGAATAAGTAATAAACTGAAGTGAAGCGATGTGCCTCAGGGTCCACTATATGCCGCGGCCAAAACACAAACTGGTCTGTTAAATACAATCGTAATATAAATAAAATAAAAGTGAAATATTCAGTTTCGAATATTGAGTCTTTGTTAACTGTATGATCAAAATTAAAAGAGCAGCCTATATTATCACTCTTTATGACAAACATCCATTGATGGGTTAGTTTCGCTATATTTAATCAAAGCGTTTGAACTTTTTGATATTTTAGGCAAAGTGGTCTACATAACCAATGATAGAACTTCTCCACCTGCGACCCACCCATAATTAAACATCATGTAGGCGAGCCGGGTTTTTGATTACCTGAACCGTGTATTAACGGCTGCACCAGCATAACCATCTGCGTATTAATAGCAGCACCAGCAGATATAAGAGAGTTTATTAAAAATCCTATATTAATATACTGATATTCCTGTGCCAGTTTGATAGTTTAACTACTTTACAACACTCCATCACCTGAACTCAGCGAGAGGGCGAAGGAGAAAAATGCAGCGCTGAGGTAAAATCATATTCTCAATCTCAAGTTATAATCTTTAAAATATTGACTTGTATTCAAAATGTTGATTAAAGGATTTGGATATAGAAATTACAACAGTGCGTTAAAAATGCTTATTTTCTGTTGAGCGATTTTATATATATATATGGTTTCCGCTACATTCATTCTTCCATGGCTGGGCGCCAGGCCAGGATTCATCCCGCCACGGCTACATTACAGCTGCTCATTCAAAACATTTTATTATTTTAATAGCGGGTGATAATCGCACCAAAGTGTATTAAAGGGTAAGTGAGTTTCTTTAACAGTAATGCTGTGCGTCTTTGTTTAACCCTTTATGGTTACGTGCTGACTGACTGACTAGCTGACTGTGACAGGTGCGTGATGCGTGAGGCCAGCAAACACGACGCCGTTTTACTTTATTTCAGGACGCATTAATAGCGGAGGAATTCATAAATATTCCTAGAAAATCTAATAAATGCTGGAGACATACTCGTTACATTAACGCACTAAATCGCACTTCAGCAGCGTTTATTTGAGAGGGCACAAGAAGATCTGCGCGCTCTTAAAGCGGCTTATATTTGAGGGGGAGGCAAGAAGTTTTGTGCACGAGCAGAAAAAACAGCAGAGATCCGCATGCATGTAGGCTATTATATAAATGGGATCTCGGCTTCTAATACTGCGCTCACGACATTTGTCATTGATATAACGCCACAGGTAGTTAGTAGATTTGTGTAAAAAAGGCCTGCCGCCACAGCTGGAAAAAATCCTAGAGGAAACATATATATGCGCGGTTAACTGACATACCGCATGATTTCTTGCTTCATCACCGCCGTAACAGAAAATCCGTTACCGTCGCAGCCCTAATTCTATTATCATTTTAAAAGGCAAAACAATATTGATATTATCATTAAAGTGTTTTATTTTTCTGTCTTGTAATAGGCAGAGGTTAAACTAAATTTTGTTTAGCAAAGCAGCATATAACCTAACCTCATTTAACCACAAGACATCTGCTGCAAATTCACTCATGCACAAATTTATAACACTGCAAACCTAACATTGCAGGCCGACTTTGCAAATGCCACCAATTAGGCTATTTGTTTTAACAAATCTTATTTGTTAAATGTCAGAATCCTATTTGTTTTTTTACATCAAAATTTCATATTCACTTATGTAAGTTTTCTTGAAAAGAATTACATCAGTTCACAACTGACTATTAACGTCAATTCCATTTCGGTTTCTAATGACACTATCACGTCTTTTTCAAGAAAACAGCTGCTTTATAACTTCAAATGTTCAACAACCCGAACAGTATTATATGTCTTAACAATAAAACTGAAGAAATAATAATAATAATATTTACTTCGGTGAGTGTCGAACACGGGTCGTCGGAATTCTAATGCAACGTGCTGACCACTGGACCACATGTAGCGCTATTACGTATAGAGGAAAAACTTGAGTCATTTGATTTTCATTGAGTAGGTGTAATATTCATTAATATTAATCATTCAAATTCTTATTTTCACTAAGGTGCCGCTGTTTGGGGTCGAATTACGGTACATCATCATTAACCTTCAGGCTGCATTCTGCTCACGGGGCTGCGAGAAAATAAAAAATAAGAGTGAATCTGCTGCAAAATAACGAGTAAAGAGTGAGGCTATGGTCAAATAATAAATTAATGAATGAAAAAAGTGCGACGGCTGAGAGTGCGAGCAGCTAGGGACCCAGCCCTCGCAGCCAAAACACGGACCGGCCCACCGGGAATTCTCCCGGTCCTCCCGATTATCCAATCCGGGCCTGTGCTAACGTTATATCTAAAAAAAGTGAGTGGGACATGTCCCCCCTGGGAATTGCGCCACTGCTTTAGACCATGCGCCTGACCGTTTCTTAGTGTTTCACCACAAGTACCACATGAACATCTCTTTACATTTAGGCTAAAAGACTGCTTTATTTTTTTATTTAGGCATACTTAGAATATTTGTACTGAATGTTTGTGCTTTCATTTCAGTTGTCTTTAACTTCTTCAATTCTATTTTTCAAAAAGAATCCTCTTTGCACTTAAAAAGTTTAGAATAACAATAAAGCGTGTTAACAAATTTTAAATGATTAATAAAGGAATTATAATGCTTTGACTTATTGTTTAATCTCATTTACAAGCACAGTAGCATATTTAAGGCTGCTGTGTGGGCTATTTCTGTCCGTTCGCATCCCGTCTCTTTGCGCCCCCTGGCGGCTCATTCACAAACTGCGGTCATACACTAAAAACAAAGCGGCTCCTATTTCAAACGGCGGCGGTATATGACGCGACGGTAATAGTCACTTTGAACTCTCACCTACTGTATATCTAAAATACTAGAAAAAGTTGTTTCTGCTCAATTATGCTTCTTTCTGCAGGCGAACAATGTTTTTGAAGTGTTTCAGTCAGGTTTCAGAGCTCATCACAGTACAGAAACTGCATTAGAGAAAATAACCAACGATTTACTCTTAGCTGCTGACCAAGGGTGCATCTCGCTATTAGTTCTACTCGATCCTAGTGCAGCATTTGACACCATTGACCATGGTATCCTTATTAATCGCTTAAAGTCTACAGGTGTCCAGGGACAGGCCCTACAATAGTTTAAGTCATACTTATCTGACCGTTAACAGTTTGTGAATATTAATGGACAGCCTTCACAAATCAGCCCAGTAAAATACGGGGTGCCTCAAGGATCAGTTTTAGGCCCTTTGCTGTTTACAATATACATGCTACCCCTGGGAGACATTATTAGAAGACATGGGATCAGCTTTCACTGCTATGCAGATGATACTCAATTATATATTTCAACTAAACCTGACGAGATGTCTAAACTGTCCAAGCTAACTGAGTGTATTAAATATGTTAAAGACTGGATGACCAACAATTATCTTCTCTTAAACTCAGACAAAACAGAATTATTACTTATTGGGCCTAAATCCTGTACACAGCAGATCTCACAACTCAACCTACAATTAGAGGGATACAAAGTTAGCGTTAGCTCTACTATAAAAGATCTGGGTGTCATATTAGACCGTAATTTAACTTTTAAAAATCATATATCCCATGTCACAAAAACTGCTTTCTTTCATCTGAGAAATATCGCTAAGTTACGAAGTATGCTATCCATCTCAGATGCAGAAAAGCTAGTCCATGCTTTTATGACTTCTAGGCTGGACTACTGTAATGCACTGTTTGCTGGCTGCCCAGCATCCTCTATTAACAAACTTCAATTAGTACAAAATGCAGCTGCCAGAGTTCTTACCAGGTCTAGAAAATTTGATCACATCACCCCAATTTTATCCTCCTTACACTGGCTGCCTGTTAAGTTTCGTATTGAATTTAAAATATTGCTTCTTACCTACAAAGCTTTAAATAATCTAGCTCCTGTTTATCTAACCAATCTTCTGTCTCGCTACAATCCAACTCGCTCTTTAAGGTCTCAAAACTTAGGGCTTCTGGTAGTACCTAGAATAGCAAAGTCGAGTAAAGGAGGTCGAGCCTTCTCATTTATAGCTCCTAAACTCTGGAATAGCCTTCCTGATAACGTCCGAGGCTCAGACACACTCTCCCAATTCAAAACTAGATTAAAGACCTATCTGTTCAGTAAAGCATACACTTAGTGCACTACTTAGCGGGCTTCCACACAGGTTCTGCATCTTGTTGATATACACTATGAACAGCAGCTACGCTAATTATTTTCTTTATTCTCCATTTCCTCCTGGGGATACTCTTCCCGAGGCCCTCAGACTATGCAGAGTCACTGACTCGATCCAAGACCAACGACGAGATGATCCCAAGGTTTCCATATCCTGGACCAGGCCGTATCCTGAACAGCTACTGTGGTGGTCATGGAAGAGTGGAGAACATGAGACTGATTCCTGTGATGCTCCAGAGACAGATGAGTCTTCGCTGAGGCCAGCTTCCAGCCTCCGCCACTGAGACTGCAGCTCTCCACAAGACATTTAGCCAGCAGAGAAATTAAAATGATCGTGCCCAACTGAGCCTGGTTTCTCTCAAGGTTTTTTTTCTTCCCTTCCGCCATTTAGTGAAGTTTTTTTTCCCTCTCTGCTGTCGCCACTGGCTTGCATGGTTCGGGATCTGCATGGAGCTGCGCATCGTTGGATTTGCTCTTCAGTGTTTGGACTCTCAGTAGTGATTATTAAACCACACTGAACTGAGCTAAACTGAACTGAACTTAAACACTACAAACTGAACTACACTGTTCCTATTTACTATGACCTTTTACATGAAGCTGCTTTGACACAATCTACATTGTATAAGCGCTATACAAATAAAGGTGAATTGAATTGTTCTGATCATCATTAAACTTGTGACAATGTGGTGCTTCTCTGCGGTTTAATGATGTAGAAGGAAGAGCGTGTGTAGAGATTCTGACGCGGTAAACAACAACAACAACAACAGAGGAAACATGGAGGAAAGTGGTCAGTAGCCACAATTTGCTCCCACCAGACTTGAGATCTCTCTCGTAACCACACATTCCTCTGAATGGTGGAGGACATCATACAGCATATTAACCATAAGCGCGAGCTGCGATGACGGCCCTTTCCCACCTCCTCCGCCTCAAAATCATTTTAAAGTTGGGCGAACTTCGTGTTGTAACTTTTGCTTTTTGTCGCTAATAATACACTCACTCAGGCTACACATAGAACAACTTTATTCTTTCCAACAACACCAGTGCGCACACAGGCAAAGGCTACATCAACTACACACACACACATCAGGGCCATACCATTACGTAAACTGCGTGGGGGTAAATCTGGACTGAACCTTATACTATACTTATACTACACTTCGCATATTTCGCAGAGCTATAAACAAGACCGTTTCTTCCATCGTAGCTAGTGTGGCACATATGCTAAAACCCGCGTTTATGCATGCATCGTAAATTGTACGGCAAGTGTAAAGACATATATTGGATATGGGTCACAATTAAAAGAACATGTAAACGGACAGACAAAAAAAATCTGATATAGGCAGTATCATATGTATACGGAATTGGGCATCAAGACCTGACAGTGTAAACAGGACTTAAGTTTGTGCGGGGTAAATTTATTAATCCTTTTTTGACCTAACGTAAGCTGTGTAACATTATGTACTGTTTCGAGGGCTTTAAATACCTAGCTAAGTTGATACTAAAATACTTTAAGTTTAACAATAAATGATGAAGTTTACCTCACATTAAACTTATCCTATATAAATGTCCTTACTCTTGGCTGCATTAACAGTTTAGCTTTCATGTTTTCTTCACATTAATGTTATGGTCTCTGCTCCTGCTGACCCTGGAATTAGGAGACCATCAAGTGATAATCCATTTACACTGGCAGAAAAAGTAAAAATGAACAAAGAAAGGAAAGATGAATGCCACAGGGCCGTTACAAATTTTATGTTAAAGGTTTGCTGCCTTTTTCTTCTGTGGAGAAAGATTAGATTTACTGGATATGCATTTTTCAATGCCTAGAAAGGAACCAAAAACAGTCAAAATAAGTCCATGCGATATAAGTGGTTCAATCATAATTATATGAAGCTGCAAGAATACTTCTGTGTGCAAAGTAAACAAAAATAACTTTATTCAATGATTTATCCATGGAAGGATCAGAAAGCTCTTGGATTTAATCCAAAATATCTTCATTTGTAGATAATTAATGACAGAATTTCAATTTTTGGGTGAACTAAACCTAAAGCTGCAGTAAGCCTCACAAATACTTAAAATTGATTGACTTAAAACTGCTTGAACTTTATTAAAACGGTTTGCACTAATATATTGTGTTAACTACACTTTGTTCATTTTGTGCTTTTGTTTATTGGTCTTAGACATAAGCCTGCTGTGAAAAGTGTCACGAACATCCTAAATAAAATAATCTTGTTAAAATCTATTTCTTAAAAGTATCGAAAAAAGTATCGTTCAGAACTGGTATCGAATTCAGGGTATCGGTATAAAAAATTTTGGAACGATACCCAGCCCTAGTAGACACTGATCAGATCTGTACAGTTTCTTTCCAGTGTGAATCCTCTTTTGTGTTTTCAGATGTGTTCACTGATTAAACCTCTTGTCACAGTGTGAACACCTGTACAGTCTCTCCAGTGAATCATTTGGTGCAGTTTCAATTTTGTAGCTGTAATTAAAGTCTTCTCACACTCAAAGCACATATACTCTCACACTAGTGAACATGAAGAATGTGTTCATTAAGGTTTGCTGATCAGTTGAAACTCTTCCCAAACTGAGTGTATGTGAATGCTCCAATGAGGGTCTTCATGTGTTTATTAAGGTCTGATGAGTTGCTGAAACTCATCCCATGCCGAAGCTGGGGTCACACTGGAGTTAGAGCAAGCAAAATTCTGTTGTAAGGCGCTGCGAAAAGGGGTGGGATTAAACAAGATGATTAGACATTAAAAGAGTGAGCGATTGGTCCTTATTTTACATTTCTGTCCAGGGAGGTCATGTTTTGATCTACGATTGGTCTCACACAGTCAAATTATGCAATTTTGCAGGTCGGAGTTCACCAAGCTTGAACTTTGCAATGCAGTGAACTGCGAAACTTGACGCACAAACTTTGTTTCCTGTCTGATGCATTCGCGTGCATATGAATGGAAGTCTATGTGGAGAAAAGTCCAGTGTGACCACGGCTTAAGTGCAAGTGAATGGTTTCTCTCCAGTGTGGATCCTCATGTGTCGATTAAGGTGTGATGAGCAGTTAAAACTCTTCCCACACTGAGTGCATGTGAATGGACACTCTCCAGTGTGGATCATCATGTGTAGATTAAGGTGTGATGATCGGCTGAAACTCTTTCCACACTGAGTGCATGTGAATGGTTTCTCTCCAGTGTGGATCCTCATGTGCTGATTAAGGGATGATGATTGTCTGAAACTCTTCCCACACTGAGTGCATGTTAATGGTTTCTCTCCAGTGTGGCTCATCATGTGTTGATTAAGGTGTGATGAGCAGTTAAAACTCTTCCCACACTGGTTACATGTGAATGGTTTCTCTCCAGTGTGGATCCTCATGTGTTTATTAAGGGATGATGAGCAGCTGAAACTCTTCCCACACTGAGTGCATGTGAATGGTTTCTCTCCGGTGTGGATAATCATGTGTTGATTAAGGTGTGATGAGCAGTTAAAACTCTTCCCACACTGGGTACATGTGAATGGTTTCTCTCCAGTGTGGATCCTCATGTGTTTATTAAGGGATGATGAGCAGTTGAAACTCTTCCCACACTGAGTGCATGTGAATGGTTTCTCTCCAGTGTGGATCATCATGTGTAGATTCAAGTTTGATGATATGCTGAAACTCTTCCCACACTGAGTGCAAGTGAATGGTTTCTCTCCAGTGTGGATCCTCATGTGTTGATTAAGGGATGATGATTGGCTGAATTTTTTCCCACACTGAGTGCATGTGAATGGTTTCTCTCCAGTATGGATTCTTATGTGATTGTTAAGGTGTGATGAGCAGCTGAAACTCTTTCCACACTGAGTGCAGGTGAAACAATTCTTGTCTCTCCTTTTCAAAATACCATCAGTCTGTAAATTAGTTTTTTCCTCAATTTTGACATGATGTTTCTCCTCTTTAATCCCCTCATTCTCTTCAATTAGGTCTGAAATGAATAAAACATTAGTTTTCATTAAGTCTTAAAAACTCTCATCAAAAGCTGAAAAATGAAAAGACACAGGAAACATTGGCTACAAACACTGTAATTTTGATGCACATTAAATGTAAAATAAATCAAATCATATTTTGTTTGGTCCATAAAGGCTGACTTATACTTCTGCGTCAAGTGCACGCATATGCTATGGCACAGCCTACGCGCGAACGCATAGCCCTCACCGTGGCTGTCAGTATCGTTGACGTGCACCTCTCAAAAAAATGTAACTACACATCACAATGACGCATAGCGCAAGCTTTGTGATTGGTCGGCTTGAAATCGGTGACTAGTCTGGGTGGGACTGAGAGCCGTATATATATATATATATATATATATATATATATATATATATAGTCGTATATTTATTTATAATTACAACAAAATGTTTTTTCTAAAAATTTGTTCATTCTGTGCCTGACTGGTAAACATCAGAAAAAAAGTTCTGGGGTAACAGCTGAACAAACAGCTGAATATTTGCCTCGCAGACTTGAGACATACCTGTACAGCATCTGCATAAAAGACTGGAATGTGCACAATTACCCTTGTGTGGTGTTGAGTCATTTTCATCCATTCTGGGGGGGATTTTCAGGCTTAATTGGGCCAAAACTTTCTCCGTGTTTCAGCAAACGGACTGATATTTGGGGACATCTTATTTTGACATATTCTAGGAAAATGCTTAAATGCTTAAAAAATGCTGAGAGAAACAAAAAGCGTAAGTACGTATCGAAGCAACGGAGCAAAGACCGCTGTCTTCTTACTGATGTCTGTGAACACCAAAGACTTCAGTGCAGTGTGTCCTGAACAAAATCAACTTACAGATTTATCTTGCTGGCATGAAGTCAGCTGCCGACTCACCGGCTTGGTTCGTCGATGCCTTCAACCTTCACATTCGCCATTCCCCTCTCATTTCCCTTGGCCCCTCCGCTCCATGGGTAAGAAGCAAAAGTTTTTGTTTTCTTTGCCCAAATTCTCATTTTGTTTCTCTTGTTTTGTTTTCTCCCCGTACTATTATTATCATTATTATTTTTCCCTGTTTTCAAATCTGACAAATCGGCTGGCCTGAAATCATTAGCATTTTTCCTTTCACTTTCATTTAAGTTATAAGTGCTGAGAGTTTCATTGTGATTATTGTTATATTGTTTGTTTTGTTGTTGATACTGCTGTTTGTGTGTGAAAAGTACAAGTGTTTTTAAATTAATATTACTGACTATTACAAAATTTATTTAGACAAATACAGCAATTGTTTGAGTTTTTCTGGTTCTCCTTGTTTGTTAATTTATGCGTTTATTTATTTTTGGTTTAATATTTGTAAATGGTGGTGAGAGCTAGCCGTAGTATATTTTCTTTAAAAGGTATTTTGACAGATATTCTGTCTGGCGCCCAAGATTAATAATTTAAAAACAAGTGACAAACATATTTTTGTAAAGTTTGTTTTTATTTTTTTGGGGGATCACCATTCCCACACAACAGTGACATTTTCCTGTTGGGAAGAGATTTGTGCTTTTTACTATTGATCATCAGTTACAGTGCAAAAAAGTTTTTGCCTTTTTTATGGAGTATAGTGTGTGTGGGAGTAAGACAGAAAAGCTGGATTTATACTTTTGCCTGGCGCAACACATCGCACACCTCTGCTGACTGCGCGCGCACCTCGCGATACAGACGAGGCTTTTATACTTGCAGTGTTCACCGTTGTGATATTCTTTAAAACGACAAAAGAAACCCACTTTTAAGTCAGACGAATAAACAGCGAAGTAGAAAGTTTCCGGAACTACGTCATATCATTAATATTGTTCAATGTTTTTAAAATAATAATTTTTTTTGTTTTTAAAGAGGCAATCTGCAAACTTTGCCTGACAAAGGTGGCAGCAACCGGAGGAAACACAACTAATTTATACACCCACATTCAACGCACCTACTTAATGTTTAACTATGGGTGGGTCGCGGGATCAGATCAATAGGCATAAATACGCAACGCATACTCCCATATTAAACATCACGCAACATCATCTAACAATGCTTAATAATAAATCTTTTTTTTTCATACGAGTAATTTAGCAATGCTGCGCGTTAATAAGCCAACTGCAGAGAAAAAAAGCAACCATCGCGGCAACCGCAGTGATCACTTTTTCCAAAGTTCAGCTGTTCTTTTTTGCACTTGATTATGCGTTTAATGTGTAGAAGAATTTTTTTATATATTTATATATATATATATATATATATATATATATATATATATATATATATATATATATATATATATATATATATATATTTAAATATAAATATATATATTTATATCTATCTCAAAGGGTGGCTAGTTTGTATTAATGTGTTTTAATATTATTAAAAAAAATGCTTTGCCTATTTAAGCTTAACGGCTATAAATGGAGCATGTCTCGCTGTCATTTAAAACATGCAATTCATAACACACAGGATCTGTAGTCTATGCAGTGTGTAAACTTACAGGGAGGTGTTGGTCAATAGTCATACTGCGCTCCACGTTATTGAACTCCAATATCTCTGAGGGAGATTATGTTACCAGATATTGTTATGTTATGTTACCAGCCAATATTTACTTAAGAGATTTTTACAAATAAAAGGTATTTTAAAAAGGAACAACACGCAAATAACAAATAAAACTGGTCCCGTGGAGCAATTGTCATCTTGCCAGTGTAAGCTGTGTAGTGTGTATAGCGCCCTTATTACAGCGCATGTTGGCAATTCCCGCAAAAGCATTTATAAGCTATTTAAAAGCAAAAAAAAAAAGTGGAAAAGAGGAAACCCCCACAGTGATACTGGTATTACCGGTGTTGTCACATGTCGATTATCCGGTGGGGAAATTTCCTCATTGTCACATTGTCTACTTTCCAGTTATCTGTGTGTTTTGTTTTCGTGGAGTTTCAGTGCACTTCACTGACACATTTCTAAAAACTGTTCGCGGAGAGAGAGAGAGAAAGCCTACACTGTTTATTATCCTTATATTGCAAAAGCACACACATTTATTGTCATTGTGAGTGTACACAATAAAAACTAGACACTTAACAGATTCGATTGATGTATTGATCTTATCTGTACGATCAAAACTGAAAGTGTAATTTAAGTTCATTTCATCATTACGAGAAGATTTGTCAAAACGCATGTACGCGGTCTTCGACACCTGGGGGTTAAACACCTATATGTATGACGCAGTTAATGGTGTGACGTAAGAGTCTAATTGTTGTTGTTCTGAGATTCAATGTAGAGCGGTCTACAAACTTTTTGTGAGTATTAAAGCTGGCATCTGCTGATGAAACTGCAAACTATCTACAGTAAACTTTCTTTTAATTGAATCTCTGACTCCTGCTCTCCTTCATCTGATAGACTGGTCATTTTTGGGTTAAAACTGTTGGTCCCCCTATAAAGTGTATTTATGCACGCACACTATATTCTGCTATTTTACTTCACTGAACTTCTCTTCCCAACAGGGAAAACACCAACAATCTAGAATGCATGATTATTTGGTGTCATGGCTTTGCGGTTAAAAATGTGGTTGTAATGGAAGTCAATGGGTCAAAAACTGCCAGGAACATAATGAATGGGTATAGAGCTGCACCAGTGTTGCCAACTTAGCAATTTTGTTGCTAGATTTAGCAACTTTGTTTTTCAAAAGGCACCTAGCAATAAATTTAGCAATTTTTAACATTCATCTGGCTACTTTTAGCAATTTTTAAAAAGTGACTCAAAAGAGCAGTGTCTGCAGGCTTCACCCAGTAGAGTAAATTGCTCAGATTGTTTTTCATAACTGTTAATTTACTAATATACGTTGACATGTATAATTGTTGGTAATTTAGGTAGCAATACATTCCAATAGTGCTATAATTGTTGTCACTTTCACAAATGTGTTAATTTCACAAGTTTAAAAAAGTAACAAGCTGTGATTGTTAAAAAGTAAGTAACAATTCTTATCAAAAAGTGTTTGTATTACTTTTACAAATAGTCAACTATATTTTTCATACAAATCTAAGTGAACATATTTCAAATAATGTTTTTGCAGAGATGGCCTGTCAATTTGAGAAAACAAATGTTTTTGTATACTACATAAAGATGTATGTTAATAAGAACCTATTTATTGTGCATCTGCATATAATGTTTTAATATAATACAATACACAGAGTAGAGACATGATGGGCTTACGCTTGTCAGATACTACATGATGACGTCACTGATTTGCAAATTGATGCGTGACGTCATTTGGCAACAACTAGATACTTTTCGGGCAGGCTTTAGCTACTTTTTATTGGAAATAGTTGGCAACACTGGGTTGCACCATTATTCGTATTATCATGATAACGATATTGTTGGCCCATGATCAACAATTAAATATAGTCACGATATTAAAGTATAAACACCAAGCTGTTGTTTTAATGAGTGGAGTTTACGGATTGTACCGCAACACAAGCATGAGGTGACTGCATCTATATTGCAACCTCATTAACCACTTTAAAAGCCATCAAAGTGGCTGTCATAAGTGGATTAATGAGCTCAGGAGAATTCTGCTTTGCATTTTTCTATGCATTACTAACATCACTAAACCAGACAACATTTGTTTTAGAAGTTAACCAAATATTCACAGAGATTCAGCAGTTTTTTTTTTTCTGACGCGTTTGGCAGTCATGTAGACAGAAGACACTATCCAATTGTTTAAATGTAAAATAAAATTCATTGTGGCCCTGTTCATGCAGGTATTCAGGTTAGTTTTCATCAATTTGATGCAACTTTTATTATTTACAAGAAAAGAGAATGCAATTAAAAGTTTCAGATCAATTAACTCAATTTATTAAAAAAGACTAGCCCGTTTTATGCATTAAATAATGAAATAGATAACTAATTTTCTTTATTTCCGATTAGACCATGCACTTTACTCAGTTTTAATAGGTATATATGCTTTTTTTTTAAAGGGCACCTAGGTTAGCCATTCGTTTAACAAATATTTTAGCACATCAAAATTTTGTCTTTTGATTTAAAAATGTATGCAAAGGATCAGGAATTGATCGCGCACATTGAAGACTACACACAAAATATAACATTCACAAAAGTGTATCTTAAGGAAAACCACCAATTGACGGGCGCTGCTTTCGGTTTAAAAGAATAAAGCAGATTTAAAAAATAAATAAATCAATAAAATTTGCAGAAGAGAAATGACAAAATTGGCATGGCTATGCAGGACCATGGTTTGCATGTGTGTGTCTGTGTGTAAACTCACTTTCAGAAAGGAGAGACAGAAACCGCTTACTGCTGTGGGGCTGCCTCTGATAAAAAAAAAATTATGAAAAAAAAAAAACCTTAAAGAAAAGAGATAGAGAAAGCCCAGCTTATATTGCTTTATTGATCCTGTGGAAAAGCAATAATGAATCGGTTTAAATATTTCTGCATAATGTGTTGGAAAACTACGTTTTGACAAAACAAACCAAAAAGATTCATGGCTTTGGAACAAACATTAGGGGCTGAAGCCCCAAAAGCTCAACAACTCCTGCGCCGCCCTTGATCAGGAATAAACACCAACCTATTTGTTGTTCAGAGTCTTCATTTTTAATTTTGCAGGGTTCTGGATCACTCATGTTCTCGCTGTCCTTCAATAAACTTTTCACTGGAGCTTGATGGGAATATTCCAGTGTTTATAGCTTCAGCGGAGGATGAGCTTCACTGGAGGAGGAGACAATTATTGTATTTCATGCTGTTTGCAAATTTATATTTTAATGTTATATCAGCAGCACTGGCTATATTAATGGCAACACTTGTATTAAATTTTCAATATATAATTGACAATCATAACTCTTTCTGAAACATCATTAATTGTTTCTTTTAAAACACACAAATAACAACAACAATAACAACAACAACACTGATAAAGTCTTTAAGCTCTTTCAGTCTGATCAATGATAAAAAAAAATCCTCCAGAAAACCCATTTTTAAACATTTGCCTTAAAATATTTCCTGAATAAAAACATTCTCTAATATCATTTTAAATATACATTCTATTAAAATATGTTTCACCATCAAAATATTCTCACACAATTTGCACATAGGTTTTACTTCCCTGTTCAATAAGTGTGTACAAGTCTTGAGTAGCTGATTCTACATTAGAGGTAAAGTTGGTTTTATATTGGGATATTCAGACATTCTTCCTAATAATTTAGTTTCATAAAAGTATTATTTGCAAACTCTAAATAGAGAAATCATATTAGCAGCCAATAACTATCACAGTACAACATTGTTCACAGTCAAATAAACTGTGTTAATGTTGTTTTCAAGAACACTTGCATGCTAATTCCGATCGAATATTCAAAGTAACATAGTAAACAATAGAGAGACTTCTAAATGAACGAATGTGCGAATATAAAACCAATTTTACCTCTATGCGAGAAACGCATTACAGAAGTGTTTACAGCGTAGCATCGAGCTAAATACAAGAGAGTATATTAGCAATGAGCACATATGTTAAAGTGGTTCCACCCGCAAGATAATTGCAGCAAATCTGCAAACGCTATAAAGGTCAGATATAATACACTTACTTTGAATAGACGCACAACACCCGTAACATAAGTGGAGTTAAAGGAATTAAACAGCAAACAGCAAACAGCAAAGCTCTGCACTCTTTACTCTCCACTCTCTGCCTCAGACTGAGCGCCATGGGCGGGATATTTGCCTGCACGCTGATCAGCGAAAGCTGATTGGCTGCCTGCATGTGGCTCAGAAAAAGCTGATTGGCTACCTGTTTCTCAATCAGTCTCTTGACAACAGAGGGAAACATTTGTGGACAAAGGATTAATTTGTCTTCATTTCAGACTCTTCAGAGGAATATAACATTGTTTCTGTGCAAACCCTGATTGTATAATAACGTCAAGTCTGGCCCTAAAGATTTTTTTACATTATTTTATATTTGACTGCACAAATCTTCTCAGTACATGTCAAACAAAGACATTCACTCAATTACTAATAGATCTGAGATTTCTTTACCTGTTTTGAGTGAGTTTTTGGAATAATATATTTAAGTGACAGAATTATTTATATTTAAGTACATTAATTCCTCTTATATAATAAAGTTGGTGAAGTCTCTACTCATAACTGCTCTCCACTAAATCCCAAACATGCTCAATATAATAATTTCCCCAAATTTTGTATTCAGACTGAAGATAAAGTAATTTGCTTTGGGAGTGTACTTAATATCAAGTGTTTTGCGTTGACTTCTTCAGTTCTCCTAAAAATGCTTTTATCCAAACTTTTGTATCCTCTAAAATTGTATTTTTAGTTACTCTTTGAAAGCCTTCCTACTATAAATGTATTAATTTATAGCTTTTCCTTTCTACATTTGGCATCCAGAGATTTTGATATGTGAACTCTAATAATTATTGCAAAACATCAGAATGTTATTTCGCATTATGTCCATATAGGACTGATTATCTGATTATCTTGTGGGACGTCAAACACACGACCAAATTATCATGCGTATGTTTGGCCGACCATTTATAATAGATGTTAGAATTAAAGGGGCCGACGATTTGATCTTTGGCCGACGTCGGCCCAACGTATGTGTGCTGTCTGGGATATATATATGGGGCGTAGCAACCGGGGGGATACGTCCCCCGCACTTTTAGAGACTGACCATTTAGAAACAGGTGATTAAAAATGTAAACCTTTGGATTTCATACAGCTGTCCCCCCCACTTTTAAAATGTCCACTACACCCCTGTATATATATATATATATATATATATATATATATATATATATATATATATATATATAGATAGATATATATATAAGGGGACACGGTGGTGCAGTGACTAGCACGATCGTCATGCTCATCTTCAGAACGCAAATGTGCTAGATAAGTTGTCGGTTCATTCCGCTGTGCCGACCCCGTATTAATAAAAGGACTAAGCCGAAAATAAAATAAATGAATATTGCTAAAGAATGGCAGGAAACGTGGAACATAGATAATAAGATTCATATGAAAAAAAGAAACCCTATTTAGGCCTATGAAGTTGTAGAAATAGAAAAGAATAGGTCATAATAAAGAGGATGAGATTTGAACTCAGATATTAATAGGAAGTAATGAGATGTAGCCATGCAAGTCATGAACAAGATTGAAAAGTTTCTCAAAATTGTCTTAAAACGTTTAGATTAAAGGTTTTGATCAATTTTAAATAGTGGTGTGTCTTTGTAGAGAGAGAGAGAGAGAGAGAGAGAGAGAGAGCGCAGACACAGTGTAAAGTGAAAAACATGGGAGAAATGTATCAATAAGTCATGACTGCAACAGTAAGTGGCAAAAAAGCTAAACAAAAAAGACTTTTATTTTGGCGCGGTGTGTGACGTCATCAGGCGGCGCCATTTCAGCGCTGTGATTCAACTGGAGAAAGGTTTGTGTTTTAAAACGTTTATTGATATAAACCGATTTAATTAAAGTTTAAGGTTTTTCATCCGACGCTAAAATGTGTTCCTGCTGTTGGAAATATTATTTAAACCATTTATACAACGTAGAATTATTTTACTCACCGTAATGAGGGCTATTGTTTGAATAAGTTACAGAAATGTGTGTAATACGTGTTTTAATGAAACCTTTTACCTGATTTCTTTTTGTTAATTATTCTCATATAAAGAAAATGTTGAAGAGAAGTTATTTTGTTTCTGTTCATTGTTTTATTCATTTAAACAGAACATTTTTATTGTTTTGTTCATTTTAAACAGGATAAAGTGTCCAAACACAGAGAAAAACTCCTGCTGAAGCGACTGATGTCCACACTGTTATAAAGATGGCGTTTATTAAAGAGGAGAGTGAAGATGTGAAGATTGAAGAAACGTTCACAGTCAAACAGGAAGATCTGCAGGAACAAACAGGTTAGTTTTCATTCTCACCTATCACACTCACCCCCTCAGAAGTCTCAGTTATAAAATCCACATTCAGATATATTTTAATAATAAGAATATTAAAGTAAATATGTCTTGCAGCCCTGAGTGTGCTGCCTAGTTCTCATAAATGCACATAAGCACTCATTGAAAGACAGGAATGAGTTTCTTTCTTGTTACTTGTTCTCATGTCTTTTTTCTTTTTTTTTATGTATTATTAGTCTCCCATTTTCTCTACCTTTTTAAGGTTATTGCTTTCTTGTTCTCCTACTGTTTGTAAAGCGTCCTTGAGCACTGGCGCTATATAAAATAAATAAAACCAATAAATAAAATTTTTTTTAACTAAGCTGAGGATATTTGACCTACAGTATTCTCATAGAAGACATCTGCTATTACTGAGATAGTGTTGGCTTAGTACTTTCCATTTGCATATGTCACGTTGATCACAATTTCTTTTTTTCATCAAATTCTTTATGGGTTTAAACTTGTTTCTAGTAGTTGTTATTAGTTCTCACAGATAGTATCTGAGTCAGAAGTACATCATTATTATACTAACTAATTACCAGGGCTATTGTGTTTAAACAGGGTTTCTGCGGGGTCTTAAAATGTTGTAAATTCCAAAATCCAAATTTTAGGCCTTAAAAAGTCTTAAATTTACTGAAATATTGTGTTGTAGGTCTTAAATCTTTTTTTAAACAAGTCTTCATTTTCCTTTGTTCATGTTTTGCTACCCAGTCTGGCCAAAACCCATACAATCACTAACAATCCATCTAATAAAACTTTCAAGGTTTTAAAACCGCCAATATTTTCTGCTGTACCGTTCCTACTGTATATGTAAATTTTTATTTATTTATTTTTTTACATTTTTAAGTTTTTTTAGAACAACAGTATCTCCAGCAGAAAAGATATCCAAAGATGCCGTTTTAAATCGTAAATAAATCTGTATTTTTGAAACTAAAAAAGACAGCGGAAGTCAAGGATTCATTTGTATTATTCAGCCTGACATGTTTACTGCTCCAAAATACTTTCAAAGTTTCTCAAAAGAAAATATATCGGCGACGCCGACGGCCACAGCGAGGCGCAATGCGTCCACACGTAGGCTACGCCGTGGCTTGACGCAGAAGTATAAATCAGCCTTGAGTCACATACCTGTCTGATGGCTCATCATGCAGGTCTTTGTCTTCTCAGGTGTGAATCACTGCAATTAGTAATGATAGTTCACGCCTTCTCGCATAGACCAATTTTCACTCAAGGGGTGACTGTCTTTTGACGTTGTACTTTTCACACACAAACAGCAGTATCAACAACAAAACAAACAATATAACAATAATCACAATGAAACACAAAACCCTCAGCACTTAACTCAAATGAAAGTAAAAGGAAAAATGCAAATGAACCCAGCCGGTGAGTTGGCAGCTGAAACCAAGTCAGTGAGATAAATCTGTGAGTTGATTTTGTTCAGGACACACTGCACTGAAGTCTTTGGTGACACACTCGTTCACAGACGTCACGAGCACTTCAGTAACAAGACAGCGGTCTTTGCTCTGTTGCTTTAATATGTACTTTTGCTTTTTGTTTCTCACAGCCAGTCGTTAAGCTTACACTGCTCGTCTCGACCTGGTTTCTCTACTCATTTCCCCGCACTGCAACAGTTTAGTCAACTTTTCTTTCTTCCGCACACCACATAATGCTTTCCTCTCTTTAACTCTCCTCCTCTTTCTTTATACTCTCACCCATTTCCTTTTTGCCGTCCCATGGGTGGAGACCAATTAAACAATGTTGACGGAGAAAAAATGGACATGAATATAACAAAAAGGCAGTAAATTTGCCCAGAGTGTTAAGTTTTGTTTTTGTTTTCAAAACATTTTCCCAGAATATGTTAAAATAAGATGTCCCCAAATATCAGTCCGTTTGGTGAAACAGAGAAAGTTTTGGCCAAATTAAGCATTAAAATCACCCCAGAATGGATGAAAATGACCCAACAGCACACAAGGGGAAAGGTGCACATTTCAGCCTTTATGCAGATGCTGTACAGGTATGTCTCAAGTCTGCGAGGCAAATATTCAGCTGTTTGTTCAGCTGTTACCCCAGAACTTTATTTCTGATGCGTTTACCAGTCAGGCACAGAATGAACAAGTATTACCTGTCTGCTTTACAAATGTTAGAATTTTTTTTGTTGTAATTATGAATATATATGAATAAAAATAGGCCATTTACAGCTTTCAAATCTGTGTCTGATCAATATGACCAAAATTACTTTTATGAGAAACTCTGAAAACTGGACTGACACAGTTTCAGTTTGCTATAACTTCTATGTTAAGCGGCTTTGACACAGTTACATTGTAAAAGCACTAGATAAATAAAGATGAATTGAATTGAATCTGCTTTAATGTGTACATGTTAATGGACCAAACATAATATGATCGGATTTATTTTACATTTAATGTGCATCAAAATTACAGTGTGTGTAGCCAATGTTTCCAGTGTCTTTTCACTTTTCAGCTTTTAATAAGACATTTTAAGACTTAATGAAAACTAATGTTTTATTTATTTATTTCAGACCTAATTGAAGAGCATCAGGGGAGTAAAGAGGAGGAGCTTCATGTCAAAATTGAGGAAAAAACTAATTTACAGACTGATGGTATTTTGAAAAGGAGAGATAAGAATCGTTGCACCTGCACTCAGTGTGGAAAGACGTTGGCAAGCAAAAGCAAACTTAAGATTCACATGATGAACCACACTGGAGAGAAACCATTCACTTGCACTCAGTGTGGGAAGAGTTTCAGCCAATCATCACACCTCAATCGACACACGAGGATCCACACTGGAGAGAAACCATTCACATGCATTCTATGTGGGAAGAGTTTTAACTGCTCATCACACCTTAATCTACACATGAGGATCCACACTGGAGAGAAACCATTCACATGCACTCGGTGTGGAAAGAATTTTAGCCAATCATCATCCCTTAATCAGCACATGAAGATCCACACTGGAGACAAACCATTTACATGCACTCAGTGTGGAAAGAATTTTAACTGCTCATCACACCTTAATCTACACATGAGGATCCACACTGGAGAGAAACCATTCACATGCACTCAATGTGGGAAGAGTTTCAGCCAATCATCATCCCTTAATCTACACGTGATGAGCCACACTGGTGACAAACCATTCACATGCACTCAATGTGGGAAAAGTTTTAGTCTATCATCATCCCTTAATCTACACATAAGGATCCACACTGGAGAGAAACCATTCATATGCACTCAGTGTGGGAAGAGTTTCAGCCAATCATCACACCTTAATCAACACGTGATGATCCACACTGGAGAGAAACCATTCACTTGCACTCAGTGTGGGAAGAGTTTCAGCTGCTCATCATCTCTTAATAAACACATGAGGATCCACACTGGAGAAAAACCATTCACATGCACTCAGTGTAGGAAGAGTTTCAGCTGCTCATCACTCCTTAATCAACACATGAGGATCCACACTGGAGAGAAACCATTCACATGCACTCAGTGTGGAAAGAGTTTTAACTGCTTATCACACCTTAATAAACACATGAGGGTCCATACTGGAGAGAAACCATTTACATGCACTCAGTGTGGGAAGAGTTTCAGCCAATCATCATCCCTTAATCAACACATGAGGATCCACACTGGAGAGAAACCATTCACTTGCACCCGGTGTGGGAAGAGTTTTAACTCCTCATCACACCTTAATAAACACACGAGGATCCACACTGGAGAGAAACCATTCACATGCTCTCAATGTGGGAAAAGTTTCAGCCGATCATCATCCCTTAATCTACACAGGATGAGCCACACTGACGAGAAACCATTCACTTGCACTTAAGCCGCGGTCACACTGGACTTTTCTCCCTATAGACTTCCTTTCCAGGAAGTGCGTCAAGTTTCACAGTTCACTGCGTTGCAAAGTTCAAGCTTGGTAAACTCTGACGTGCAAAATCGTATCACTTGACTGTAAGGCCAAACAAAGATCAAAATATGACCTCACTGGATAGAATTTTAAAATGGCCAAACGCTCACTTTTTAAAATGTCTAATCATTTGTTTAATCCCGCCCCTTTTTGCAGAGCCATACAACAGAATTTTGCATGCTCAAACTGTAGAGGTGGAACATCTGGATTGTTCTGATAGTCCTTAAAAACTGGAGACTCCGGTAAGAGAGTAAAGGGCTCAGAGAATTTCATCCAACAAAATCTTTAATGAGTGCCAATATTAGTACAGGTCACCTGTTGTTTTTATAGGTACAAATGGGGTGTGAGTGTATGTGGGGTCTGAAACATAAAATGGGCAAATTTAATATCAAAAAAATATTACAGGTTTATCACTTAACAACAATCGTTTTCATTCTGATTACAACAGAAAACAATCTCCAAATATATTAATAAATTCCCTGTCAAACTGTAGTATATAAGGATGACTTTACACCATCAATCAAAATGTATACGTAAATTCAACAAAGAAATATGCTGTAGCATAAATAGTTTGAACTAGTATATTAGCTTCCCAACACAGATTGACATATAACATCAGATTATGCAAATATATGCATTAAAGGATTAATATAACATTACATATATTATCACAACAGTATTAATATAAGTATTGTACATATTTTTGGTGGAAATCAGTAAATAAACTCACTTTCTTGGCATGAACGCACACAGGGTAGATAACTTGCAGTCTCACCATGCCTCACATGTGATTTGTGCCATGTGCATGCTTTTAAATCGATAGTGGTAAATGTCTGTGAAATGAGAGGTCCGCCATCTAGTGGGTACTCATAAGAACTGCAATCCCATTATAGGACATTCCTACACAAACTCCAGTGTGACTGCAGCTTCTGTGTGGGATGAGTTTCAGCAACTCCTCAGACCTTTAATAAACACATGAAGATCCACACTGGAGAGAAACTATTCACATGAACTCAGTGTGGGAAGAGTTTCAACCGATCAGCAAACCTTAATGAACACATGAAGATCCACGCTGGTGTGAAAGAGTATACGTGCTTGAGTGTGAGAAGACTTTTATTACAGCTTCAAAATTAAAACCACCAGACGGTTTAAACTGTAAAAAGAGGTTTAATCAGTTAACACATCTGAAAACAGAAGAGGATTCACACTGGAGTGAAACCGTACAGATCTGATCAGTGTCTACAGTTTCACTCATTCGGCGCAGCTTAAGAAACACAAGGACAAAAAGTTGCACACATGACATGAATGCAGCAAAACATTTTCTTAAGTGCAAAAAATGTTTTATGTCTGAATAATGTTTGAAAAGGCTGAGTGACGGTATACTGTTTTCCAACACTTCTACACTGCAGTAGGTGGGGTTGTAAATGTGTTGCGCTTCTCGCGTTTACCGTAAACACAATGATGGCAGCTGAGAGAAGAACAGTTTCATAAACATCTGGCAAAGAGAACCTCTGTGGCTTAAAATCTCTTTGCAGGTGATTGTACAGGTGCGGATACATCTGTACTCTACTCTCCAGTGTATTCATGTGGCTAGTGTTGTTTTGGATGATGTTGTCTGTCTTACTCCTGAATGAGAAACAAATCATTGTGAAGGCACCACACATTAAAGGTGGAGCTCCAGGACGGTTAGTTTGCAGTATACCAGGGCCTCAAGTTTAGAAAGCTCATTCAATTGTCCTGTGTTGCATCTTTTATTAGTGTTTTATTAGTTAAGTTTCTTCATTTTTAGGTTTAAGATTCTTTCTAGTTTACTACATTTACCTTTTTGAGTAGAATACAAACTTGATAAATATTTTATGATTTAGGCAGAGCGACGGGTATTAAGTTTTACAATATAAATACACTGTGATGATCCTAAGACTCCAGATTGGAGTATGTGGTAAATCCTGATTGGATGCCTGCATTACTCATCAATGGGTATATAAAAGTTGTTGTGCTAGCTACCCCAGGACGCTGTGGCTACTCAGGAGTCCTCATGTCAAGACCTGCCATCTCATTGACTCTTTAACCTTATGGTTTGTTTTGCATTACTTGTATTATGTAGTTAAAGTGTTGTTGTGATTATATCCTAAGTTTTTTATCTTCATTATTATCCCTAGACATTTGTTGGTTGCTTTGATTGATTTTTCTATGAGTTACATTTTTATAATAAATAATTTGCATTCAGGCTATTTTGTTGGCTCATCTCTCTTTTATGTTGCAACTTAAACAAGCGGGTCATAACACTTTGAGATATTTTCCTTTCAGTCATGACCATAGGTGAGAGTAGGAACCTAGATTATGCGGTAAATTGAGAACATTGCCTTTCGTCTCAGCTCCTTCACCACAACAGACAATCACATCAACTGCATTAGCGCTGCCGCTGCACTGATCCATCTCTAAATCTCACATTCCATTGCTCATGAAAAAAATGCAGATACTTGAACTCCATTTGGGGTAAGGACTCTCTTCCAAACTGGAGATGACCACCTTTTTTCAGTCAAGCACCATGGTTTCTGACCTAGAGGTGCTGTTTCTTTCCCTGCCATGTCACAATCAGCAGCAAACCGTCCCACTGCCTGATGAAGGTCCATGTCCTATGATGCCAAAAAGACGTTGTCTGCAAATGGCAGAAACAGTTCTAGCCTGCACCTTAAATTCTGTCAGTAAAAATTATTATATTTTTGAGATCAGCCTCTAAAATAACACATTTACAAAACAAAATGAATAAATAGATGGATGCATAGACATTGTAGTGGTGGAAGGGGAGGTAGGATGGCTTGTTCAACTATAAACCAAGATGGAGCTCTCTCAGGAGGGATGGACTAGTGCACAAGATGTCTCAGACTGAATGTGTAATAATGAAATAAATGCTCAGGAAGCTCCAACCCTTTTTTATCAACTGGCTGTTGCAATGTACTCCTATGCAACCAAGGATGCTTATTGTTTCAAAGAAATTAATTGACAGAGCAGAGCAGTGGTTCTCAATTCTGGTGCTTGTGCAAAATAAGTTGACAACAGTCCCAAATTAGTTTTAGCTCTTATTACTAGATCTTAGAATCACACCTGAGAAACCACAAAAGCAGAGATTTGGCTTCTCTTTAACTGCTTAAGGTCAATTTGCACCAGATCAGCAAGAGACAACATTTGTTTGAGTTTCCTTCGCCGACTAACCTCGACAAAACACGGCGTTCCTGATTGGTTGGTGACTTCACTTCAGTGATGTCCTTGGGATTCACTCGCTTGTAAGTGGAAGTTTGTTCTGGGTTACAGGAAGAACATAGAACAGGAAGAGCTAGACAAAATTATAAATAGCTCTAAACCAGCTGCGTGTATATTGGACCCATTTCCAACAAAATTACTGAAAGAATTGCTACCTGTTATAGGAGAACCTCTTCTTAACGTTATCAACTCTTCTTTATCTTTAGGCCATGTTCCAAATCCTTACAAGTTAGCTGTTATTAAACCTATTATTAAGAAACCACAACTGGACCCCAGCAACTTAGCTAATTATAGGCCTATTTCAAATCTTCCATTTATATCTAAAATACTAGAAAAAGTTGTCTCAGCTCAATTATGCTCCTTTCTGCAGACGAACAATGTTTTTGAAGTGTTTTAGTCAGGTTTCAGAGCTCATCACAGTACAGAAATTGCATTAGTGAAAATAACCAACGATTTACTCTTAGCTGCTGACCAAGGGTGCATCTCGCTATTAGTTTTACTTGATCTTAGTGCGGCATTTGACACCATTGACCATGGTATCCTCATTAATCGCTTAAAGTCTACAGGTGTCCAGGGACAGGCCCTTCAATGGTTTAAGTCATACTTAGCTGACCGTTACCAGTTTGTGAATATTAATGGACAGCCTTCACAAATCAGCCCAGTAAAATACGGGGTGCCTCAAGGATCAGTTTTAGGCCCTTTGCTGTTTACAATATACATGCTACCCCTGGGAGACATTATTAGAAGACATGGGATCAGCTTTCACTGCTATGCAGATAATACTCAATTATATATTTCAACTCTAAACTGTCTAAACTGTCCAAGCTAACTGAGTGTATTAAAGATGTTAAAGACTGGATGACCAACAATTATCTTCTCTTAAACTCAGACAAAACAGAATTATTACTTATTGGGCCTAAATCCTGTACACAACTGATCTCACAACTTGACCTACAATTAGAGGGATACAAAGTTAGCGTTAGCTCTACTATAAAAGATCTGGGTGTCATATTAGACAGCAATTTAACTTTTAAAAATCATATATCCCATATCACAAAAACTGCTTTCTTTCATCTGAGAAATATCGCTAAGTTACGAAGTATTCTATCCATCTCAGATGCAGAAAAGCTAGTCCATGCTTTTATGACTTCTAGGCTGGACTACTGTAATGCACTGTTTGCTGGCTGCCCAGCATCCTCTATTAACAAACTTCAATTAGTACAAAATGCAGCTGCTAGAGTTCTTACCAGGTCTAGAAAATTTGATCACATCACCCCAATTTTATCCTCCTTACACTGGCTGCCTGTTAAGTTTCGTATTGAATTTAAAATATTGCTTCTTACATATAAAGCTTTAAATAATCTAGCTCCTGTTTATCTAACCAATCTTCTGTCTCGCTACAATCCAACTCGCTCTTTAAGATCTCAAAACTCAGGGCTTCTGGTAGTACCTAGAATAGCAAAGTCGAGTAAAGGAGGTCGAGCCTTCTCATTTATAGCTCCTAAACTCTGGAATAGCCTTCCTGATAACGTCCGAGGCTCAGACACACTCTCCCAATTCAAAACTAGATTAAAGACCTATCTGTTCAGTAAAGCATACACTTAGTGCACCACTTAGGGGGCTTCCACACAGGTTATGCATCTTGCTGATATACACTGTGAACATCAGCTACGCTAATTATTTTCTTTATTCTCCATTTCCACCTGGGGATACTCTTCCCGAGGCCCCCAGACTATGCAGAGTCACTGATTCGATCCAAGACCAACGACGAGATGATCCCAAGGTTTCCATATCCTGGACCTGGCCGAATCCTGAACAACTACTGCGATGGTCATGGAGGAGTGGAGAACATGAGACTGATTCCTATGACGCTCCAGAGACAGACGAGTCTTCGCTGAGGCCAGCTTCCAGCCTCCGCCACTGAGACTGCAGCTCTGCACAAGACGTTTGGCCAGCGGAGAAATTAAAATGGTTGTGCCCAACTGAGTCTGGTTTCTCTCAAGGTTTTTTTTCTTCACTTCCGCCTTTAGTAAAGTTTTTTTTCCCTCTCCGCTGTCGCCACTGGCTTGCATGGTTCAGGATCTGTAGAGCTGCGCATCGTTGGATTTGCTCTTCAGTGTTTGGACTCTCAGTAGTGATTATTAAACCACACTGAACTGAGCTAAACTGAACTGAACTTGAACACTACAAACTGAACTACACTGTTCCTATTTACTGTGACCTTTTATGTGAAGCTGCTTTGACACAATCTACATTGTATAAGCGCTATACAAATAAAGGTGAATTGAATTGAATTGAATACTTGCCTACTGCTTGACATCAATAGCCCACTGTTTTACTGTGTCATTGCTGCAGTACAAATGGTCCTACATCAACTCTGCAGCCAAGGCATTCTTTACTGTCTGCAAAACAGCAATACGAAAAGTTAATAAAATACTCATTTAAAAATTATTCCAAGATTAAAAAAAAAAAACAAAAACAATTATATATATATATATATATATATATATATATATATATATATATATATATATGTGTGTGTATATATATATATATATATATATATATATATATATATATATATATATATATATATATATATATATATATACACACACACACACACACACAGAATTATTAGCCCCCCTTTGTTTTTTTTCTTTTTTAAATATTTCCCAAATGATCCAACATACATATATACATATATATTGCATCATTTGGGAAATATTTAAAAAAGAAAAAAACAAAGGGGGGCTAATATTTCTGACTGTGTATATATATATATATATATATATATATATATATATATATATATATATATATATATATATAGCTGAGGCACCCTTCATTATCTACATGGGGTACAGTAGCAGTGTGATGCATTTTGGGCTTTAAGTTAAAATGCAAATATTGAAAATATTTCATTGCTTCACAGTACATAGTGCAGTTAGGGAGGAACAAGCCCATGGAGAACAAACTGTTGGGAAAATAATAAGCCACATTAGGACAATTGTTTGAAACTGCTTGCCAGATATACAAAAATAAATGAATAATTTATCAACCTTGCAACATGAAAAATATCAAACCTATATGTATTTGTCATTACAATGTAATTTATATGACCTATTTGCATTAAGACTACTGAGTACCAAGAGCACAATTATTAATTCAGGTTTATCTGATTTTTTTTGGGACTTAGCATGTAATGAAACAGATGGGAGAAAGCTAGGCATTAACTAACAGGAGTTAAATGATTACACATCTGTTTATAACGAATGAAACTTGCCTCTTCAACAAATAAATCTGTCAACAGAAGAGCAGCTTCTAGTTTGTGCTTATTTCCTCCTAACATTGTCCTATAAAAATAAATGTATGTCAGTTAGATCTGATATCAGACTGCAACTCAAACTTGAGTTGATTATCACAATTCAAAGCAAAGCTTGGAGCACATCAGATATGTGACTTAACATTAGTCATTTTACTTCATTAATGTTAACAAGGCTACAGTTACGTCATTTAACAGAAGATTTCATTCATTGCTAAAGAATCTTTTTTGGCAAACTGTATTGGTAAATCCTCATTTTAATGTAGCAAATGTCTTTCTGCTGGGGACACTGACTTTAGACTAAATCATGCTTAATTATTGTATATAAAATTAAAATATAGCAGAAATAGCCTAATCCGGTGTTTTTCTGTCTTTTAGACAACACAAACTAATAAATAAATGAAAAAAAAAATAAATGTCATAAATTAACAACAAAAATGTCTCCAAGATATTAATTGGAAAAAGATGTATTTTTGATGGTTACACATTTTTCCACCCTGCTAATTGTAGCACTGTATTTATTCATTTACTTTTTATAAAAATAATAAATAAATAATAAATTAATTTAAAACTTATTTAGTTGCTTTTTTATACATTTTATATAATTTTATTTTAATACAGTTCATTTATTATTTTAATACTTGTTTATTCATTTGTTTTACCTTATTAAATCAATTTTGTGTCAATTATTTTATCATATCTATTTTTTGTATTATTTTATGGATTCAATTTAGTTCTTTGTTTCTTTTAAACTAACGTAAGTGATTTAAAAAAAAAAGATCTAACGTGGCATTTTAAAACGCTTGATAAATTATTTAAATTTAATTTAGATTTTACGTGTTATGCTTTTCTCTAAATATATATATTCACGGACACAACCATGCATCTGCACCGATCTGCACGCAACTAGTGATGCCTGCATGAATTACATTACATTAAGGTGTCTAACGTTTCTATTATAGCAGATCTCAGATCGGCTTTTATGTTCTCTAACACCGATCTGACGTCAGGTATAGCTAATAACATTAAGACAACAATTTGAGAATAAAGCCCATTTGCACTTATTATTATTTGCACTTATTAGTCCACTTTAATGCTCGAAGTAACCACTTTAGATAGAGGTTAGCTAAGACTCAGATCATTTTACTGACTCGGATCATTGAATCCCGTTCAGCAAACAAAACGAATCCTTTTGCCAAAAAATATTATTAAGGTTAACGTTACATGTTTAAAGCGACTTACATCGACCAACCGACTTACGCAAGCGTTGATTACAATTTATAACGTTTATGTATGTATGTATGTATGTATGTATGTATGTATGTATGTATATAATAACAACCGGAAACTTTGTGTCAGAGTCATATTAAAGTTCAAAATGCACAACTATAATTTAATTTGTTGATCTGCCGTCATCTCTGATGTTTAAAAACGTCCAATTATGTCACAACATGATAAAAACAGATACATTTTGTATCACCAATGGCAACAGGCTGTGAATGCTAGGCTACCAGCTGTGCTAACCGAACGACCACTTGAATACAACTTTGAACGCACAATCTGCCGTTTCTAACACACGACTCCATGTGACGTGATGCAGAAACATTAAATCTATCAAAATAATACGGTTAACGCCGTGATTTCTTTACAAAAAGGAGAAAAAATACTTACTTGCTGCAATATGGACCCTCATCAGGTGAACTGTGCGTTGGAACCGAGCGTCTTGTTCATGACATCATCGCCGTAGAGTTGGTGCGTGGTATTTGTACGCATCTGTTCTCAACAGAAGCGAATGGGGAGAATTGGCGTATCATATGCACGCAAAAATGGATTTTGGCGTAAGCATTGCACGCAAATGGAAAGTGTAAAGTCGTGTTATTTGTACGCAGATTGATGAGATCAGGTTGAGTCAAGGCAGTGTCATCTTTCATGGATCAGGTTGGATGCGTTGACCCATGGCACTTTCTTAACCCATCATGAAAAGATTTTTCTTTTTTTCCACTGTTCATCAATCTCATTCACACATTGATTATTTTTCTTAAATAAAGCTCTCTTACCCTTTATACTATACTTCTATACTTCTTTTATAAGTTATACTTCTGTATATTCTGCTATTGTCATCTCTGATCATGCTCCACATTCTCTTAAACCTAAATCTTACTTATTCTAGAGGCCGGGCAAATGAGCGGAGGATTGAAACTTTCATGTTTCTATTACACTCTAATCCAAAGATATGTCTTTTGAAGTCTGAATGGAAATCAATGGAGTTTGTTGCCAAGGAGCTAATTTTTTTTTTTTTTTTTTTTTTTTGCTAGGGCATGGTTACAGAGAATTCAAAGAGAAACTTGTGTGCAATTCTTTGTTTGGGAGCAATAAGCCCTCTCCCCTCTCTCTCTACGACACTGCTATGCAAAGATATGCTATGCAAAGATCTGGCCCTGTCATAATGGCAATCTACAGTATAGGATCACTTCCTGGGGTGCTCTGAATTTATTCTTTGATTTTGTTTGATGTATACCGAGGCCTATAAGGAAAGTACAGCTAATAAATTGAATAAATATATCAAATGTATATATTTAATTAAGTCTTGCTTTGAATATACACTTGCATGTTTATTTATTTTATTGTAAGTGATGCATTTTATATTCTGTAAATTTCCTATTTTTTAAACCACTGTATCTTGTTGAAGGCATACAAAAAATCCATGACAAATGATTGGCGAAAATGCCCAGTGGCCTAAGGGATAAGGCATCAGCCTCTGGGGCTTGGGATTGTTGGTTCAAGTCCCATCTGGGTTGGATTTGAAGGTCTCACTTCATATTAGGAACAATGTCTGGGGGATGAAACACGGTAGCTGTGAAAACCTTCTTGAGTTGTGTTTGCATGTCATTAACTTCCTGCATTGCCATTCATATTACCTATTATGACTAAAAGCTGGTGGGTTGTTCAAGATCCATAAACAAATCTAACAACCGAATCATTGCCGCTCCTTTTTTTGTCTGAATAAGTGTACATGTTAGACTGATTTAGATCAGAAGTCCACTAAATGTTCATTAACTAATGTCAAAGCAAAATCTGCTACAATTAACATAGAAACACCATAGATTGCACAGCACTGCTGCTTTTTCTATGACATTCATAGGGCTCGTCCGGGATTTGAACCCGGGACCTCTCGCACCCGAAGCGAGAATCATACCCCTAGACCAACGAGCCCTGTAGATGCAGTCTGCAGTGCCACAAAAAATTCTGTGAGACCGATCCAAACTACTCTTTGTTCATGTTGTTTTTGTTCCGTGTGTCAGCAACTCCCTGGAGGCATATTACAGTTCACAGGCAGTATAAAACAACCCAGTGGCCTAATGGATAAGGCACCAGCCTTCGAAGCAGGGGATTGTGGGTTTAAAGTACCAACTGGGTTGTCTTTGATGCAGTTCCTTTTAAGTTGACTGTGCAAGACAATCCAGTGTTACCTTTAAAAAGCTAGGTTCATACCCCTAGGTCAAAAAGACATGACAATGGAAAACTCCTCAGAGGAGCTGTTTTGTCATTAGGTGTACACACCAGATCGTCTGAATGCAATATGGCATAGGGATCCTAAAGTACTGTTTTCTGAGTTACAAGAACTTCCTGAGCCATACATCAGATATGACAATAGCTAGTGTTGACCCAGTGGCCTAATGGATAAGGCATCAGCCTTCGAAGCTGGGGATTGTGGGTTCAAGTCCCATCTGGGTTGTCTTTGTTGGGTTACATTTAAGTTGTTTGAAACAATTCCGTCTGGTCTTCTCAAAACTTAGGCGCGATGATCTGAGGACAATTGTTAGCTTCGAGTTCTCAGGCTTGCTGCACACTTCAAATAAGATTCATCCAATCTTGCTTGAATCTCACTGTCACGTTACAAAGCTAAAAGGTTCTGCTAAGCTTTGGGAATGGAGATCTTGACTTCAAGTACCCCGTGGCTTTCAACTAATGGTCTCATGTTAGGTGGATGATGATGAAATGCAAACAAGAAAATAGCTGCAGAAAGGTTGTGATTGCAAGTTAATGAGAGTGGCCTTGTCTGGAATTTGAAACTCAAGACCAGTCACACCATACGCGAGAACCATACCCCAGGACCAATGAGACCCGAATGTGGATGATTGCACAAAGAAAATGTTTGTCCATTAGTTGCACACATCTTATTTGACGGAATGCAAACTGGCATCGAGATCCTAAAGTGCAGTTTTCCATGCGTTGGCATCTTGTTGAAGGCATACAAAAAATCCATGACAAATGATTGGCAAAATGGCCCAGTGGCCTACTGGATAAGGCATCAGCCTCCGGAGCTTGGGATTGTTGGTTTAAGTCCCATTTGGGTTGTCTTTGAAGGTCTCACTTCAATTTGGGAGCAATGTTTGGTGGATGAAACACGGTAGCTGTGAAAACCTTCTTGAGATGTGTTTGCATGTCATTACCTTCCTGCATTGCCATGCATATTACCTGTTATGACTAAAAGGGTAACGAGATACCTAACGCGAAAGGCCATTTTGAATCCTGCATGGTGCCTACAGAGAAGAGACTGTGTACAAAGACAAAAATGGTGCTCACATATAAAGCTGGTGGGTTGTTCAAGATCCATAAACAAATCTAAGAAGCACGTTAGCACCGAGAGCAACACCGAGTAAGTACATTTAGACCTGTTTTCAGTTGCTGTGTTTGGTTCGAGAACACTTAGACTTGTTTCAGCTGGTTGTGTATTGGTTGTTGGACTTTTAAAATTGTTTTGAGCTATCTGTGTTTAGAACTAGCAAGCTTTAGCCACTGTTTCCTTTGTTTACTGTAAGAGCTTGTGTGCCTAGCGGGAGGTTTTTCGCGCCTCCGCCGCTGCAATTTTCGCGTGTTTTTTAACTTGGAGGCGTGTCCAAACACCAGGTAAACACTATATATTTGAACACATTAGGTTTAGCTAGCAGGAGAAGCACGTTAGCACCGAGAGCAACACCGAGTAAGTACATTTAGACCTGTTTTCAGTTGCTGTGTTTGGTTCGAGAACACTTAGACTTGTTTCAGCTGGTTGTGTATTGGTTGTTGGACATTTAAAATTGTTTTGAGCTATCTGTGTTTAGAACTAGCAAGCTTTAGCCACTGTTTCCTTTGTTTACTGTAAGAGCTTGTGTGCCGAGCGGGAGGTTTTTCGCGCCCCCGCTGCTGCAATTTTCGCGTGTTTTTTAACTTGGAGGCGTGTCCAAACGCCAGGTAAACACTATATATTTGAACACATTAGGTTTAGCTAGCAGGAGAAGCACGTTAGCACCGAGAGCAACACAGAGTAAGTACATTTAGACCTGTTTTCAGTTGCTGTGTTTGGTTCGAGAACACTTAGACTTGTTACAGCTGGTTGTGTATTGGTTGTTGGACATTTAAAATTGTTTTCAGCTATCTGCAACGCCTAGACCAACGAGCCCTGTAAAAGCAATGTGCAGTACCACAAAAAATTCTGTCAGACCAATCCACTCTACTCTTTGTTCATGTTGTTTTTGTTACATGTGTCAGCAACTCCCTGGAGGCATATTACAGTTCACAGGCAGTAAAAACAGCCCAGTGGCCTAATGGATAGGGCACCAGCCTTCGAAGCTGGGGATTGTGGGTTTAAAGTACCAACTGGGTTGTCTTTGATGCAGTTCCTTTTAAGATGACTGTGCAAGACAATCCAGTGTGACCTTTAAAAAGCTAGGTTCATACCCCTAGGTCAAAAAGACATGACAGTGGAAAACTCCTCAGAGAAGCTGTTTTGTCATTAGGTGTACACACCAGATCGTCTGAATGCAATATGGCATAGGGATCCTAAAGTACTGTTTTCTGAGTTACAAGAACTTCCTGAGCCATTCATCAGATATGTTAAAGGCTAGTGTTGACCTAGTGGCCTAATGGATAAGGCATCAGCCTTCGAAGCTGGGGATTGTGGGTTCAAGTCCCATCTGGGTTGTCTTTGTTGGGTTACATTTAAGTTGTTTGAAACAATTCCGACTGGTCTTCTCAAAACTTAGGCGCGATGATCTGAGGACAATTGTTAGCTTCGAGTTCTCAGGCTTGCTGCACACTTCAAATAAGATTCATCCAATCTTGCTTGAATCTCACTGTCACGTTACAAAGCTAAAAGGTTCTGCTAAGCTTTGGGAATGGAGATCTTGACTTCAAGTACCCCGTGGCTTTCAACTAATGGTCTCATGTTAGGTGGATGATGATGAAATGCAAACAAGAAAATAGCTGCAGAAAGGTTGTGATTGCAAGTTAATGAGAGTGGCCTTGTCTGGAATTTGAAACTCAAGACCACTCACACCATACGCGAGAACCATACCCCAGGACCAATGAGACCCGAATGTGGATGATTGCACAAAGAAAATGTTTGTCCATTAGTTGCACACATCTTATTTGACAGAATGCAAACTGGCATCGAGATCCTAAAGTGCAGTTTTCCATGCGTTGGCATCTTGTTGAAGGCATACAAAAAAATCCATGACAAATGATTGGCGAAATGGCCCAGTGGCCTAATGGATAAGGCATCAGCCTCCGGGGCTTGGGATTGTTGGTTCAAGTCCCATCTGGGTTGTCTTTGTTGGGTTACATTTAAGTTGTGTGAAACAATTCCGACTGGTCTTCTCAAAACTTAGGCGTGATGATCTGAGGACAATAGTTAGCTTCGAATTCTCAGACTAGCTGCACACTTCAAATAAGATTCATCCAAACTTGCTTGAATCTCACTGTCACGTTACAAACCTAAAAGGTTCTGCTAAGCTTTGGGAATGGAGATCTTGACTTCAAGTACCCCGTGGCTTTCAACTAATGGTCTCATGTTAGGTGGATGATGATAAAATGCAAACAAGAAAATAGCTGCAGAAAGGTTGTGATTGCAAGTTAATGAGAGTGGCCTTGTCTGGAATTTGAAACTCAAGACCAGTCACACCATACGCGAGAACCATACCCCAGGACCAATGAGACCCGAATGTTAATGATTGCACAAAGAAAATGTTTGACCATTAGTTGCACACATCTTATTTGACGGAATGCAAACTGGCATCGAGATCCTAAAGTGCAGTTTTCCATGCGTTGGCATCTTGTTGAAGGCATACAAAAAATCCATGACAAATGATTGGCGAAATGGCCCAGTGGCCTAATGGATAAGGCATCAGCCTCCGGAGCTTGGGATTGTTGGTTCAAGTCCCATCTGGGTTGTCTTTGAAGGTCTCACTTCAATTTGGGAGCAATGTTTGGTGGATGAAACACGGTAGCTGTGAAAACCTTCTTGAGTTGTGTTTGCATGTCATTACCTTCCTGCATTGCCATGCATATTACCTGTTATGACTAAAAGGGTAACGAGATACCTAACGCGAAAGGCCATTTTGAATCCTGCATGGTGCCTACAGAGAAGAAACTGTGTACAAAGACAAAAATGGTGCTTACATATAAAGTTGGTGGGTTGTTCAAGATCCATAAACAAATCTAACAACCGAATCATTGCCGCTCCTTTTTTTGTCTGTATAATTGTACATGTTAGACTGATTTAGATCAGAAGTCCACTAAATGTTCATTAACTAATGTCAAAGCTGCTACAATTAACATAGAAACACCATAGATAGCACAGCACCACTGCTTTTTCTATGACATTCATAGGGCTCGTCCGGGATTTGAACCCGGGACCTCTCGCACCCGAAGCGAGAATCATACCCCTAGACCAACGAGCCCTGTAGAAGCAGTCTGCAGTGCCACAAAAAATTCTGTGAGACCGATCCACTCTACACTTTGTTCATGTTCTTTTTGTTCCGTGTGTCAGCAACTCCCTGGAGGCATATTACAGTTCACAGGCAGTATAAAACAGTCCAGTGGCTTAATGGATAAGGCACCAGCCTTCGAAGCTGGGGATTGTGGGTTTAAAGTACCAACTGGGTTGTCTTTGATGCAATTCCTTTTAAGTTGACTGTGCAAGACAATCCAGTGTTACCTTTAAAAAGCTAGGTTCATACCCTTAGGTCAAAAAGACATGACAATGGAAAACTCCTCAGAGGAGCTGTTTTGTCATTAGGTGTACACACCAGATCGTCTGAATGCAATATGGCATAGGGATCCTAAAGTACTGTTTTCTGAGTTACAAGAACTTCCTGAGCCATACATCAGATATGACAAAAGCTAGTGTTTACCCAGTGGCCTAATGGATAAGGCATCAGCCTTTGAAGCTGGGGATTGTGGGTTCAAGTCCCATCTGCGTTGTCTTTGTTGGGTTACATTTAAGTTGTGTGAAACAATTCCGACTGGTCTTCTCAAAACTTAGGCGTGATGATCTGAGGACAATAGTTAGCTTCGAATTCTCAGACTAGCTGCACACTTCAAATAAGATTCATCCAAACTTGCTTGAATCTCACTGTCACGTTACAAACCTAAAAGGTTCTGCTAAGCTTTGGTAATGGAGATCTTGACTTCAAGTACCCCGTGGCTTTCAACTAATGGTCTCATGTTAGGTGGATGATGATAAAATGCAAACAAGAAAATAGCTGCAGAAAGGTTGTGATTGCAAGTTAATGAGAGTGGCCTTGTCTGGAATTTGAAACTCAAGACCAGTCACACCATACGCGAGAACCATACCCCAGGACCAATGAGACCCGAATGTTAATGATTGCACAAAGAAAATGTTTGTCCATTAGTTGCACACATCTTATTTGACGGAATGCAAACTGGCATCGAGATCCTAAAGTGCAGTTTTCCATGCGTTGGCATCTTGTTGAAGGCATACAAAAAATCGATGACAAATGATTGGCAAAATGGCCCAGTGGCCTACTGGATAAGGCATCAGCCTCCGGAGCTTGGGATTGTTGGTTTAAGTCCCATTTGGGTTGTCTTTGAAGGTCTCACTTCAATTTGGGAGCAATGTTTGGTGGATGAAACACGGTAGCTGTGAAAACCTTCTTGAGATGTGTTTGCATGTCATTACCTTCCTGCATTGCCATGCATATTACCTGTTATGACTAAAAGGGTAACGAGATACCTAACGCGAAAGGCCATTTTGAATCCTGCATGGTGCCTACAGAGAAGAGACTGTGTACAAAGACAAAAATGGTGCTCACATATAAAGCTGGTGGGTTGTTCAAGATCCATAAACAAATCTAAGAAGCACGTTAGCACCGAGAGCAACACCGAGTAAGTACATTTAGACCTGTTTTCAGTTGCTGTGTTTGGTTCGAGAACACTTAGACTTGTTTCAGCTGGTTGTGTATTGGTTGTTGGACTTTTAAAATTGTTTTGAGCTATCTGTGTTTAGAACTAGCAAGCTTTAGCCACTGTTTCCTTTGTTTACTGTAAGAGCTTGTGTGCCTAGCGGGAGGTTTTTCGCGCCTCCGCCGCTGCAATTTTCGCGTATTTTTTAACTTGGAGGCGTGTCCAAACACCAGGTAAACACTATATATTTGAACACATTAGGTTTAGCTAGCAGGAGAAGCACGTTAGCACCGAGAGCAACACCGAGTAAGTACATTTAGACCTGTTTTCAGTTGCTGTGTTTGGTTCGAGAACACTTAGACTTGTTTCAGCTGGTTGTGTATTGGTTGTTGGACATTTAAAATTGTTTTGAGCTATCTGAGTTTAGAACTAGCAAGCTTTAGCCACTGTTTCCTTTGTTTACTGTAAGAGCTTGTGTGCCGAGCGGGAGGTTTTTCGCGCCCCCGCCGCTGCAATTTTCGCGTGTTTTTTAACTTGGAGGCGTGTCCAAACGCCAGGTAAACACTATATATTTGAACACATTAGGTTTAGCTAGCAGGAGAAGCACGTTAGCACCGAGAGCAACACAGAGTAAGTACATTTAGACCTGTTTTCAGTTGCTGTGTTTGGTTCGAGAACACTTAGACTTGTTACAGCTGGTTGTGTATTGGTTGTTGGACATTTAAAATTGTTTTCAGCTATCTGCAACGCCTAGACCAACGAGCCCTGTAAAAGCAATGTGCAGTACCACAAAAAATTCTGTCAGACCAATCCACTCTACTCTTTGTTCATGTTGTTTTTGTTACATGTGTCAGCAACTCCCTGGAGGCATATTACAGTTCACAGGCAGTAAAAACAGCCCAGTGGCCTAATGGATAGGGCACCAGCCTTCGAAGCTGGGGATTGTGGGTTTAAAGTACCAACTGGGTTGTCTTTGATGCAGTTCCTTTTAAGATGACTGTGCAAGACAATCCAGTGTGACCTTTAAAAAGCTAGGTTCATACCCCTAGGTCAAAAAGACATGACAGTGGAAAACTCCTCAGAGAATCTGTTTTGTCATTAGGTGTACACACCAGATCGTCTGAATGCAATATGGCATAGGGATCCTAAAGTACTGTTTTCTGAGTTACAAGAACTTCCTGAGCCATTCATCAGATATGTTAAAGGCTAGTGTTGACCTAGTGGCCTAATGGATAAGGCATCAGCCTTCGAAGCTGGGGATTGTGGGTTCAAGTCCCATCTGGGTTGTCTTTGTTGGGTTACATTTAAGTTGTTTGAAACAATTCCGACTGGTCTTCTCAAAACTTAGGCGCGATGATCTGAGGACAATTGTTAGCTTCGAGTTCTCAGGCTTGCTGCACACTTCAAATAAGATTCATCCAATCTTGCTTGAATCTCACTGTCACGTTACAAAGCTAAAAGGTTCTGCTAAGCTTTGGGAATGGAGATCTTGACTTCAAGTACCCCGTGGCTTTCAACTAATGGTCTCATGTTAGGTGGATGATGATGAAATGCAAACAAGAAAATAGCTGCAGAAAGGTTGTGATTGCAAGTTAATGAGAGTGGCCTTGTCTGGAATTTGAAACTCAAGACCAGTCACACCATACGCGAGAACCATACCCCAGGACCAATGAGACCCGAATGTGGATGATTGCACAAAGAAAATGTTTGTCCATTAGTTGCACACATCTTATTTGACAGAATGCAAACTGGCATCGAGATCCTAAAGTGCAGTTTTCCATGCGTTGGGATCTTGTTGAAGGCATACAAAAAAATCCATGACAAATGATTGGCGAAATGGCCCAGTGGCCTAATGGATAAGGCATCAGCCTCCGGGGCTTGGGATTGTTGGTTCAAGTCCCATCTGGGTTGTCTTTGAAGGTCTCACTTCAATTTGGGAGCAATGTTTGGTGGATGAAACACGGTAGCTGTGAAAACCTTCTTGAGTTGTGTTTGCATGTCATTACCTTCCTGCATTGCCATGCATATTACCTGTTATGACTAAAAGGGTAACGAGATACCTAACGCGAAAGGCCATTTTGAATCCTGCATGGTGCCTACAGAGAAGAAACTGTGTACAAAGACAAAAATGGTGCTTACATATAAAGTTGGTGGGTTGTTCAAGATCCATAAACAAATCTAACAACCGAATCATTGCCGCTCCTTTTTTTGTCTGTATAATTGTACATGTTAGACTGATTTAGATCAGAAGTCCACTAAATGTTTATTAACTAATGTCAAAGCTGCTACAATTAACATAGAAACACCATAGATAGCACAGCACCACTGCTTTTTCTATGACATTCATAGGGCTCGTCCGGGATTTGAACCCGGGACCTCTCGCACCCCGAAGCGAGAATCATACCCCTAGACCAACGAGCCCTGTAGAAGCAGTCTGCAGTGCCACAAAAAATTCTGTGAGACCGATCCACTCTACACTTTGTTCATGTTCTTTTTGTTCCGTGTGTCAGCAACTCCCTGGAGGCATATTACAGTTCACAGGCAGTATAAAACAGCCCAGTGGCTTAATGGATAAGGCACCAGCCTTCGAAGCTGGGGATTGTGGGTTTAAAGTACCAACTGGGTTGTCTTTGATGCAATTCCTTTTAAGTTGACTGTGCAAGACAATCCAGTGTTACCTTTAAAAAGCTAGGTTCATACCCTTAGGTCAAAAAGACATGACAATGGAAAACTCCTCAGAGGAGCTGTTTTGTCATTAGGTGTACACACCAGATCGTCTGAATGCAATATGGCATAGGGATCCTAAAGTACTGTTTTCTGAGTTACAAGAACTTCCTGAGCCATACATCAGATATGACAAAAGCTAGTGTTTACCCAGTGGCCTAATGGATAAGGCATCAGCCTTTGAAGCTGGGGATTGTGGGTTCAAGTCCCATCTGCGTTGTCTTTGTTGGGTTACATTTAAGTTGTGTGAAACAATTCCGACTGGTCTTCTCAAAACTTAGGCGTGATGATCTGAGGACAATAGTTAGCTTCGAATTCTCAGACTAGCTGCACACTTCAAATAAGATTCATCCAAACTTGCTTGAATCTCACTGTCACGTTACAAACCTAAAAGGTTCTGCTAAGCTTTGGTAATGGAGATCTTGACTTCAAGTACCCCGTGGCTTTCAACTAATGGTCTCATGTTAGGTGGATGATGATAAAATGCAAACAAGAAAATAGCTGCAGAAAGGTTGTGATTGCAAGTTAATGAGAGTGGCCTTGTCTGGAATTTGAAACTCAAGACCAGTCACACCATACGCGAGAACCATACCCCAGGACCAATGAGACCCGAATGTTAATGATTGCACAAAGAAAATGTTTGTCCATTAGTTGCACACATCTTATTTGACGGAATGCAAACTGGCATCGAGATCCTAAAGTGCAGTTTTCCATGCGTTGGCATCTTGTTGAAGGCATACAAAAAATCCATGACAAATGATTGGCAAAATGGCCCAGTGGCCTACTGGATAAGGCATCAGCCTCCGGAGCTTGGGATTGTTGGTTTAAGTCCCATTTGGGTTGTCTTTGAAGGTCTCACTTCAATTTGGGAGCAATGTTTGGTGGATGAAACACGGTAGCTGTGAAAACCTTCTTGAGATGTGTTTGCATGTCATTACCTTCCTGCATTGCCATGCATATTACCTGTTATGACTAAAAGGGTAACGAGATACCTAACGCGAAAGGCCATTTTGAATCCTGCATGGTGCCTACAGAGAAGAGACTGTGTACAAAGACAAAAATGGTGCTTACATATAAAGCTGGTGGGTTGTTCAAGATCCATAAACAAATCTAAGAACCGAATCATTGCCGCTCCTTTTTTTTGTCTGTATAATTGTACATGTTAGACTGATTTAGATCAGAAGTCCACTAAATGTTCATTAACTAAAGTCACAGCAAAAGCTGCTACAATTAACATAGAAACATCAAAGTGAACAGAGCTCCGCCTCTTTTTCTATGACACGCATAGGGCTCATCCGGGATTTGAACCCGGGACCTCTCGCACCCTAAGCGAGAATCATACCCCTAGACCAACGAGCCCCGTAGATGCAACCTGCAGTGCCACAAAAAATTCTGTGAGACCGATCCAATCTACTCTTTTTTCATGTTGTTTTTGTTATGTGTGTCAGCAACTCCCTGGAGGCATATTACAGTTCACAGGCAATAAAAACAGCCCAGTGGCCTAATGGATAAGGCACCAGCCTTCGAAGCTGGGCATTGTGGGTTTAAAGTACCAACTGGGTTGTCTTTGATGCAATTCCTTTTAAGTTGACTGTGCAGGACAATCCAGTGTTACCTTTAAAAAGCTAGGTACATACCCTTAGGTCAAAAAGACATGACAATAGAAAACTCCTCAGATAAGCTGTTTTGTCATTAGGTGTACACACCAGATCGTCTGAATGCAATATGGCATAGGGATCCTAAAGTACTGTTTTTCTGAGTTACAAGAACTTCCTGAGCTATACATCAGATATGACAAAGGGTAGTGTTGACCCAGTGGCCTAATGGATAAGGCATCAGCCTTCGAAGCTGGGGATTGTGGGTTCAAGTCCCATCTGGGTTGTCTTTGTTGGGTTACATTTAAGTTGTCTGAAACAATTCCGACTGGTCTTCTCAAAACTTAGGCGTGATGATCTGAGGACAATAGTTAGCTTCGAATTCTCAGACTTGCTGCACACTTCGAGGCATCAGCCTCCGGGGCTTGGGATTGTTGGTTCAAGTCCCATCTGGGTTGTCTTTGAAGGTCTCACTTCAATTTGGGAGCAATGTTTGGTGGATGAAACACGGTAGCTGTGAAAACCTTCTTGAGATGTGTTTGCATGTCATTAACTTCCTGCATTGCCATGCATATTACCTATTATGACTAAAAGGGTAACGAGATACCTAACACGAAAGGCCATTTTGAATCCTGCATGGTGTCTACAGAGAAGAGACTGTGTACAAAGACAAAAATGGTGCTTACATATAAAGCTAGTGGGTTGTTCAAGATCCATAAACAAAACTAACAACCGAATCATTGCCGCTCCTTTTTTTGTCTGTATAATTGTACATGTTAGACTGATTTAGATCAGAAGTCCACTAAATGTTCATTAACTAAACTCACAGCAAAAGCTGCTACGGTTAACATAGAAACACCTTGGATAGCACAGCACCACTGCTTTTTCTCTGACTGTCGTAGGGCTCGTCCGGGATTTGAACCCGGGACCTCTCGCACCCAAAGCGAGAATCATACCCCTAGACCAACGAGCCCTGTAGAAGCAGTCTGCAGTGCCACAAAAAATTCTGTGAGACCGATCCACTCTACTCTTTGTTCATGTTGTTTTTGTTACGTGTGTCAGCAACTCCCTGGAGGCATATTACAGTTCACAGTAAGTATAAAACAGTCCAGTGGCCTAATGGATAAGGCACCAGCCTTCAAAGCAGGGGATTGTTGGTTTAAAGTACCAACTGGGTTGTCTTTGATGCAGTTCCTTTTAAGTTGACTGTGCAAGACAATCCAATGTTACCTTTAAAAAGCTAGGTTCATACCCTTAGGTCAAAAAGACATGACAATGGAAAACTCCTCAGAGAAGCTGTTGTGTCATTAGGTGTACACACCAGATCGTCTGAATGCAATATGGCATAGGGATCCTAAAGTACTGTTTTCTGAGTAACAAGAACTTCCTGAGCCATACATCAGATATGACAAAGGCTAGTGTTGACCCAGTGGCCTAATGGATAAGGCATCAGCCTTCGAAGCTTGGGATTGTGGGTTCAAGTCCCATCTGGGTTGTCTTTGAAGGTCTCACTTCAATATGGTAGCAATGTTTGTGGATGAAACACGCTAGCTGTGAAAACCTTCTTGAGATGTGTTTGCATGTCATTAAAACGGTACTTACATATAAAGCTGGTGGGTTGTTTGAGATCCATAAACAAATCTTAGAACCGAATCATTACTGCTCCTTTTTTTGTCTGAATAAGTGTACATGTTAGACTGACTGAGATCAGAAGTCGACTAAATGTTCATTAACTAAAGTCACAGCAAAAGCTGCTACAGATAACACAGCTCTGCTACTTTGTCTATGACAGGCGCAGGGCTTGTCTGGGATTTGAACCCGGGACCTCTTACACCCTAAGCCAGGCTTGTGAGAAACTCATTCTAGGCACTGTTTTGATCAATACCTTCACTACCTGTGTAAAGTTTGATGCTGATTTTAAGTCAACTGGAACAAGTAACTTGGCCGACCTAGGCACTGGACAACAAACTTCTGTTAAATCCTGATGTCATCTTGTAACGCCAGACAGCACGTGGCCCAGGATTATTGCCCGGCACACGTGTTAGCAGTTGCAAGGCAGCAAAAGCCTTGGTTCGTCCCTGGGTGGGCTTGAACCACCAACCTTTCGGTTAACAGCCAAACGCGCTAACCGATTGCACCACAGAGACTCAGACACCAAACCAACTGTAGTAGAAAAGCTGAACTTTGTCTCACTTGGTCTGCTAGATGAATCTAAATGAAAGCTGCCGAAAAGAGAGAGAGAAAGGTAACAGAAACACCCAACATGGGGCTCAAACACACGTCACTGAGATTAAGTGTCTCATGCTCTCCCACCTGAGCTAGTCGGGCTTGTGAGACACTCATTCTAGTCACTGTTTTGATCAATACCTTCCCTACCTGTGTAAAGTTTGATGCTGATTTTAAATCAACTGGAATAAGTAACTTGGCCAATAGAGGCACTGGACAACAAACTTCTGCTTAATCTTGATGTCATCTTGTACTGCCAGACAGGGCTTGTGAGATGCTCATTCAAGAGAAAGTCACTGTTTTGATCAATACCTTCCCTACCTGTGTAAAGTGTAATGGTGTTTTTAAGTCAACTGGAACAAGTAACTTGGCCGACCTAGGCACTAGACAGCAAACTTCTGTTAAATCCTGATGTCATCTTGTAACGCCAGAGAGCACGTGGCCCAGGATCATTGCCCGGCACACGTGTTAGCAGTTGCAAGGCAGCAAAAGCCTTGGTTCGTCCCTGGGTGGGCTCAATGCAACAACCTTTCAGTTAACAGCTGAACTCAAAAACCGTTTGCGCCACAGAGACTTAGAGAGCATTGCAACTGTAGTAGAAATGCTGAACTTTGTCTCAATAGGTATGCTCGAAGAATCCAAATAAAGCTGCTGAAAAGAGAGAGTGAGAAAAGTAACAGAAACGCCCAACGTAGGGGTCGAACCCACGACCCTGAGATTAAGAGTCTCATGCTCTACCGACTGAGCTAGCCGGGCTTCTGATACAGTCATTCTAAGTAAACTGGCATAAGTAACTTGGCCGATCCAGGCACTAGACAACAAACTTCTGCTAAATCCTGATGTCATCTTGTAACGCCAGACAGCACGTGGCCCAGGATCATTGCCCGGTGCACGTGTTAGCAGTTGCAAGGCAGCAAAAGCCTTCGTTTGTCCCTGGATGGGCTCAAAGCAACAACCTTTCGGTTAACAGCCAAACGCGCTAACCGATTGTGACACAGAGACTCAGACTAACCATACCAACTGTGGTAGAAATGCTGAACTTTGTCTCACTTGGTCTGCTGGATGAACCCAAATGAAAGCTGCCGAAAAGAGAGAGAGAAAGGTAACAGAATCACCCAACATGGGGCTCAAACCCAGGTCACTGAGACTAAGTGTCTCATGCTCTCCCCACCTGAGCTAGCCGGGCTTGTGAGAAACTCATTCTAGGCACTGTTTTGATCAATACCTTCACTACCTGTGTAAAGTTTGATACTGATTTTAAGTCAACTGGAACAAGTAACTTGGCCGACCTAGGCACTGGACAACAAACTTCTGTTAAATCCTGATGTCATCTTGTAACGCCAGACAGCACGTGGCCCAGGATCATTGCCCGGCACACGTGTTAGCAGTTGCAAGGCAGCAAAAGCCTTGGTTCGTCCCTGGGTGGGCTCGAACCACCAACCTTTCGGTTAACAGCCGAACGCGCTAACCGATTGCGCCACAGAGACTCAGACACCAAACGAACTGTAGTAGAAACGCTGAACTTTGTCTCACTTGGTCTGCTAGATGAATCCAAATGAAAGCTGCCGAAAAGAGAGAGAGAAAGGTAACAGTAACACCCAAGATGGGGCTCAAACACACGTCACTGAGATTAAGTGTCTCATGCTCTCCCACCTGAGCTAGTCGGGCTTGTGAGACACTCATTCTAGTCACTGTTTTGATCAATACCTTCCCTACCTGTGTAAAGTTTGATGCTGATTTTAAATCAACTGGAATAAGTAACTTGGCCAATAGAGGCACTGGACAACAAACTTCTGCTTAATCTTGATGTCATCTTGTACTGCCAGACAGGGCTTGTGAGATGCTCATTCAAGAGAAAGTCACTGTTTTGATCAATACCTTCCCTACCTGTGTAAAGTGTAATGGTGTTTTTAAGTCAACTGGAACAAGTAACTTGGCCGACCTAGGCACTAGACAACAAACTTCTGTTAAATCCTGATGTCATCTTGTAACGCCAGAGAGCACGTGGCCCAGGATCATTGCCCGGCACACGTGTTAGCAGTTGCAAGGCAGCAAATGCCTTGGTTCGTCCCTGGGTGGGCTCAATGCAACAACCTTTCAGTTAACAGCTGAACTCGAAAACCGTTTGCGCCACAGAGACTTAGAGAGCATTGCAACTGTAGTAGAAATGCTGAACTTTGTCTCAATAGGTATGCTCGAAGAATCCAAATAAAGCTGCTGAAAAGAGAGAGTGAGAAAAGTAACAGGAATGCCCAACGTAGGGGTCGAACCCACGACCCTGAGATTAAGAGTCTCATGCTCTACTGACTGAGCTAGCCAGGCTTCTGATACAGTCATTCTAAGTAAACTGGCATAAGTAACTTGGCCGATCCAGGCACTAGACAACAAACTTCTGCTAAATCCTGATGTCATCTTGTAACGCCAGACAGCACGTGGCCCAGGATCATTGCCCGGTGCTTGTGTTAGCAGTTGCAAGGCAGCAAAAGGCTTCGTTCGTCCCTGGATGGGCTCAAAGCAACAACCTTTCAGTTAACAGCCGATCGCGCTAACCGATTGTGACACAGAGACTCAGACTAACCATACCAACTGTGGTAGAAATGCTGAACTTTGTCTCACTTGGTCTGCTGGATGAACCCAAATGAAAGCTGCCAAAAAGAGAGAGAGAAAGGTAACAGAAACACCCAACGTGGGGCTCAAACCCAGGTCACTGAGATTAAGTGTCTCATGCTCTCCCACCTGAGCTAGCCGGGCTTGTGAGACACTCATTCTAGGCACTGTTTTGATCAATACCTTCACTACCTGTGTAAAGTTTGATGCTGATTTTAAGTCAACTGGAACAAGTAACTTGGCCGACCTAGGCACTGGACAACAAACTTCTGCTAAATCCTGATGTCATCTTGTAACGCCAGACAGCACGTGGCCCAGGATCATTGCCCGGCGCACGTGTTAGCAGTTGCAAGGCAGCAAAAGCCTTGGTTCTTCCCTGGGTGGGCTCAAAGCAACAACCTTTCAGTTAACAGCTAAACTCGCTAACCGATTGCGCCACAGAGACTTAGAGAGCATTGCAACTGTAGTAGAAATGCTGAACTTGTCTCAATAGGTATGCTCGAAGAATCCAAATGAAAGCTGCCAAAAAAGAGAGAGAGAGAAAGTAACAGAAACGCCCAACGTGGGGCTCGAACCCACGACCCTGAGATTAAGAGTGTCATGCTCTACCGACTGAGCTAAGCTGGCTTCTGATACATTCGTCCTAAGTAAACTGGCATAAGTAACTTGGCCGATCCAGGCACTGGACAACAAACTTCTGCTAAATCCTGATGTCATCTTGTAACGCCAGACAGCACATGGCCCAGGATCATTGCCCGGTGCACGTGTTAGCAGTTGCAAGGCAGCAAAAGCCTTCGTTCGTCCCTGGGTGGGCTCGAACCACCAACCTTTCGGTTAACAGCCGAATGCGCTAACCGATTGCACCACAGAGACTTAGACACCAAACCAACTGTAGTAGAAATGCTGAACTTTGTCTCACTTAGTCTGCTGGATGAAGCCAAATGAAAGCTGCCGAAAAGAGAGAGAGAAAGGTAACAGAAACACCCAACGTGAGGCTCGAACCCACGTCACTGAGATTAAGTGTCTCATGCTCTCCCGACTGACCTAGCCGGGCTTGTGAGACGCTCATTCTAGCCACTGTTTTGATCAATACCTTCCCTACCTGTGTAAAGTATAATGGTGTTTTTAAGTCAACTGGAATAAAAAAATTGGCCAATACAGGTACTGGACAACAAACTTCTGCTAAATCCTGATGTCATCTTGTAACGCCAGACAGCACGTGGCCCAGGATCATTGCCCGGTGCACGTGTTAGCAGTTGCAAGGCAGCAAAAGCCTTCGTTTGTCCCTGGATGGGCTCAAAGCAACAACCTTTCGGTTAACAGCCGAACACGCTAACCGATTGTGACACAGAGACTCAGGCTAACCATACCAACTGTGGTAGAAATGCCTGAACTTTGTCTCACTTGGTCTGCTGGATGAACCCAAATGAAAGCTGCCGAAAAGAGAGAGAGAAAGGTAACAGAATCACCCAACATGGGGCTCAAACCCAGGTCACTGAGACTAAGTGTCCTCATGCTCTCCCACCTGAGCTAGCCGGGCCTTGCGAGAAACTCATTCTAGGCACTGTTTGATCAATACCTTCACTACCTGTGTAAAGTTTGATACTGATTTTAAGTCAACTGGAACAAGTAACTTGGCCGACCTAGGCACTGGACAACAAACTTCTGTTAAATCCTGATGTCATCTTGTAACGCCAGACAGCACGTGGCCCAGGATCATTGCCCGGCAACACGTGTTAGCAGTTGCAAGGCAGCAAAAGCCTTGGTTCGTCCCTGGGTGGGCTCGAACCACCAACCTTTCGGTTAACAGCCGAACGCGCGAACCGATTGCGCCACAGAGACTCAGACACCAAACCAACTGTAGTAGAAACGCTGAACTTTGTCTCACTTGGTCTGCTAGATGAATCCAAATGAAAGCTGCCGAAAAGAGAGAGAGAAAGGTAACAGAAACACCCAAGATGGGGCTCAAACACACATCACTGAGATTAAGTGTCTCATGCTTCTCCCACCTGAGCTAGTCGGGCTTGTGAGACACTCATTCTAGTCACTGTTTTGATCAATACCTTCCCTACCTGTGTAAAGTTTGATGCTGATTTTAAATCAACTGGAATAAGTAAACTTGGCCAATAGAGGCACTGGACAACAAACTTCTGCTTAATCTTGATGTCATCTTGTACTGCCAGACAGGGCTTGTGAGATGCTCATTCAAGGAAAGTCACTGTTTTGATCAATACCTTCCCTACCTGTGTAAAGTGTAATGGTGTTTTTAAGTCAACTGGAACAAGTAACATGGCCGACCTAGGCACTAGACAACAAACTTCTGTTAAATCCTGATGTCATCTTGTAACGCCAGACAGCACGTGGCCCAGGATCATTGCCCGGCACACGTGTTAGCAGTTGCAAGGCAGCAAAAGCCTTGGTTCGTCCCTGGGTGGGCTCAAAGCAACAACCTTTCAGTTAACAGCTGAACTCGCTAACCGATTGCGTCACAGAGACTTAGAGAGCATTGCAACTGTAGTAGAAATGCTGAACTTTGTCTCAATAGGTATGCTCGAAGAATCCAAATGAAAGCTGCCGAAAAGAGAGAGAGAGAAAAGTAACAGAAACGCCCAGCGTGGGGCTCGAACCCACGACCCTGAGATTAAGAGTCTCATGCTCTACCGACTGAGCTAGCCGGGCTTCTGATACATTCACTCGAAGTAAACTGGCATAAGTAACTTGGCCGATCCAGGCACTAGACAACAAACTTCTGCTAAATCCTGATGTCATCTTGTAACGCCAGACAGCACGTGGCCCAGGATCATTGCCCGGTGCACGTGTTAGCAGTTGCAAGGCAGCAAAAGCCTTCGTTCGTCCCTGGGTGGGGTCGAACCACCAACCTTTCAGTTAACAGCCGAACGCGCTAACCGATTGCGCCACAGAGACTTAGACACAAAACCAACTGTGGTAGAAATGTCGGGCTTGTGAGACACTCATTCTAGTCACTGTTTTGATCAATACCTTCACTACCTGTTGTAAAGTTTGATGCTGATTTTAAGTCAACTGGAACAAGTAACTTGGCAATAGAGGCACTGCGACAACAAACTTCTGCTTAATCTTGATGTCATCGTGTAACGCCAGACAGGGCTTGTGAGATGCTCATTCAAGAGAAAGTCACTGTTTTGATCAATACCTTCCCTACCTGTGTAAAGTGTAATGGTGTTTTTAAGTCAACTGGAATCAAAAAAATGGCCAATACAGGTACTGGACAACAAACTTCTGCTAAATCCTGAAGTCATCTTGTAACGCCAGACAGCACGTGGCCCAGGATCATTGCCCGGTGCACGTTGTTAGCAGTTGCCAGGCAGCAAAAGCCTTGGTTCGTCCCATGGGTGGGCTCAAAGCAACACTTTTCAGTTAACAGCTGAACTCGCAAACGATTGCGCCACAGAGACTTAGAGAGCATTGCAACTGTAGTAGAAATGCTGAACTTTGTCTCAATAGGTATGCTCGAAGAATCCAAATGAAAGCTGGCCGAAAAGAGAGAGTGAGAAAAGTAACAGAAACGCCCACGTGGGGCTCGAACCCACGACACTGAGATTAAGAGTCTCATGCTCTACCGACTGAGCTAGACGGATTTTGATACATTCATTCCAAGTAAACTTGATAAGTAACTTGGCCGATCCAGGCCACCTGGACAACAAACTTCTGCTAAATCCTGACGTCATCTTGTAACGCCAGACAGCACGTGGCCCAGGATCATTGCCCGGTTGCACTTGTTAGCAGTTGCAAGGCAGCAAAGCCTTCGTTCGTCCCTGGGTGGCTCGAACCACCAACCTTTCGGTTAACAGCGAACGCGCTAACCGATTGCGCCACAGAGACTTAGAAACCAAACCACTGTAGTAGAAACGCTGAACATTATCTCACTTAGTCTGCTGGCATGAAGCCAACGAAAGCTGCCGAAACAGAGAGAGAGAAAGGTAACAGAAACACCCAATGTGAGGCTCGAACCCACGTCACTGAGATTAAGTGTCTCATGCCTCTCCCGACTGAGCTAACCGGGCTTGTGAGACACTCATTCTAGCCACGTTTTGATCAACACCTTCCCTACCTGTGTAAAGTTTGATGCTTATTTTAAATCAACTGGAATAAGTAACTTGGCCAATAGGCACTGGACAACAAACTTCTGCTAAATCCTGATGTCATCTTGTTACGCCAGACAGCACGTGGCCCAGGATCATTGCCTGGTGCACGTGTTAGCAGTTGCAAGGCAGCAAAAGCCTTCGATCGTCCCTGGGTAGGCTCGAATGACCAACCTTTCGGTTAACAGCCAAACGCGCTAAACGATTGCACCACAGAGGCTTAGAGAGCAATCCAACTGTAGTAGAAATGCTAAACTTTGTCTCAATAGGTATGCTCGAAGAATGCAAATGAAAGCTGCCGAAAAAGGAAGAGAGAGAAAAGGTAAACAGGAAACGCCCAACATGGGGCTTGAACCCACAACCCTGAGATTAAGAGTCTCATGCACTACCACTGAGCTTGGCGGGCTTGTGAGATGCTCCTTCGAGAGAAAGTCACTGTTTTTATCAATACCTTCCCTACCTGTGTAAAGTTTGATGCTGATTTTAAATCAACTGGAATAAGTAACTTGGCCAATAGAGGCACTGGACAACAAACTTCTGCTTAATCCTGATGTCATCTTGTAACGCCAGACAGCACGTGGCCCAGGATCATTGCCGGGTGCACGTGTTAGCAGTTGCAAGGCAGCAAAAAGCCTTGGTTCGTCCCTGGGTGGGCTCAAACCACCAACCTTTCCAGTTAACAGCCGACGCACTACCGATTGCACCACAGAGACTCAGACACCAACCACCTGTAGTAGAAAGGCTGAACGTTGTCTCACTTGGTCTGCTGGCTGAACCCAAATGATAGCTGCCGAAAAGAGAGAGAGAAAGGTAACACAAACACCCAACGTGGGGCTCAAAACTGTAGTGGAAAGTTGCGCTGGATCTCGACAAACATCTTCTAGGTTTTCAAAAAAGAGGCTGAGGTCTGCGAAGTTCTCAAGTTCAATGGTTCAGTTCCTACCTCTCGGACAGGTCTTCAGGGTGTTCCTGGTGGAGGGGAGAGGTGTCCAACCTACAGCATCTAAACACTGGGGTACCTCAGGGCTCTGTGCTTGGGCCACTTCTCTTCTCTATCTACACGGCATCTTTAGGAACAGTCATCCAGAAACATGGTTTTTCCTACCACTGCTATGCTGATGACACCCAGCTATACCTCTCTTTTACCTGATGATCCCTCGGTTCCAGCTCGCATTTCAGCCTGCCTGTCAGACATTTCACTCTGGATGAAAGATCATCATCTCCAGCTTAACCTCATGAAAACGGAAATGCTTGAAGTTTCTGCCAACCCGACTCTTCACCATAACTTTTCAATCCAGATGGATGGAGCAACCATCACTGCATCCAAAATGGTAAAAATGCCTTGGAGTAACGATTGATGACCACTGAACTTTCTGACCACATTTCTAGAACTTGCTGATCTTGCAGATTCGCACTCTACAACATCAGAAAGGTCCGACCCTTCCTATCTAACACACTGCTCAACTCATTGTTCAAGCTCTTGTCCTCTCCAAACTGGACTATTGCACTCTCTGCTAGCCGGGCTACCAGCTAGTTCTATCAAACCTCTTCAGCTGCTTCAGAAACGCAGCAGCACGAAGGTCTTTGTTGAACCCAAAAGAGCACATGTCACTCCGCTACTCACCCGTTTGCACTGGCTGCCAGTTGCTGCCCGCATCAAATTCAAAGCTCTGATGTTTGCTTACAAAGTGACCTCTAGCTGTGCTCCTTCGTATCTGCTCTCACTTCTGCAGATATATGTGCCCTCCAGAAACTTGCGTTCTGTGAATGAACGTCGCCCTCGTTGTTCCCATCCAAGAGGGAAGAAATCACTTTCCCGAACTCTCACATTCAATCTGCCCAGTTGGTGGAATGAACTCCCTAACTACATCAGAACAGCAGAGTCACTTGCTGTCTTCAAGAAACGACTAAAACGCAACTTTCTTCATAATCTTGCAACTGCCTCTCTGGCTATACCACTGTGCCCTCTCTCTCTCTCAAAAAAAAAAAAAAAAAAAAAATTCTACTAATGTTTTGCTTCTTAGACTTTTACACACCTGAAACTTGTCTATAGCACTTTGTTCCTGCTGCTCTTATAGTTGTGTAAATTGCTTCCTTGTCCTCATTTGTAAGTCGACTTGGATAAAAGCGTCTGCTAAATGACTAAATGTAAATGTAAATGTAAAGTTGAAGCAGTTTATTGTTACAGCAGAGATGGTCGATCGAGCTCTCTCCCACTCAATGTCCAAAACCCACAGTTTATATACAGTTTCTTATCATAGTATCATGAGATATGATTTAACATCACCCTATTCCCGGCTCCAATAGGATCCTAGCTTTTTAATTAATGGCTGTATGTTTTTTCTGTTTTTACATATCTTAAAGGTCATATAGCATGTGCTTACAATCATGTGTTTGCATATGATCATGTTGTTTCCATACTTTCTAAATGATTCTCCTTATGTATGCTATTTTGGCGAGGGTTGTTTTTGTCTTGTTCAACATATACATTGTCTAAATGTATTGCATACGCTCTGTCATAATGTTCTCACTTTGGCGAATGACCTGCTGTGCTTCAATTGTAGGCCCTCAATTATAAGGCCCTGCATGTTTGTATGTCTCTTCTGCATCACTTGACTATAGTCTTTCTATAGTTTTAACAGTATATTTAATAGTAATCTATATTTTAATAGTGGCAGATTATATAGTAATTACATAATAAAAGTCCCACTATATATAGTGATTACATAATAAAAGTTCCACTATAAATCCCCCCTCAGGGACTTTATCAAAAAAAGTCCCTTTCCTAAATCCCTCGCTGAAGTGCAACTTAAGAATCTAACATTTCGCTCAGTTTTTAACATTCTTGTGCAACCAAAAAAGTTGCCCATCTACATCCTTATCAATTGTCAGCATCCTTGCGCCGCACTTCAGAGGAGAAACGGAACCAAACCTCTCCCTCCACTTTTGGCTTTAGAAGGAGTAAAAGATCCTGCTCTCCCTAACTAAATACTTTCTTGGGGAGTTCAACACTCAACAATTATTAGTCATGTTAAAACATATGCTTTGTCAGCTTTGCTCACAGAGTGGTTATATAACAATATACTTAATTAATCAACACACAAAGAAAATCTCAATATTTGCAGAACATTCAAGCCTGTAAAAGAACTATATCTGATGTTTCATCCCACGTCGCCAGAGGTACTTCTGAGTACTGTCTGGTGTTGGTGCAGACAGTGGGTTTTTAAACCTCCAGTAGATTCTGCTCTCTTCTCCTTTGTTGCTGGATTCTGGAGTGTCCCTTGACCCATAGTCATCTTCCCTCTTTCCTCGTGTACATCTGATATCAGCTCCGGCAGCTTTGATGAACTCCTATAACACAGAATTTTATACTAGTAAACGGGTCTTAAAATGATTACACAATCTTTCAGTTCAGTCCATTCTATTTGCATTTTCCTGTATTAGGATGATGCCTTGCTTAAAACCATTCTCTTTGGGATTTAAAGCCTTTATGACATAGTAAAAAGCTAAAGAATTATATTATTATTATTTTTAAGACCTTAAAGATGAAAGAAATTTAGGGTAGTAATTGTTCTCAAAACTCATCCAAATGTTCCAAATCTGGCCCAAGAACTTCATAGACATGGTCATGCACAGTTCTATTAACTCGCACATCGACCATCTGTTTGGCAGCAGCTTTAGCTATAAATCTGAGAAGAGGGATAACACAACAAAATAGAATAAAAACAAATATAGCAATTCTTTTGAATATTCCAATCTTAATTATTGTCCAATCGCAACTATTGTCCTAATGATCCATATATGGAGGCAAACTAGTCACTAAAGTCTTATCCTCTCCAGCGTTCTCTTTTACTTCTTTCCTCAGATTTTCCAATTTTCGCATGGCTTCAGTGAAAGATCCACCTAAGGCGGTATTATTTGGAATATAGGAGCAGCAAAGGGTGCAGTGATTTACCAAGCCATTTTATTTGTTAGGGCCAATTATTCTCCTAATACTTTAACGTCATCATTTGTGTAATTTATAAATCTTTGTTGGTTGTAATAAATGTAGTTAATCCACTAAAAATTGTCATTGCAATTATCCAATACTAGAGTAAGTCCTGCTTTTACTATATCTCTAGTTTTAAACTCATCTGGTATTGCACTAGGTTGGCCAATGTGAACTTCTGAGTCAGGTGTATATTGTCTCTTAACTCGATGCTTCCAATTCTGCTGTCTTTGTATGTCATTTTGCTCTTCAACTCAATCAGTTATTATCACTTCCTGTATTAGTTTAACTCTAGTACAAATCCCTTTCCATTTCAATGGAATGTTGAGGTGTACTATTCCCCTTCCATAGATCCAGTAGTAGTCTGCTATTTGTTCATATTGTTGTATTAAGGGAAATCATCTTGGCAATTGGACATTTTGTCCAGTGCAATTACCAAGTGTGCTGTTAGCCGTCCTATCGCCTTTTTCTGAAACTGGCAACATTATATTCTTTATTGTAGCTGTAGCCATTTGGAACGTTTGCATATAAACATTTTCTTTTCCCCACATTTGTCAGTCAAATGGCAAATTATTGCACAATTTCCTTTTAAATTTTCTCACATTGTCGATCCACTTGTTTGTGTCATGGATTGGTCAGGCTCTCACGACCCCCACTCACGAAGATCACCATCACCTGACTTCTAATGAGCACACAGCTGCATCACATTCACGAGCACCAGATAAAAGCACAGCACTCCAGTCGCTCATTGTCCGGGCTCGTCTCGACGAAAGCGGACAACTGAGCGACCACTCAGCGTAGTCATCCTCAGCTAAAACAAACGATTTACTTACCTGTTCTCTTTGTATTCCTCCTAGTCTTCCTGGTCCTCCCGAATCGTCCTGTCTTCCAGTCCTTCCAAGTCTGTGTCATCCTCTGTCAGCTGTATCTGGTGTGGCTGTCCATCCTCGTGTATTCCTGTTACCCAGCCACGGAGGAAAAGACCCCAACATCATTCCTGATCCTCCTGGCTATCCTTCATGTGCTCCTTGTTGTCATTTAATAAACACCCTAACGTTTCCTTACCTCTGTCTCCTGTCCGCTTCATAACAGAAGCTTGGAACCCACTCTCCGAATCCAACTGGCCACATTAGATGTACAATGGGTCTGGAGAGATTCATCCAACATTCTCTCCGATGTTCCGATCGTCTCCGTTCCTATCAACAGGACACCATCACCCCCTCGTCTGCACTCCTCCAATCGCCTGAGTCAACAGCCTCTCCAGAACCAGAACCCATGATAATAGAGTCTGGAAGACTGACATCAGCGGAACGACAGAGGAGGCTGACCCGGGGTCTGTGTCTATACTGCGGTGTCAGTGGACACACCCGTATGGAGTGTCCCCTTCGTCCCATTCGGACTTCAGTGAGTGTATTCAGTACGAATATTGAACAATGTAAACCACTACTACCACCGTACAAATAACTACTGCCTCTATTTCTCTCCTTGTCACAGCCCTCATCGACTCCGGGTCAGCAGGGAACTTCATCTCCCAATCCCTCTGTCGTCAACTCCACCTCCGTACTGAGGCGTCCTCGCATATATACCAGATACAACCGATAACCCAGTGCACTCGATCTTCGACCCGTATCCATCGACAATGCGAAGACATCCTTCTTCAAGTGGGTTGTTACATCAAGAGAGGATTCAATTTCTGGTTCTGGAGGGTGCAAATATGGACATCATTCTAGGGCGCCGTGGCTGGTGAAGCACGATCCCATCATCTTGGGGCACAGGAGAGATAAAGAAATGGGGATCTGGATGTACACCTGCCTGTTTTCCAAATCTCCCTCTTCAAGGTCGGAACCCCATTTCTTGTTTGCAACATCGGTCGAGAGCCCTCCTGAGAAGCAGTCTATCCACATTCCTAAGGAGTACAGCTCCTTTCATGATGTCTTCTGCCCCAAGAGAGCTTCCCAGCTACCGCCGCATCGGCCATGGGACTGCGCGATCGACCTAGTTCCAGATGCCCAGTTGCCAAGAGGTAGGATCTACCCGCTCTCGCTTCCAGAGAATCAGGCAATGGAAGATTACATAAGGGAGGCTCTGAGTCAGGGGTACATACGTCACTCAAAATCACCAGCCGCCTCAAGCTTCTTCTTTGTGGCCAAGAAGGACGGAGGGCTGCGTCCATGCATCGACTACAGGGTCCTAAATAACGGTACAGTAAAATACCGATATCCCCTCCTCTGGTACCAGCCGCTTTGGAACAGCTCCGAGAAGCTAAAGTCTTCACTAAATTGGACCTCCGCAGCGCGTATAATCTGATAAGAATACGTGAGGGGGACCAATGGAAGACAGCATTCGTGACCCCTACTGGCCACTATGAATATGAGGTCATGCCTTACGGTCTGGTCAATGCCCCCTCCGTATTCCAAAACTTCATTCATGAAGTCCTCCGGGAGTTTCTTCACCACTGTGTAATAGTGTACATAGATGACATCCTCATTACTCCCGGAGTGAGGCCGAACATCGCCAACACGTTGCGGAGGTCCTACACACATTGAGAGAACATCACCTCTACCTCAAAGCGGAGAAATGCTCATTCCACCAGAAGTCGATTCATTTCTTGGGATACATCATTGACCAAACCGGTATACGTATGGATGGGAAAAATTGAGGCTGTTCTATCCTGGTCAGAACCCACTTCCATTAAGGAGCTCCAGAGGTTTCTTGGGTTTGCTAACTTTATAGACGGTTTATCAAGGACTACAGCAGGATTATCACCTCTCACTAATCTCCTCAAGGGTAAACCCAAAGGACTGGAGTGGACCAAAGAAGCAGCCGCGGCCTTCCGCCTTCTTAAGAAGGAGTTCACAAGGGCCCCACTCCTGACTCATCCTGACCCAAATCTTCCTTTCGTGGTGGAAGTGGACGCATCCACCACCGGCGTCGGGGCGGTGTATCACAACATCATGATACACCGCCCCGACTGCATCCCTGTGCCTATTTCTCTCGGAAGTTGAGCCGGCGGAGCAGAATTACAGCATAGGAGACAGGGAGCTTCTAGCAATCAAGCTAGCCTTGGAGAAGTGGCGTCACTGGTTGGAGGGAGCCAAACATCCGTTCCAGGTGATCAAAGATCACAAAAACCTCCAATACATCAAAGAGGCCAAGAGACTATGTCCACGTCAAGCCAGATGGTCACTTTTCTTCTCACGTTTTGATTTCTCCATTTCCTATCGTCCAGGACCCAAGAATCTAAGAGCAGACGCTCTCTCTCGTTTACACGAGCATCACGATCATGAAGAACTCCCAACGAAGATCTTCCCGAACACATCTCCATTTGTCCGATCACCTGGAACGCTCCTCCAGTCGTTGCCACTCCGGAAGCCCCTGCTCCGCCGGATGCCTCCTCATCGGCAGTTCATACCACCTGAACACCGGGTAGATCTGATCCACTCCTTACATACCTCGCTAGGCACTGGACATCCAGGGATCAACAATACTCTCTCGCTAGTATCCCAACGATTCTGGTGGCCAAACATGGCAAGGGATGTGAGGCAATATGTTCAGGGCTGTAAGGACTGTGCCCAATCCAAGAGCCCACGTCATCTACCCGCTGGAAAGCTCCATCCCTTGCCGATTCCGAACCGTCCTGGTCACACCTAGGAGTGGACTTTATCACTGACCTCCCTTCGTCAGAAGGTAATACCTGTATTCTAGTCATAGTAGATAGATTCTCAAAGTTTGTCAAACTAATCCTCTGAAAGGTCTTCCCACAGCCTTTGAAACTGCCGACAATATCTTTAATCAAGTCTTCAGGTCATTTGGTATTCCAGAAGATATTGTGTGTCGGACAGAGGTCCACAGTTCATCTCACGTCTATGGAAAGCCTTCTTCAAGCTCCTAGGTGTGGCCGTCAGCCTCTCTTCTGGATATCATCCCCAAACCAACGGGCAGACAGAGAGGAAGATTCAGGAGGTGGGACGGTTCCTGAGGACCTTCTGCAGTGGTCACCAGAACTGGAGCCAGTATTTGGGCTGGGCAGAATATGCCCAAAATTCACTGCGGCAACCCTCCACCGGACTCACGCCATTCCAGTGCGTCCTGGCTTCCAACCACCGCTCTTCCCTGGGATGGCGAACCATCTGATGTCCCCGCAGTGGATCACTGGTTCCGGGAGAGCGAGAGAGTCTGGGACGAGGCTCATCAACATCTGCAGAGGGCAGTCCGTCGAAGCAAGGTAACCGCCGATAGGGAAGGTCTGAAGAACCCACACCCGTAACAAAAGGTTGTGGCTATCCACCCGGGACATACGCATGCGACTGCCCTCTCGCAGTTAAGTCCCGATTTGTGGGTCCCTTCACCAGTGGAACAGGTTAACCCCGTCACCTACAAAACTACAATTACCCTCTCACTACCGTATTCACCCTACATTCCACGTTCACTCCTGAAACCCTATCACGATCCTGTTCTTCCCTCCACAGAGCCTGACCACGAAGAGGACCCCCTCCTCCACTGCTCCTAGAAGAAGGAGCCGTCTACGCAGTGAAGGAGATCTTGCGTTCCCGACGT